>NC_090327.1:4344379-4669149 GCF_035084215.1 Heptranchias perlo
AAAGTCTAAGCAGATGAAACACTCGTCTAGTTTAAAGTGGAGCAGGTGAAACACTAGTCTAGTTTAAGGGAAGCAGGTGAAACACTAGTCTAGTTCAAAGCAAAGCAGGTGAAACACTTGTCTAGCTGAAAGTGAAGCAGTTGTAACACTAGTCTGGTTTAAAGTGAAGCAGGTGAAACACGAGTCTAGTTTGAAGTCCAAGCAGGTGAAACACTAGTCTAGTTTAAAGGGAAGCAGGTGAAACATGCGTCCAGTTTAAAGGGAAGCAGGTGAAACATGCGTCCAGTTTAAAGGGAAGCAGGTGAAACATGCGTCCAGTTTAAAGGGAAGCAAGTGAAACAGTAGTCTAGTTTAAAGCGGAGCAGGTGAAACACTAGTCTAGTTTAAAGTCCAAGCAGGTGAAACACTCGTCTGGATTAAAGCGGAGCAGGTGAAACACTCGTGGAGTTTAAAGAGAAGCAGGTGAAACACGAGTCCAGTTGAAAGAGAAGCAGGTGAAACACGAGTCTAGTTTATAGCCAAGCAGGTGAAACACTCGTCTAGTTTCCAGCCAAGCAGGTAAAACACTAGTCTAGTTTAAAGCGAAGCAGGTGAAACACGAGTCTAGTTTAAAGTCCAAGCAGGTTAAACACTAGTCTAGTTTAAAGTGAAGCAGGTGAAACACGAGTCTAGTTAAAAGTCAAAGCAGGTGAAACACTGGTCTAGTTCAAAGCGAAGCAGGTGAAACACAAGTCAAGTTTCAAGTCAAAGCAGGTGAAACACTGGTCTAGTTTAAAGTAAAGCAGGTGAAACATGAGTCTAGTTTAAAGTCAAGCGGGTGAAACACTAGTCAAGTTTAAAGTCCAAGGAGGTGAAACACTCGTCAAGTTTAAAGTTCAAGCAGGTGAAACACTCGTCTAGTTTAAAGTCGAAGCAGGTGAAACACTAGTCAAGTTTAAAGTCCAAGCAGGTGAAACACTAGTCAAGTTTAAAGTCCAAGCAGGTGAAACACTCGTCTCGTTTAAAGTACAAGCAGGTGAAACACTCGTCAAGTTTAAAGTCCAAGCAGGTGAAACACTAGTCTAGTTTAAAGCAAAGCAGGTGAAACACTAGTCTAGTTTAAAGCAAAGCAGGTGAAACACTCGTCGAGTTCAAAGAGAATCAGGTGAAACACTAGTCTAGTTTAACGCCAAGCAGGTGAAACACGAGTCTCGTTTAAAGAGAATCAGGTGAAACACTAGTCCAGTTTAAAGCAGAGCAGGTGAAACACTAGTCAAGTCTAAAGTCTAAGCAGATGAAACACTGGTCTAGTATAAAGCGGAGCAGGTGAAACACTCGTCTAGTTTAAAGTGGAGCAGGTGAAACACGAGTCTAGTTTAAGGGAAGCAGGTGAAACACTAATCTAGTTTAAAGTCCAAGCAGGTGAAACACTAGTCTCGTGCAAAGAGAAGCAGGTGAAACACTATTCTAGTTTAAACCAGGCAGGAAAAACACTTGTCTAGTTAAAAGCGAAGCAGGTGAAACACTATTCTGGTTTTAAGTCAAAGCAGGTGAAACACTCGTCCAGTTTAAAGTGAAGCAGGTGAAACACTAGTCTAGTTTAAAGCAAAGCAGGTGAAACACTAGTCTAGTTTATAGAATCATAGAATCATAGAATCATAGAAGTTACAACATGGAAACAGGCCCTTCGGCCCAACATGTCCATGTCGCCCAGTTTATACCACTAAGCTAGTCCCAATTGCCTGCACTTGGCCCATATCCCTCGATACCCATCTTCCCCATGTAACTGTCCAAATGCTTTTTAAAAGACAAAATTGTACCCGCCTCTACTACTGCCTCTGGCAGCTCGTTCCAGACACTCACCACCCTTTGAGTGAAAAAATTGCCCCTCTGGATCCTTTTGTATCTCTCCCCTCTCACCTTAAATCTGTGCCCCCTCGTTATAGACTCCCCTACCTTTGGGAAAAGATTTTGACTATCGACCTTATCTATGCCCCTCATTATTTTATAGACTTCTATAAGATCACCCCTTAACCTCCTACTCTCCAGGGAATAAAGTCCCAGTCTGTCTAACCTCTCCCTGTAAGTCAAACCATCAAGTCCCGGTAGCATCCTAGTAAATCTTTTCTGCACTCTTTCTAGTTTAATAATATCCTTTCTATAATAGGGTGACCAGAACTGTACACAGTACTCCAAGTGTGGCCTCACCAATGCCCTGTACAACTTCAACAAGACATCCCAACTCCTGCATTCAATGTTCTGACCAATGAAACCAAGCATGCTGAATGCCTTCTTCACCACCCTATCCACCTGTGACTCCACTTTCAAGGAGCTATGAATCTGTACTCCTAGATCTCTTTGTTCTATAACTCTCCCCAACGCCCTACCATTAACGGAGTAGGTCCTGGCCCGATTCGATCTACCAAAATGCATCACCTCACATTTATCTAAATTAAACTCCATCTGCCATTCATCGGCCCACTGGCCCAATTTATCAAGATCCCGTTGCAATCCTAGATAACCTTCTTCACTGTCCACAATGCCACCAATCTTGGTGTCATCTGCAAACTTACTAACCATGCCTCCTAAATTCTCATCCAAATCATTAATATAAATAACAAATAACAGCGGACCCAGCACCGATCCCTGAGGCACACCGCTGGACACAGGCATCCAGTTTGAAAAACAACCCTCGACAACCACCCTCTGTCTTCTGTCGTCAAGCCAATTTTGTATCCAATTGGCTACCTCACCTTGGATCCCATGAGATTTAACCTTATGTAACAACCTACCATGCGGTACCTTGTCAAATGCTTTGCTGAAGTCCATGTAGACCACGTCTACTGCACAGCCCTCATCTATCTTCTTGGTTACCCCTTCAAAAAACTCAATCAAATTCGTGAGACATGATTTTCCTCTCACAAAACCATGCTGACTGTTCCTAATTAGTCCCTGCCTCTCCAAATGCCTGTAGATTCTGTCCCTCAGAATACCCTCTAACAACTTACCCACTACAGATGTCAGGCTCACTGGTCTGTAGTTCCCAGGCTTTTCCCTGCCGCCCTTCTTAAACAAAGGCACAACATTTGCTACCCTCCAATCTTCAGGCACCTCACCTGTAGCGGTGGATGATTCAAATATCTCTGCTAGGGGACCCGCAATTTCCTCCCTAACCTCCCATAACGTCCTGGGATACATTTCATCAGGTCCCGGAGATTTATCTACCTTGATGCGCGTTAAGACTTCCAGCACCTCCCTCTCTGTAATATGTACACTCCTCAAGACATCACTATTTATTTCCCCAAGTTCCCTAACATCCATGCCTTTCTCAACCGTAAATACCGATGTGAAATATTCATTCAGGATCTCACCCATCTCTTGTGGTTCCGCACATAGATGACCTTGTTGATCCTTAAGAGGCCCTACTCTCTCCCTTGTTACCCTTTTGCCCTTTATGTATTTGTAGAAGCTCTTTGGATTCACCTTTGCCTGATCTGCCAAAGCAATCTCATATCCCCTTTTTGCCCTCCTGATTTCTCTCTTAACTCTACTCCGGCAATCTCTATACTCTTCAAGGGATCCACTTGATCCCAGCTGCCTATGCATGTCATATGCCTCCTTCTTATTTTTGACTAGTGCCTCAATCTCCCGAGTCATCCAAGGTTCCCTACTTCTACCAGCCTTGCCCTTCACTTTATAAGGAATGTGCTTACACTGAACCCTGGTTAACACACTTTTGAAAGCCTCCCACTTACCAGACGTCCCTTTGCCTGCCAACAGACTCTCCCAATCAACTTCTGAAAATTCCTGTCTAATACCATCAAAATTGGCCTTTCCCCAATTTAGAATTTTAACTTTTGGGCCAGACCTATCCTTCTCCATAGCTATCTTAAAACTAATGGAATTATGATCACTGGTCCCAAAGTGATCCCTCACTAACACTTCTGTCACCTGCCCTTCCTTATTTCCCAAGAGGAGGTCAAGTTTTGCCCCCTCTCTAGTCGGGCCATCCACATACTGAATGAGAAATTCCTCCTGAATACACTCAACAAATTTCTCTCCATCCAAGCCCCTAATGCTATGGCTGTCCCAGTCAATGTTGGGAAAGTTAAAGTCCCCTACTATTACCACCCTATTTTTCTTGCAGCTGTCTGTAATCTCCTTACATATTTGCTCCTCAATTTCCCGTTGACTATTTGGGGGTCTGTAGTACAATCCTATCAAAGTGATCTCTCCCTTCTTATTTTTCAGTTCTACCCATATGGACTCAGTGGGCGAACCCTCGGATATATCCCCTCTCACTACTGCCGTGATGTTCTCCCTAATCAAGAACGCAACTCCCCCTCCTCTCTTACCTCCTGCTCTATCTTTCCTATAGCATCTGTACCCTGGAACATTGAGCTGCCAGTCCTGCCCCTCCCTTAGCCATGTTTCAGTAATAGCTATAACATCCCAGTCCCATGTACCCATCCATGCCCTGAGTTCATCTGCCTTGCCCATCAGACTTCTTGCATTGAAATAAATGCAGTTTAATCTAGTCTTCCCTTGGTCTTTGCCCTGCTTTCTCAGACCATCTGTCCGGTCATGTTCTGTACACTCTCCCTTACTGCCTTTTGTTTCTGTCACCACTTTATTTCCCACTGACTTCCTGCATCGGTTCCCATCCCCCTGCCACATTAGTTTAAACCCTCCCCAACAGCACTAGCAAACACTCCCCCTAGGACATTGGTTCCAGTCCTGCCCAGATGCAGACCGTCCAATTTGTACTGGTCCCACCTCCCCCAGAACCGGTTCCAATGGCCCAGGAATTTGAATCCCTCCCTCTTGCACCATCTCTCAAAGCATCTTTAAAGCAAAGCAGGTGAAACACTAGTCAAGTTTAAAGCAAAGCAGGTGAAACACTAGTCTAGTTTAAAGCAAAGCAGGTGAAACACTCGTCTAGATTAAAGCGGAGCAGGTGAAACACTAGTCCAGTTTAAAGTCCAAGCAGATGAAACACTAGTCTAGTTTAAAGTCCAAGCAGATGAAACACTAGTCTAGTTTAAAGTCCAAGCAGATGAAACACTTATCAAGTTTAAAGTCCAAGCAGGTGAAACACTAGTCTAGTTTAAAGAGAATCAGGTGAAACACTAGTCTAGTTTAAAGCAAAGCAGGTGAAACACTCGTCGAGTTCAAAGAGAATCAGGTGAAACACTAGTCTAGTTTAACGCCAAGCAGGTGAAACACGAGTCTCGTTTAAAGAGAATCAGGTGAAACACTAGTCCAGTTTAAAGCAGAGCAGGTGAAACACTAGTCAAGTCTAAAGTCTAAGCAGATGAAACACTGGTCTAGTATAAAGCGGAGCAGGTGAAACACTCGTCTAGTTTAAAGTGGAGCAGGTGAAACACTAGTCTCGTGCAAAGAGAAGCAGGTGAAACACTATTCTAGTTTAAACCAGGCAGGAAAAACACTTGTCTAGTTAAAAGCGAAGCAGGTGAAACACTATTCTGGTTTTAAGTCAAAGCAGGTGAAACACTCGTCCAGTTTAAAGTGAAGCAGGTGAAACACTAGTCTAGTTTAAAGCAAAGCAGGTGAAACACTAGTCTAGTTTAAAGCAAAGCAGGTGAAACACTAGTCAAGTTTAAAGCAAAGCAGGTGAAACACTAGTCTAGTTTAAAGTCCAAGCAGATGAAACACTAGTCTAGTTTAAAGTCCAAGCAGATGAAACACTTATCAAGTTTAAAGTCCAAGCAGGTGAAACACTAGTCTAGTTTAAAGAGAATCAGGTGAAACACTAGTCTAGTTTAAAGTCCAAGCAGATGAAACACTAGTCTAGTTTAAAGTCCAAGCAGATGAAACACGAGTCAATTTTAAAGTCGAAGCAGGTGAAACACGAGTCTAGTTTAAAGCAGAGCAGATGAAACACTAATGTAGTATAAAGAGAAGCAGGTGAAACACTAGTCTCGTTTAAAGCCAAGCAGGTGAAACACTAGTCTAGTTTAAAGCGGAGCAGGTGAAACACTGGTCTAGTTCATAGCCAAGCAGGTGAAACACTAGTCCAGTTTAAAGTCCAAGCAGATGAAACACAAGTCTAGTTTAAAGTCCAAGCAGATGAAACACTAGTCTAGTTTAAAGTCCAAGCAGATGAAACACTTATCAAGTTTAAAGTCCAAGCAGGTGAAACACTAGTCTCGTTCAAAGAGAATCAGGTGAAACACTAGTCTAGTTTAAAGTCCAAGCAGATGAAACACTAGTCTAGTTTAAAGTCCAAGCAGATGAAACACGAGTCAATTTTAAAGTCGAAGCAGGTGAAACACGAGTCTAGTTTAAAGCAGAGCAGATGAAACACTCATGTAGTATAAAGAGAAGCAGGTGAAACACTAGTCTCGTTTAAAGCGGAGCAGGTGAAACACTAGTCTAGTTTAAAGGGAAGCAGGTGAAACACGAGTCTAGTTTAAAGGGAAGCAGGTGAAACACGAGTCTAGTTTATAGCCAAGCAGGTGAAACACTCGTCTAGTTTATAGCCAAGCAGGTGAAACACGAGTCTAGTTTATAGTCAAGCAGGTGAAACACTAGTCTAGTTTATAGTCAAGCAGGTGAAACACTAGTCTCGTTTATAGTCAAGCAGGTGAAACAGTCGTCTAGTTTAAAGGGAAGCAGGTGAAACACTAGTCTAGTTTAAAGGGAAGCAGGTGAAACAGTCGTCTAGTTTAAAGCGGAGCAGGTGAAACACGAGTCTCGGTTAAAGCCAAGCAGGTAAAACACTAGTCTAGTTTAAAGCGAAGCAGATGAAACACGAGTCTCGTTTAAAGTCCAAGCAGGTTAAACACTAGTCTAGTTTAAAGTGAAGCAGGTGAAACACGAGTCTAGTTTCAAGGCAAGCAGGTGAAACACTAGTCTAGTTTAAAGTCCAAGCAGGTTAAACACTAGTCTAGTTTAAAGTGAAGCAGGTGAAACACGAGTCTAGTTTCAAGGCAAGCAGGTGAAACACTAGTCTAGTTTAAAGTCAAAGCAGGTGAAACACTAGTCTAGTTTAAAGTAAAGCAGGTGGAACACTGGTTTAGTTTAAAGTCAAAGCAGGTGAAACACTCGTCCAGTTTATAGTCTGAGCAGGTGAAACACTAGTCTAGTTTAAAGCGAAGCAGGTGAAACACTCGTCAAGTTTAAAGTCAAGCGGGTGAAACACTAGTCAAGTTTAAAGTCCAAGCAGGTGAAACACTCGTCTGGTTTAAAGTCCAAGCAGGTGAAACACGAGTCAAGTTTAAAGTCCAAGCAGGTGAAACACTTGTCAAGTTTAAAGTCCAAGCAGGTGAAACACTAGTCTAGTTTGAAGAGAAGCAGGTGAAACACTAGTCTCGTTTAAAGTCTCAGCAGGTGAAACACTCGTCTGGTTTAAAGTCCAAGCAGGTGAAACACGAGTCCAGTTTAAAGTCGAAGCAGGTGAAACACGAGTCTAGTTTAAAGCAGAGCAGATGAAACACTCATGTAGTATAAAGAGAAGCAGGTGAAACACGAGTCTCGTTTAAAGCCAAGCAGGTGAAACACTAGTCTAGTTTAAAGCGGAGCAGGTGAAACACTGGTCTAGTTCATAGCCAAGCAGGTGAAACACTAGTCTAGTTTAAAGGGAAGCAGGTGAAACACGAGTCTAGTTTATAGCCAAGCAGGTGAAACACTCGTCTAGTTTATAGCCAAGCAGGTGAAACACGAGTCTAGTTTATGGTCAAGCAGGTGAAACACGAGTCTAGTTTGTAGCCAAGCAGGTGAAACACTCGTCTAGTTTATAGCCAAGCAGGTGAAACACGAGTCTAGTTTATAGTCAAGCAGGTGAAACACTAGTCTAGTTTATAGTCAAGCAGGTGAAACACTAGTCTAGTTTATAGTCAAGCAGGTGAAACACGAGTCTCGTTTATAGTCAAGCAGGTGAAACAGTCGTCTAGTTTAAAGGGAAGCAGGTGAAACACTAGTCAAGTTTAAAGGGAAGCAGGTGAAACACTAGTCTAGTTTATAGTCAAGCAGGTGAAACACGAGTCTCGTTTATAGTCAAGCAGGTGAAACAGTCGTCTAGTTTAAAGCGGAGCAGGTGAAACACGAGTCTAGTTTAAAGTCAAAGCAAGTGAAACACCAGTCTAGTTTAAAGTCAAAGCAGGTGAAACACTAGTCTAGTTTAAAGGGAAGCAGGTGAAACACTAGTCTAGTTTATAGTCAAGCAGGTGAAACACGAGTCTCGTTTATAGTCAAGCAGGTGAAACAGTCGTCTAGTTTAAAGCGGAGCAGGTGAAACACTAGTCTAGTTTAAAGCGGAGCAGGTGAAACACTAGTCTAGTTTAAAGCGGAGCAGGTGAAACACGAGTCTAGTTTAAAGTCAAAGCAAGTGAAACACCAGTCTAGTTTAAAGTCAAAGCAGGTGAAAAACTAGTCTAGTTCAAAGCCAAGCAGGTGAAACACTCGTCTAGTTTAAAGAGAAGCAGGTGAAACACTTGTCGAGTTTAAAGTCCAAGCAGGTGAAACACGAGTCTAGGTTAAAGCCAAGCAGGTAAAACACTAGTCCAGTTTAAAGAGAAGCAGGTGAAACACTAGTCTAGTTTAAAGCGAAGCAGGTGAAACACTAGTCTCGTTTAAAGTCCAAGCAGGTTAAACACTAGTCTAGTTTAAAGTGAAGCAGGTGAAACACGAGTCTAGTTTCAAGGCAAGCAGGTGAAACACTAGTCTAGTTTAAAGTCCAAGCAGGTTAAACACTAGTCTAGTTTAAAGGGAAGCACTTGAAACATGCGTCTAGTTTAAAGGGAAGCAGGTAAAACACTAGTCTAGTTTAAAGCCAAGCAGGTGAAACACTAGTCTAGTTTAAAGGGAAGCAGGTTAAATACTAGTCTAGTTTAAAGAGAAACAGGTTAAACACTAGTCTAGTTGATATCCAAGCAGGTGAAACACTAGTCTAGTTTAAAGGGAAGCAGGTTAAATACTAGTCTAGTTCAAAGAGAAACAGGTTAAACACTAGTCTAGTTGATATCCAAGCAGGTGAAACACGAGTCTAGTTTATAGCCAAGCAGGTGAAACACTAGTCTCGTTTAAAGCGGAGAAGGTGAAACACTGGTCTAGTTTAAAGTCCAAGCAGGTGAAACACTAGTCTAGTTTAAAGTCCAAGCAGGTGAAACACTAGTCTAGTTTAAAGTGAAGCAGGTGAAACACGAGTCTAGTTTAAAGTCAAAGCAGGTGAAACACAAGTCAAGTTTCAAGTCAAAGCAGGTGAAACACTGGTCTAGTTTAAAGTAAAACCGGTTGAAACACTAGTCTAGTTTAAAGTCAAAGCAGGTGAAACACTAGTCAAGTTTAAAGTCCAAGCGGGTGAAACACTAGTCTAGTTCAAAGCCAAGCAGGTGAAACACTAGTCTAGTTTAAAGTCCAAGCAGGTGAAACACTCGTCTAGTTTAAAGTCCAAGCGGGTGAAACACTAGTCTAGTTTAAAGAGAAGCAGGTGAAACACTAGTCTAGTTTAAAGTCCAAGCAGGTGAAAAACTAGTCTAGTTCAAAGCCAAGCAGGTGAAACACTAGTCTAGTTTAAAGTCCAAGCAGGTGAAACACTCATCTAGTTTAAAGTCCAAGCGGGTGAAACACTAGTCTAGTTTAAAGAGAAGCAGGTGAAACACTAGTCTAGTTTCTAGCCAAGCAGGTGAAACACTCGTCTATTTTATAGCCAAGCTGGTGAAACACGAGTCTAGTTTAAAGAGAAGCAGGTGAAACACTAGTCTAGTTTCTAGCCAAGCAGGTGAAACACCAGTCCAGTTTAAAGCCAAGCCGGTGAAACACGAGTCTAGTTTAAAGAGAAGCAGGTGAAACACTCGTCTAGTTAAAAGCGTAGCAGGTGAAACACGAGTCTAGTTTAAAGCCAAGCAGGTAAAACACTAGTCTAGTTTAAAGCGAAGCAGGTGAAACACGAGTCTGGTTTAAAGTCCAAGCAGGTTAAACACTAGTCTCGTTTAAAGTGAAGCAGGTGAAACACGAGTCTAGTTTAAAGTCAAAGCAGGTGAAACACTAGTCCATTTAAAGTAAAACAGGTGGAACACTGGTTTAGTTTAAAGTCAAAGCAGGTGAAACACGAGTCCAGTTTATAGTCTGAGCAGGTGAAACACCAGTCTAGTTTAAAGTCCAAGCAGGTGAAACACTCGTCTGGTTTAAAGTCCAAGCAGGTGAAACACTCGTCTGGTTTAAAGCAAAGCAGGTGAAACACTAGTCTAGTTTAAAGTCAAAGCAGGTGAAACACTAGTCTAGTTTAAAGTAAAACAGGTGGAACACTGGTTTAGTTTAAAGTCAAAGCAGGTGAAACACGAGTCCAGTTTATAGTCTGAGCAGGTGAAACACCAGTCTAGTTTAAAGTCCAAGCAGGTGAAACACTCGTCTGGTTTAAAGTCCAAGCAGGTGAAACACGAGTCAAGTTTAAAGTCCAAGCAGGTGAAACACTAGTCCAGTTTAAAGCAAAGCATGTGAAACACTAGTCCAGTTTAAAGCAGAGCAGGTGAAACACTCGTCTAGTTTAAAGAGAATCAGGTGATACACTCGTCTAGTTTAACGCCAAGCAGGTGAAACACGAGTCTAGTTCAAAGAGAATCAGGTGAAACACTAGTCTAGTTTAAAGCAGAGCAGGTGAAACACTAGTTAAGTCTAAAGTCTAAGCAGATGAAACACTAGTCTAGTATAAAGCGGAGCAGCTGAAACACTCGTCTAGTTTAAAGTCCAAGAAGCTGAAACACTAGTCTAGTTTAAGGGAAGCAGGTGAAACACTAATCTAGTTTAAAGTCCAAGCAGGTGAAACACTAGTCTAGTTATAAGCGAAGCAGGTGAAACACTAGTCAAGTTTAAAGTCCAAGCAGGTGAAACACGAGTCTAGTTTCAAGCAAAGTTGGTGAAACACTAGTCCAGTTTAAAGCAGAGCACGTGAAACACTCGTCAAGTTTAAAGTCCAAGCAGGTGATACACTCGTCTAGTTTAAAGTCAAAGCAGGTGAAACACGAGTCAAGTTTAAAGTCCAAGCAGGTGAAACACTAGTCTAGTTCAAAGCCAAGCAGGTGACAAACTAGTCTAGTTCAAAGTCCAAGCAGGTGAAACACTGGTCTAGTTTAAAGAGAAGCAGGTGAAACACTAGTCTAGTTTAAAGTGAAGCAGGTGAAACACGAGTCTAGTTTCAAGGCAAGCAGGTGAAACACAAGTCTAGTTTAAAGTGAAAGCAGGTGAAACACTAGTCTAGTTTAAAGTAAAGCAGGTGAAACACTGGTCTAGTTTAAAGTCAAAGCAGGTGAGACACGAGTCCAGTTTATAGTCTAAGCAGGTGAAACACTAGTCTAGTTTAAAGCGAAGCAGGTGAAACACTGGTCAAGTTTAAAGTCCAAGCAGGTGAAACACTCGTCTTGTTTAAAGAGAATCAGGTGAAACACTAGTCTCGTTTATTGCCAAGCAGGTGAAACACGAGTCTCGATTAAAGTGAAGCAGGTGAAACACGAATCTAGTTTAAAGTCCAAGCAGGTTAAACACTAGTCTAGATTAAAGTGAAGCAGGTGAAACACAAATCTAGTTTAAAGGCAAGCAGGTGAAACACTAGTCTAGTTTAAAGCGAAGCAGATGAAACACTCGTCAAGTTTAAAGTCAAGCGGGTGAAACACGAGTCAAGTTTAAAGTCAAGCGGGTGAAACACTCGTCTGGTGTGAAGTCCAAGCAGGTGAAACACTAGTCTAGTTTAAAGGCAAACAGGTGAAACACTAGTCTAGTTTAAAGTCTAAGCAGGTAAAACACGAGTCCAGTTTAAAGCCAAGCAGGAAAAACACGAGTCCAGTTTAAAGAGAAGCAGGTGAAACACTAGTCTAGTTTAAAGAGAAGCAGGTGAAACACTAGACTAGTTTAAAGCCAAGCAGGCAAAACACTGGTCTAGTTTAAAGCGCAGCAGGTGAAACACGAGTCTAGTTTAAAGTCCAAGCAGGTGAAACACGAGTCTAGTTTAAAGCCAAGCAGGCAAAACACTGGTCTAGTTTAAAGCGAAGCAGGTGAAACACGAGTCTCGTTTAAAGTCCAAGCAGGTGAAACACTCGTCGAGCTTATCGCCAAGCAGTTGAAACACTCGTCTAGTTTATCGCCAAGCAGGTGAAACAGTAGACTAGTTTAAAGAGAAGCAGGTGAAACACGAGTCTAGTTTATAGCCAAACAGGTGAAACACTAGTCTAGTTTAAAGTGAAGCAGGTGAAACACTAGTCTAGTTTAAAGCAAAGCAGGTGAAACACGATTCTAGTTTAAAGTCCAAGCAGGTAAAACACTCGTCTGGATTAAAGCGGAGCAGGTGAAACACTAGACTAGTTTAAAGAGAAGCAGGTGAAACACTAGTCTAGTTGAAAGAGAAGCAGGTGAAACACTACTCTAGTTTAAAGAGAAGCAGGTGAAACACGAGTCTAGTTTAAAGTCCAAGCAGGTGAAAAACTCGTCTAGATTAAAGCGGAGCAGGTGAAACACTAGTCTAGTTCAAAGAGAAGCAGGTGAAACACGAGTCCAGTTTAAAGACAAGCAGGTAAAACACGAGTCGAGTTTAAAGCGAAGCAGGTGAAACACTGGTCTAGTTTAAAGTCCAAGCAGTTTAAACACTAGTCCAGTTCAAAGCTTAGCAGGTGAAACACGAGTCTAGTTTAAAGTCAAAGCAGGTGAAACACTAGTCTAGTTCAAAGTCTAAGCAGATGAAACACTTGTCTAGTTTAAAGCCAAGCAGGTAAAACACGAGTCTAGTTTAAAGCGAAGCAGGTGAAACATTAGTCTAGTTTAAAGACAAGCAGGTAAAACACGAGTCTAGTTCAAAGCATAGCAGGTGAAACACGAGTCTAGTTTAAAGCCAAGCAGGTTAAACACTAGTCTAGTTTGAAGCGAAGCAGGTGAAACACGAGTCTAGTTTAAAGAGGAGCAGGTGAAACACTAGTCTAGTTTAAAGCGGAGCAGGTGAAACACTTGTCTAGTTTAAAGTCCAAGCAGGTGAAACACTAGTCTCGTGTAAAGAGAAGCAGGTGAAACACTCGTCTAGTTTAAAGCCAAGCAGGTTAAACACTAGTCTAGTTTAAAGCGAAGCAGGTGAAACACGAGTCTAGTTTAAAGAGGAGCAGGTGAAACACTAGTCTAGTTTAAAGCGGAGCAGGTGAAACACTTGTCTAGTTTAAAGTCCAAGCAGGTGAAACACTAGTCTCGTGTAAAGAGAAGCAGGTGAAACACTCGTCTAGTTTGAAGCGAAGCAGGTGAAACACGAGTCTAGTTTAAAGAGGAGCAGGTGAAACACTAGTCTAGTTTAAAGCGGAGCAGGTGAAACACTAGTCTAGTTTGAAGAGAAACAGGTGAAACACTAGTCTAGTTTAAAGCGGAGCAGGTGAAACACTTGTCTAGTTTAAAGTCCAAGCAGGTGAAACACTAGTCTAGTTTAAAGCAAAGCAGGTGAAACACGAGTCTAGTTTAAAGCGGAGCAGGTGAAACACTTGTCTAGTTTAAAGTCCAAGCAGGTGAAACACTAGTCTCGTGTAAAGAGAAGCAGGTGAAACACTCGTCTAGTTTAAAGCAAAGCAGGTGAAACACTAGTCCAGTTTAAAGTGAAGGAGGTGAAACACTCGTCTAGTTTAAAGAGAAGCAGGTGAAACACGAGTCCAGTTTAAAGACAAGCAGGTAAAACACGAGTCGAGTTTAAAGCGAAGCAGGTGAAACACTGGTCTAGTTTAAAGTCCAAGCAGTTTAAACACAAGTCCAGTTCAAAGCTTAGCAGGTGAAACACGAGTCTAGTTTAAAGTCAAAGCAGGTGAAACACTGGTCTAGTTCAAAGTCTAAGCAGATGAAACACTTGTCTAGTTTAAAGCCAAGCAGGTAAAACACGAGTCTAGTTTAAAGCGAAGCAGGTGAAACACTAGTCTAGTTTAAAGACAAGCAGGTAAAACACGAGTCTAGTTCAAAGCATAGCAGGTGAAACACGAGTCTAGTTTAAAGCCAAGCAGGTTAAACACTAGTCTAGTTTGAAGCGAAGCAGGTGAAACACGAGTCTAGTTTAAAGAGGAGCAGGTGAAACACTAGTCTAGTTTGAAGAGAAACAGGTGAAACACTAGTCTAGTTTAAAGCGGAGCAGGTGAAACACTTGTCCAGTTTAAAGTCCAAGCAGGTGAAACACTAGTCTCGTGTAAAGAGAAGCAGGTGAAACACTCGTCTAGTTTAAAGCCAAGCAGGTTAAACACTAGTCTAGTTTAAAGCGAAGCAGGTGAAACACGAGTCTAGTTTAAAGAGGAGCAGGTGAAACACTAGTCTAGTTTAAAGCGGAGCAGGTGAAACACTTGTCTAGTTTAAAGTCCAAGCAGGTGAAACACTAGTCTCGTGTAAAGAGAAGCAGGTGAAACACTCGTCTAGTTTAAAGCAAAGCAGGTGAAACACTAGTCCAGTTTAAAGTGAAGGAGGTGAAACACTAGTCTAGTTCAAAGAGAAGCAGGTGAAACACTAGTCTAGTTTATAGCCAAGCAGGTGAAACACTAGTCTAGTTTATTGCCAAGCAGGTGAAACACGAGTCTAGTTTATTGCCAAGCAGGTGAAACACTAGTCAAGTTTAAAGCAAAGCAGGTGAAACACTAGTCTAGTTTATTGCCAAGCAGGTGAAACACTTGTCTAGATTAAAGTGAAGCAGGTGAAACACGAATCTCGTTTAAAGTCCAAGCAGGTGAAACACTAGTCTCGTGTAAAGAGAAGCAGGTGAAACACTCGTCTAGTTTAAAGCCAAGCAGGTTAAACACTAGTCTAGTTTAAAGTGAAGCAGGTGAAACACGAGTCTAGTTTAAAGAGGAGCAGGTGAAACACTAGTCTAGTTTAAAGCGAAGCAGGTGAAACACTAGTCTAGTTTAAAGTCGAAGCAGATGAAACACTTGTCTCGTTTCAAGCCAAGCAGGTAAAACACAAGTCTAGTTTAAAGCGAAGCAGGTGCAACAATAGTCTAGTTTAAAGTCAAAGCAGGTGAAACACTAGTCTAGTTTAAAGTCTAAGCAGATGAAACACTTTTCTAGTTCAAAGCGTAGCAGGTGAAACACGAGTCTAGTTTAAAGCCAAGCAGGTTAAACACCAGTCTAGGTAAAAGTCCAAGCAGATGAAACACGAGTCCAGTGTAAAGAGAAGCAGGTGAAACACTAGTCTAGTTTAAAATCCAAGCAGGTGAAACACTAGTCTACTTTAAAGTGAAGCAGGTGAAACACTAGTCTCGTTCAAAGTCAAAGCAGGTGAAACACTGGTCTAGTTCAAAGCGGAGCAGGCAAAACACTAGTCTAGTTTAAAGCGAAGCAGGTGAAACCCGAGTCTAGTTCAAAGTCCAAGCAGGTGAAACACTAGTCTAGTTTAAAGCGAAGCAGGTGAAACACTAGTCTAGTTCAAAGTCAAAGCAGGTGAAACACTAGTCTCGTTGAAAGAGGAGCAGGTGAAACACTCGTCTAGTTTAAAGCAGAGCAGGTTAAACACCAGTCCAGTTTAAAGAGGAGCATGTGAAGCACTGGTCTAGTTTAAAGAGAAGCAGGTGAAACACCAGTCTCGTTCAAAGTCAAAGCAGGTGAAACACTAGTCTAGTTGAAAGAGAAGCAGGTGAAACACGAGACTAGTTTATAGCCAAGCAGGTGAAACACGAGTCTAGTTTAAAGTCCAAGCAGGTTAAACACTAGTCCAGTTTAAAGTCCAAGCAGATGAAACACTAGTCTAGTTTAAAGCGAAGCAGATGAAACACTCGTCAAGTTTAAAGTCAAGCGGGTGAAACACTGGTCAATTTTAAAGTCCAAGCAGGTGAAACACTCGTCTGGTGTGAAGTCCAAGCAGGTGAAACACCAGTCTAGTTTCTAGCCAAGCAGGTGAAACACTTGCCGAGTTTAAAGCGAAGCGGGTGAAACACTAGTCTAGTTCAAAGCGGAGTAGGTGAAACACGAGTCTAGTTTAAAGCGAAGCAGGAAAAAAACTAGTCTCGTTCAAAGTGAAGCAGGAGAAACACGAGTCTCGTTTAAAGCCAAGCAGGTAAAACATGAGTCTCGTTTAAAGCGAAGCAGGTGCAACAATAGTCTAGTTTAAAGTCCAAGCAGGTTAAACACTAGTCTAGTTTAAAGTGAAGCAGGTGAAACACTAGTCTTGTTCAAAGAGAAGCAGGTGAAACACGAGTCTAGTTCAAAGCGTAGCAGGTGAAACACGAGTCTAGTTTAAAGCCAAGCAGGTTAAACACTAGTCTACTTTAAAGCGAAGCAGGTGAAACACCAGTCTTGTTCAAAGAGAAGCAGGTGAAACACGAGTCTAGTTTAAAGCCAAGCAGGTTAAACACTAGTCTAGTTCAAAGCGTAGCAGGTGAAACACGAGTCTAGTTTAAAGCCAAGCAGGTTAAAGACTCGTCTTGTTCAAAGAGAAGCAGGTGAAACACTAGTCTAGTTTAAAGCCAAGCAGGTGAAACACTATTCTAGTTTAAAGCGAATCAGGTGAAACACGAGTCTAGTTTAAAGAGGAGCAGGTGCAATACTGGTCTAGTTGAAAGCGGAGCAGGTGAAACACTCGTGTAGTTTAAAGCGAAGCAGGTGCAACAATAGTCTAGTTGAAAGTCCAAGCAGGTTAAACACTAGTCTAGTTTAAAGTGAAGCAGGTGAAACACTCGTCTAGTTCAAAGCGTAGCAGGTGAAACACAAGTCTAGTTTAAAGCCAAGCAGGTTAAACACGAGTCTAGTTTAAAAGGAGCAGGTGAAACACTAGTCCAGTTTAAAGCGGAGCAGGTGAAACACTAGTCTAGTTTAAAGCGGAGCAGGTGCAATACTGGTCTAGTTGAAAGCGGAGCACGTGAAACACTAGTCTAGTTTAAAGAGGAGCAGGTGAAACACTAGTCTAGTTTAAAGCTAAGCAGGTGAAACACTACTCTAGTTTAAAGTCCAAGCAGGTGAAACACTCGTCTAGATTAAAGCGGAGCAGGTGAAACACTTGTCCAGTTTAAAGAGAAGCAGGTGAAACACTAGTCTCGTATATAGCCAAGCAGGTGAAACACGAGACGAGTTTAAAGCGAAGCCGGTGAAACACTAGTCTGGTTTAAAGCCAAGCAGGAAAAACACTAGTCTAGTTTATCGCCAAGCAGGTGAAACACTAGTCTAGTTTAAAGAGAAGCAGGTGAAACACTAGTCTAGTTAATAGCCAAGCAGGTGAAACACTAGACTAGTTTATCGCCAAGCAGGTGAAACAGTAGTCTAGTTTAAAGAGAAGCAGGTGAAACACTCGTCTAGTTTATAGCCAAGCAGGTGAAACACTAGTCTAGTTGAAAGCAAAGCAGGTGAAACACTAGTCTAGTTTAAAGTCCAAGCAGGTGAAACACTAGTCTAGTTTAAAGTCCAAGCAGGTGAAACACTAGTCTAGTGTAAAGAGAAGCAGGTGATACACTAGTCTAGTTAAAAGTCCAAGCAGGTGAAACACTAGTCTAGTGTAAAGTGAAGCAGATGAATCACTCATCAAGTTTAAAGTCAAGCGGGTGAAACACTCGTCTAGTTTAAAGTCCAAGCAGGTGAAACACTCGTCTAGTTTAAAGTCCAAGCAGGTGAAACACTAGTCTAGTGTAAAGAGAAGCAGGTGAAACACTAGTCTAGTTAATAGCCAAGCAGGTGAAACACTGGTCCAGTTTAAAGTCGAAGCAGATGAAACACGAGTCTAGTTTAAAGCGAAGCAGATGAATCACTCATCAAGTTTAAAGTCAAGCGGGTGAAACACTCGTCTAGTTTAAAGTCCAAGCAGGTGAAACACTCGTCTAGTTTAAAGTCCAAGCAGGTGAAACACTAGTCTAGTGTAAAGAGAAGCAGGTGATACACGAGTCTAGTTAAAAGTCCAAGCAGGTGAAACACTAGTCCAGTGTAAAGTGAAGCAGGTGTAACACTAGTCTAGTTTAAAGCGAAGCAGGTGAAACACTAGTCTAGTTAAAAGTCAAAGCAGGTGAAACACTCGTCTAGTTTCAAGCCAAGCAGGTGAAACACGAGTCTAGTTCAAAGCGGAGCAGGTGAAACACGAGTCTAGTTTAAAGTCCAAGCAGTTTAAACACTAGTCTAGTTCAAAGCGGAGCAGGTGAAACACGAGTCTAGTTTAAAGCCAAGCAGGAAAAAAACTAGTCTAGTTTAAAGTGAAGCAGGTGAAACACTCGTCTAGATTAAAGCGGAGCAGGTGAAACACTATTCTAGTTTATAGCCAAGCAGGTGAAACACTAGTCTAGTTTAAAGTGAAGCAGGTGAAACACTAGTCTAGTTTATTGCCAAGCAGGTGAAACACGAGTCTAGTTTAAAGTCCAAGCAGGTTAAACACTAGACTGGATTAAAGTGGAGCAGGTGAAACACGAATCTAGTTTAAAGGCAAGCAGGTGAAACACTGGTCCAGTTTAAAGTCTAAGCAGATGAAACACGAGTCTAGTTTAAAGCGAAGCAGATGAATCACTCATCAAGTTTAAAGTCAAGCGGGTGAAACACTCGTCTAGTTTAAAGTCCAAGCAGGTGAAACACTCGTCTAGTTTAAAGTCCAAGCAGGTGAAACACTCGTCTAGTTTAAAGTCCAAGCAGGTGAAACACTAGTCTAGTTTAAAGTCCAAGCAGGTGAAACACTAGTCTAGTGTAAAGAGAAGCAGGTGATACACTAGTCTAGTTAAAAGTCAAAGCAGGTGAAACACTAGTCTAGTGTAAAGAGAAGCAGGTGAAACACGAGTCTAGTTAAAAGTCAAAGCAGGTGAAACACTCGTCTAGTTTCAAGCCAAGCAGGTGAAACACTAGTCCAGTTTTTGCCAAGCAGCTGAAACACTAGTCTAGTTTAAAGCCAAGCAGGCAAAACACTAGTCTAGTTTAAAGCAAAGCAGGTGAAACACGAGTCTAGTTTAAAGTCCAAGCCTGTGAAACACTCGTCTAGATTCAAGCGGAGCAGGTGAAACACTAGTCTAGTTTAAAGCGAAGCGGGTGAAACACTAGTCTAGTTCAAAGCGGAGTAGGTGAAACACGAGTCTAGTTTAAAGCGAAGCAGGAAAAAAACTAGTCTCGTTCAAAGTGAAGCAGGAGAAACACGAGTCTCGTTTAAAGCCAAGCAGGTAAAACATGAGTCTCGTTTAAAGCGAAGCAGGTGCAACAATAGTCTAGTTTAAAGTCCAAGCAGGTTAAACACTAGTCTAGTTTAAAGTGAAGCAGGTGAAACACTAGTCTTGTTCAAAGAGAAGCAGGTGAAACACGAGTCTAGTTCAAAGCGTAGCAGGTGAAACACGAGTCTAGTTTAAAGCCAAGCAGGTTAAACACTAGTCTACTTTAAAGCGAAGCAGGTGAAACACCAGTCTTGTTCAAAGAGAAGCAGGTGAAACACGAGTCTAGTTTAAAGCCAAGCAGGTTAAACACTAGTCTAGTTCAAAGCGTAGCAGGTGAAACACGAGTCTAGTTTAAAGCCAAGCAGGTTAAAGACTCGTCTTGTTCAAAGAGAAGCAGGTGAAACACTAGTCTAGTTTAAAGCCAAGCAGGTGAAACACTATTCTAGTTTAAAGCGAATCAGGTGAAACACGAGTCTAGTTTAAAGAGGAGCAGGTGCAATACTGGTCTAGTTGAAAGCGGAGCAGGTGAAACACTCGTGTAGTTTAAAGCGAAGCAGGTGCAACAATAGTCTAGTTGAAAGTCCAAGCAGGTTAAACACTAGTCTAGTTTAAAGTGAAGCAGGTGAAACACTCGTCTAGTTCAAAGCGTAGCAGGTGAAACACAAGTCTAGTTTAAAGCCAAGCAGGTTAAACACGAGTCTAGTTTAAAAGGAGCAGGTGAAACACTAGTCCAGTTTAAAGCGGAGCAGGTGAAACACTAGTCTAGTTTAAAGCGGAGCAGGTGCAATACTGGTCTAGTTGAAAGCGGAGCACGTGAAACACTAGTCTAGTTTAAAGAGGAGCAGGTGAAACACTAGTCTAGTTTAAAGCTAAGCAGGTGAAACACTACTCTAGTTTAAAGTCCAAGCAGGTGAAACACTCGTCTAGATTAAAGCGGAGCAGGTGAAACACTTGTCCAGTTTAAAGAGAAGCAGGTGAAACACTAGTCTCGTATATAGCCAAGCAGGTGAAACACGAGACGAGTTTAAAGCGAAGCCGGTGAAACACTAGTCTGGTTTAAAGCCAAGCAGGAAAAACACTAGTCTAGTTTATCGCCAAGCAGGTGAAACACTAGTCTAGTTTAAAGAGAAGCAGGTGAAACACTAGTCTAGTTAATAGCCAAGCAGGTGAAACACTAGACTAGTTTATCGCCAAGCAGGTGAAACAGTAGTCTAGTTTAAAGAGAAGCAGGTGAAACACTCGTCTAGTTTATAGCCAAGCAGGTGAAACACTAGTCTAGTTGAAAGCAAAGCAGGTGAAACACTAGTCTAGTTTAAAGTCCAAGCAGGTGAAACACTAGTCTAGTTTAAAGTCCAAGCAGGTGAAACACTAGTCTAGTGTAAAGAGAAGCAGGTGATACACTAGTCTAGTTAAAAGTCCAAGCAGGTGAAACACTAGTCTAGTGTAAAGTGAAGCAGATGAATCACTCATCAAGTTTAAAGTCAAGCGGGTGAAACACTCGTCTAGTTTAAAGTCCAAGCAGGTGAAACACTCGTCTAGTTTAAAGTCCAAGCAGGTGAAACACTAGTCTAGTGTAAAGAGAAGCAGGTGAAACACTAGTCTAGTTAATAGCCAAGCAGGTGAAACACTGGTCCAGTTTAAAGTCGAAGCAGATGAAACACGAGTCTAGTTTAAAGCGAAGCAGATGAATCACTCATCAAGTTTAAAGTCAAGCGGGTGAAACACTCGTCTAGTTTAAAGTCCAAGCAGGTGAAACACTCGTCTAGTTTAAAGTCCAAGCAGGTGAAACACTAGTCTAGTGTAAAGAGAAGCAGGTGATACACGAGTCTAGTTAAAAGTCCAAGCAGGTGAAACACTAGTCTAGTGTAAAGTGAAGCAGGTGTAACACTAGTCTAGTTTAAAGCGAAGCAGGTGAAACACTAGTCTAGTTAAAAGTCAAAGCAGGTGAAACACTCGTCTAGTTTCAAGCCAAGCAGGTGAAACACGAGTCTAGTTCAAAGCGGAGCAGGTGAAACACGAGTCTAGTTTAAAGTCCAAGCAGTTTAAACACTAGTCTAGTTCAAAGCGGAGCAGGTGAAACACGAGTCTAGTTTAAAGCCAAGCAGGAAAAAAACTAGTCTAGTTTAAAGTGAAGCAGGTGAAACACTCGTCTAGATTAAAGCGGAGCAGGTGAAACACTATTCTAGTTTATAGCCAAGCAGGTGAAACACTAGTCTAGTTTAAAGTGAAGCAGGTGAAACACTAGTCTAGTTTATTGCCAAGCAGGTGAAACACGAGTCTAGTTTAAAGTCCAAGCAGGTTAAACACTAGACTGGATTAAAGTGGAGCAGGTGAAACACGAATCTAGTTTAAAGGCAAGCAGGTGAAACACTGGTCCAGTTTAAAGTCTAAGCAGATGAAACACGAGTCTAGTTTAAAGCGAAGCAGATGAATCACTCATCAAGTTTAAAGTCAAGCGGGTGAAACACTCGTCTAGTTTAAAGTCCAAGCAGGTGAAACACTCGTCTAGTTTAAAGTCCAAGCAGGTGAAACACTCGTCTAGTTTAAAGTCCAAGCAGGTGAAACACTAGTCTAGTTTAAAGTCCAAGCAGGTGAAACACTAGTCTAGTGTAAAGAGAAGCAGGTGATACACTAGTCTAGTTAAAAGTCAAAGCAGGTGAAACACTAGTCTAGTGTAAAGAGAAGCAGGTGAAACACGAGTCTAGTTAAAAGTCAAAGCAGGTGAAACACTCGTCTAGTTTCAAGCCAAGCAGGTGAAACACTAGTCCAGTTTTTGCCAAGCAGCTGAAACACTAGTCTAGTTTAAAGCCAAGCAGGCAAAACACTAGTCTAGTTTAAAGCAAAGCAGGTGAAACACGAGTCTAGTTTAAAGTCCAAGCCTGTGAAACACTCGTCTAGATTCAAGCGGAGCAGGTGAAACACTAGTCTAGTTTATAGCCAAGCAGGTGAAACTCTAGTCTAGTTTATCGCCAAGCAGGTGAAACACTAGTCTAGTTTATAGCCAAGCAGGTGAAACTCTAGTCTAGTTTATCGCCAAGCAGGTGAAACACTCGTCTAGTTTAAAGCAAAGCAGGTGAAACACTAGTCTAGTTTATCACCAAGCATGTGAAACACTAGTCTAGTTTAAAGTGAAGCAGGTGTAACACTCGTCTAGTTCAAAGCGAAGCAGGTGAAACACGAGTCTAGTTTAAAGAGGAGCAGGTGAAACACTGGTCTAGTTTAAAGAGAAGCAGGTGAAACACTAGTCTAGATTAAAGTGGAGCAGTTGAAACACTCGTCTAGATTAAAGCGGAGCAGGTGAAACACTCGTCTAGTTTATAGCCAAGCAGGTGAAACACTAGCCTAGTTCAAAGCGGAGCAGGTGAAACACGAGTCTAGTTTAAAGACAAGCAGGTAAAACACTAGTCTAGTTTAAAGCGAAGCAGGTGAAACACTAGTCTAGTTTAAAGTCCAAGCAGTTTAAACACTAGTCTAGTTCAAAGCATGGCAGGTGAAACACGAGTTTGTTTAAAGTCAAAGCAGGTGAAACACTAGTCTAGTTTAAAGTCTAAGCAGATGAAACACTTGTCTAGTTTAAAGCCAAGCAGGTAAAACACGAGTCTAGTTTAAAGCGAAGCAGGTGAAACACTGGTCTAGTTTAAAGCGAAGCAGGTGCAACAATAGTCTAGTTTAAAGTCAAAGCAGGTGAAACACTAGTCTAGTTTAAAGTCTAAGCAGATGAAACACTGGTCTAGTTCAAAGCGTAGCAAGTGAAACACGAGTCTAGTTTAAAGAGGAGCAGGTGAAACACTAATCTAGTTTAAAGTGAAGCAGGTGAAACACTAGTCTAGTTTATAGCCAAGCAGGTGAAACACGAGTCTAGTTTATTGCCAAGCAGGTGAAACATGAGTCTAGTTTAAAGTCCAAGCAGGTTAAACACTAGTCTGGATTAAAGTGGAGCAGGTGAAACACGAATCTAGTTTAAAGGCAAGCAGGTGAAACACTGGTCCAGTTTAAAGTCTGAGCAGATGAAACACTAGTCTAGTTTAAAGCGAAGCAGATGAATCACTCATCAAGTTTAAAGTCAAGCGGGTGAAACACTCGTCTAGTTTAAAGTCCAAGCAGGTGAAACACTCGTCTAGTTTAAAGTCCAAGCAGGTGAAACACTAGTCTAGTGTAAAGAGAAGCAGGTGATACACTAGTCTCGTTAAAAGTCCAAGCAGGTGAAACACTAGTCTAGTGTAAAGTGAAGCAGGTGTAACACTAGTCTAGTTTAAAGCGAAGCAGGTGAAACACGAGTCCAGTTTAAAGTCCAAGCAGGTGAAACACTCGTCTAGCTTATCGCCAAGCAGTTGAAACACTCGTCTAGTTTATCGCCAAGCAGGTGAAACACGAGTCTAGTTTAAAGAGAAGCAGGTGAAACACGAGTCTAGTTTATAGCCAAACAGGTGAAACACTAGTCTAGTTTAAAGTGAAGCAGGTGAAACACTAGTCTAGTTTAAAGCAAAGCAGGTGAAACACGATTCTAGTTTAAAGTCCAAGCAGGTAAAACACTCGTCTGGATTAAAGCGGAGCAGGTGAAACACTAGACTAGTTTAAAGAGAAGCAGGTGAAACACTAGTCTAGTTGAAAGAGAAGCAGGTGAAACACTACTCTAGTTTAAAGAGAAGCAGGTGAAACACGAGTCTAGTTTAAAGTCCAAGCAGGTGAAAAACTCGTCTAGATTAAAGCGGAGCAGGTGAAACACTAGTCTAGTTCAAAGAGAAGCAGGTGAAACACGAGTCCAGTTTAAAGACAAGCAGGTAAAACACGAGTCGAGTTTAAAGCGAAGCAGGTGAAACACTGGTCTAGTTTCAAGTCCAAGCAGTTTAAACACTAGTCCAGTTCAAAGCTTAGCAGGTGAAACACGAGTCTCGTTTAAAGTCAAAGCAGGTGAAACACTAGTCTAGTTCAAAGTCTAAGCAGATGAAACACTTGTCTAGTTTAAAGCCAAGCAGGTAAAACACGAGTCTAGTTTCAAGCGAAGCAGGTGAAACACTAGTCTAGTTTAAAGACAAGCAGGTAAAACACGAGTCTAGTTCAAAGCATAGCAGGTGAAACACGAGTCTAGTTTAAAGCCAAGCAGGTTAAACACTAGTCTCGTTTGAAGCGAAGCAGGTGAAACACGAGTCTAGTTTAAAGCGGAGCAGGTGAAACACTAGTCCAGTTTGAAGAGAAACAGGTGAAACACTTGTCTAGTTTAAAGCGGAGCAGGTGAAACACTTGTCTAGTTTAAAGTCCAAGCAGGTGAAACACTAGTCTCGTGTAAAGAGAAGCAGGTGAAACACTCGTCTAGTTTAAAGCCAAGCAGGTTAAACACTAGTCTAGTTTAAAGCGAAGCAGGTGAAACACGAGTCTAGTTTAAAGAGGAGCAGGTGAAACACTAGTCTAGTTTAAAGCGGAGCAGGTGAAACACTTGTCTAGTTTAAAGTCCAAGCAGGTGAAACACTAGTCTCGTGTAAAGAGAAGCAGGTGAAACACTCATCTAGTTTAAAGCCAAGCAGGTTAAACACTAGTCTAGTTTAAAGCGAAGCAGGTGAAACACGAGTCTAGTTTAAAGAGGAGCAGGTGAAACACTAGTCTAGTTTAAAGCGAAGCAGGTGAAACACTAGTCTAGTTTAAAGTCGAAGCAGATGAAACACTTGTCTCGTTTCAAGCCAAGCAGGTAAAACACGAGTCCAGTTTAAAGCGAAGCAGGTGCAACAATAGTCTAGTTTAAAGTCAAAGCAGGTGAAACACTCGTCTAGTTTAAAGTCTAAGCAGATGAAACACTTTTCTAGTTCAAAGCGTAGCAGGTGAAACACGAGTCTAGTTTAAAGCCAAGCAGGTTAAACACCAGTCTAGGTTAAAGTGAAGCAGGTGAAACACTAGTCTAGTTTAAAGTCAAAGCAGGTGAAACACTTGTCTAGTTTAAAGTCCAAGCAGATGAAACACGAGTCCAGTGTAAAGAGAAGCAGATGAAACACTCGTCTAGTTTAAAGCCAAGCAGGTTAAACACTAGTCTAGTTTAAAGCGAAGCAGGTGAAACACGAGTCTAGTTTAAAGAGGAGCAGGTGAAACACTAGTCTAGTTTAAAGCGGAGCAGGTGAAACACTAGTCCAGTTTGAAGAGAAACAGGTGAAACACTCGTCTAGTTTAAAGCGGAGCAGGTGAAACACTTGTCTAGTTTAAAGTCCAAGCAGGTGAAACACTAGTCTCGTGTAAAGAGAAGCAGGTGAAACACTCGTCTAGTTTAAAGCCAAGCAGGTTAAACACTAGTCTAGTTTAAAGCGAAGCAGGTGAAACACGAGTCTAGTTTAAAGCGGAGCAGGTGAAACACGAGTCTAGTTTAAAGTCCAAGCAGGTGAAACACTAGTCTCGTGTAAAGAGAAGCAGGTGAAACACTCATCTAGTTTAAAGCCAAGCAGGTTAAACACTCGTCTAGTTTAAAGCGAAGCAGGTGAAACACGAGTCTAGTTTAAAGAGGAGCAGGTGAAACACTAGTCTAGTTTAAAGCGAAGCAGGTGAAACACTCGTCTAGTTTAAAGTCTAAGCAGATGAAACACTTTTCTAGTTCAAAGCGTAGCAGGTGAAACACGAGTCTAGTTTAAAGCCAAGCAGGTTAAACACCAGTCTAGGTTAAAGTGAAGCAGGTGAAACACTAGTCTAGTTTAAAGTCAAAGCAGGTGAAACACTTGTCTAGTTTAAAGTCCAAGCAGATGAAACACGAGTCCAGTGTAAAGAGAAGCAGATGAAACACTAGTCTAGTTTAAAATCCAAGCAGGTGAAACACTAGTCTACTTTAAAGTGAAGCAGGTGAAACACCAGTCTCGTTCAAAGTCAAAGCAGGTGAAACACTGGTCTAGTTCAAAGCGGAGCAGGCAAAACACTAGTCTAGTTTAAAGCGAAGCAGGTGAAACCCGAGTCTAGTTCAAAGTCCAAGCAGGTGAAACACTCGTCTAGTTTAAAGCAGAGCAGGTTAAACACCAGTCCAGTTTAAAGAGGAGCATGTGAAGCACTGGTCTAGTTTAAAGAGAAGCAGGTGAAACACCAGTCTCGTTCAAAGTCAAAGCAGGTGAAACACTAGTCTAGTTTAAAGTCCAAGCATGTGAAACACTAGTCTAGTTTAAAGCGAAGCAGGTGAAACACGAGTCTAGTTTAAAGTCCAAGCATGTGAAACACTAGTCTAGTTTAAAGCGAAGCAGGTGAAACACGAGTCTAGTTTAAAGTCCAAGCATGTGAAACACTAGTCTAGTTTAAAGCAAAGCAGGTGAAACACTAGTCTAGTTGAAAGAGAAGCAGGTGAAACACGAGACTAGTTTATAGCCAAGCAGGTGAAACACGAGTCTAGTTTAAAGTCCAAGCAGGTTAAACACTAGTCCAGTTTAAAGTCCAAGCAGATGAAACACTAGTCTAGTTTAAAGCGAAGCAGATGAAACACTCGTCAAGTTTAAAGTCAAGCGGGTGAAACACTGGTCAATTTTAAAGTCCAAGCAGGTGAAACACTCGTCTGGTGTGAAGTCCAAGCAGGTGAAACACCAGTCTAGTTTCTAGCCAAGCAGGTGAAACACTTGCCGAGTTTAAAGCGAAGCGGGTGAAACACTAGTCTAGTTCAAAGCCAAGCAGGAAAAAAACTAGTCTCGTTCAAAGTGAAGCAGGAGAAACACGAGTCTCGTTTAAAGCCAAGCAGGTAAAACATGAGTCTCGTTTAAAGCGAAGCAGGTGCAACAATAGTCTAGTTTAAAGTCCAAGCAGGTTAAACACTAGTCTAGTTTAAAGTGAAGCAGGTGAAACACTAGTCTTGTTCAAAGAGAAGCAGGTGAAACACTAGTCTAGTTCAAAGCGTAGCAGGTGAAACACGAGTCTAGTTTAAAGCCAAGCAGGTTAAACACTAGTCTAGTTTAAAGCGAAGCAGGTGAAACACCAGTCTTGTTCAAAGAGAAGCAGGTGAAACACGAGTCTAGTTTAAAGCCAAGCAGGTTAAACACTAGTCTAGTTCAAAGCGTAGCAGGTGAAACACGAGTCTAGTTTAAAGCCAAGCAGGTTAAAGACTCGTCTTGTTCAAAGAGAAGCAGGTGAAACACTAGTCTAGTTTAAAGCCAAGCAGGTTAAACACTAGTCTAGTTTAAAGCGAATCAGGTGAAACACGAGTCTAGTTTAAAGAGGAGCAGGTGCAATACTGGTCTAGTTGAAAGCGGAGCAGGTGAAACACTCGTGTAGTTTAAAGCGAAGCAGGTGCAACAATAGTCTAGTTGAAAGTCCAAGCAGGTTAAACACTAGTCTAGTTTAAAGTGAAGCAGGTGAAACACTCGTCTAGTTCAAAGAGTAGCAGGTGAAACACAAGTCTAGTTTAAAGCCAAGCAGGTTAAACACGAGTCTAATTTAAAAGGAGCAGGTGAAACACTAGTCTAGTTTAAAGCGGAGCAGGTGAAACACTAGTCTAGTTTAAAGCGGAGCAGGTGCAATACTGGTCTAGTTGAAAGCGGAGCACGTGAAACACTAGTCTAGTTTAAAGAGGAGCAGGTGAAACACTAGTCTAGTTTAAAGCGGTGCAGGTGAAACACTAGTCTAGTTTAAAGTCCAAGCAGGTGAAACACTCGTCTAGATTAAAGCGGAGCAGGTGAAACACTAGTCTCGTATATAGCCAAGCAGGTGAAACACGAGACGAGTTTAAAGCGAAGCCGGTGAAACACTAGTCTGGTTTAAAGCCAAGCAGGAAAAACACTAGTCTAGTTTATCGCCAAGCAGGTGAAACACTAGTCTAGTTTAAAGAGAAGCAGGTGAAACACTAGTCTCGTTAATAGCCAAGCAGGTGAAACACTAGACTAGTTTATCGCCAAGCAGGTGAAACAGTAGTCTAGTTTAAAGAGAAGCAGGTGAAACACTCGTCTAGTTTATAGCCAAGCAGGTGAAACACTAGTCTAGTTGAAAGCAAAGCAGGTGAAACACTAGTCTAGTTTAAAGTCCAAGCAGGTGAAACACTAGTCTAGTTTAAAGTCCAAGCAGGTGAAACACTAGTCTAGTGTAAAGAGAAGCAGGTGATACACTAGTCTAGTTAAAAGTCCAAGCAGGTGAAACACTAGTCTAGTGTAAAGTGAAGCAGATGAATCACTCATCAAGTTTAAAGTCAAGCGGGTGAAACACTCGTCTAGTTTAAAGTCCAAGCAGGTGAAACACTCGTCTAGTTTAAAGTCCAAGCAGGTGAAACACTAGTCTAGTGTAAAGAGAAGCAGGTGAAACACTAGTCTAGTTAATAGCCAAGCAGGTGAAACACTGGTCCAGTTTAAAGTCTGAGCAGATGAAACACTAGTCTAGTTTAAAGCGAAGCAGATGAATCACTCATCAAGTTTAAAGTCAAGCGGGTGAAACACTCGTCTAGTTTAAAGTCCAAGCAGGTGAAACACTCGTCTAGTTTAAAGTCCAAGCAGGTGAAACACTAGTCTAGTGTAAAGAGAAGCAGGTGATACACTAGTCTAGTTAAAAGTCCAAGCAGGTGAAACACTAGTCTAGTGTAAAGTGAAGCAGGTGTAACACTAGTCTAGTTTAAAGCGAAGCAGGTGAAACACTAGTCTAGTTAAAAGTCAAAGCAGGTGAAACACTCGTCTAGTTTCAAGCCAAGCAGGTGAAACACTGGTCTAGTTTATAGCCAAGCAGGTGAAACACTAGTCTAGTTCAAAGCGGAGCAGGTGAAACACTAGTCTAGTTTAAAGTCCAAGCAGTTTAAACACTAGTCTAGTTTAAAGTGAAGCAGGAGAAACACGAGTCCAGCTTATAGCCAAGCAGGTGAAACACTAGTCTCGATTAAAGCGGAGCAGGTGAAACTCTATTCTAGTTTATAGCCAAGCAGGTGAAACACTAGTCCAGTTTATCGCCAAGCAGGTGAAACACTAGTCTAGTTTAAAGTGAAGCAGGAGAAACACTATTCTAGTTTAAAGCAAAGCAGGTGAAACACTAGTCTAGTTTAAAGTGAAGCAGGTGAAACACTAGTCTAGTTTATTGCCAAGCAGGTGAAACACGAGTCTAGTTTATTGCCAAGCAGGTGAAACACTAGTCTAGTTTAAAGTGAAGCAGGTGAAACACTAGTCTAGTTTAAAGCAAAGCAGGTGAAACACTAGTCTAGTTTAAAGTGAAGCAGGTGAAACACTAGTCTAGTTTATTGCCAAGCAGGTGAAACACGAGTCTAGTTTAAAGTCCAAGCAGGTTAAACACTAGACTGGATTAAAGTGGAGCAGGTGAAACACGAATCTAGTTTAAAGGCAAGCAGGTGAAACACTGGTCCAGTTTAAAGTCTAAGCAGATGAAACACCAGTCTAGTTTAAAGCGAAGCAGATGAATCACTCATCAAGTTTAAAGTCAAGCGGGTGAAACACTCGTCTAGTTTAAAGTCCAAGCAGGTGAAACACTCGTCTAGTTTAAAGTCCAAGCAGGTGAAACACTAGTCTAGTGTAAAGAGAAGCAGGTGATACACGAGTCTAGTTAAAAGTCAAAGCAGGTGAAACACTAGTCTAGTGTAAAGAGAAGCAGGTGAAACACGAGTCTAGTTAAAAGTCAAAGCAGGTGAAACACTCGTCTAGTTTCAAGCCAAGCAGGTGAAACACTAGTCCAGTTTTTGCCAAGCAGCTGAAACACTAGTCTAGTTTAAAGCCAAGCAGGCAAAACACTAGTCTAGTTTAAAGCCAAGCAGGCAAAACACTAGTCTAGTTTAAAGCAAAGCAGGTGAAACACGAGTCTAGTTTAAAGTCCAAGCATGTGAAACACTCGTCTAGATTCAAGCGGAGCAGGTGAAACACTATTCTAGTTTATCGCCAAGCAGGTGAAACACTAGTCTAGTTTAAAGAGAAGCAGGTGAAACACTAGTCTAGTTTATAGCCAAGCAGGTGAAACTCTAGTCTAGTTTATCGCCAAGCAGGTGAAACACTAGTCTAGTTTATAGCCAAGCAGGTGAAACTCTAGTCTAGTTTATCACCAAGCATGTGAAACACGAGTCTAGTTTAAAGAGGAGCAGGTGAAACACTGGTCTAGTTTAAAGAGAAGCAGGTGAAACACTAGTCTAGATTAAAGCGGAGCAGGTGAAACACTCGTCTAGTTTATAGCCAAGCAGGTGAAACACTAGTCTAGTTCATTGACAAGCAGGTGAAACACTAGCCTAGTTCAAAGCGGAGCAGGTGAAACACGAGTCTAGTTTAAAGACAAGCAGGTAAAACACTAGTCTAGTTTAAAGCGAAGCAGGTGAAACACTAGTCTAGTTTAAAGTCCAAGCAGTTTAAACACTAGTCTAGTTCAAAGCATGGCAGGTGAAACACGAGTTTGTTTAAAGTCAAAGCAGGTGAAACACTAGTCTAGTTTAAAGTCTAAGCAGATGAAACACTTGTCTAGTTTAAAGCCAAGCAGGTAAAACACGAGTCTAGTTTAAAGCGAAGCAGGTGAAACACTGGTCTAGTTTAGAGCGAAGCAGGTGCAACAATAGTCTAGTTTAAAGTCAAAGCAGGTGAAACACTAGTCTAGTTTAAAGTCTAAGCAGATGAAACACTGGTCTAGTTCAAAGCGTAGCAGGTGAAACACGAGTCTAGTTTAAAGAGGAGCAGGTGAAACACTAGTCTAGTTTAAAGTGAAGCAGGTGAAACACTAGTCTAGTTTATAGCCAAGCAGGTGAAACACTAGTCTAGTTTATAGCCAAGCAGGTGAAACACTAGTCTAGTTTAAAGTGAAGCAGGTGAAACACCAGTATAGTTTAAAGTAAAGCAGGTGAAACACGAGTCTAGTTTAAAGCAAAGCAGGTGAAACACTAGTCTAGTTTAAAGTGAAGCAGGTGAAACACTAGTCTAGTTTATAGCCAAGCAGGTGAAACACTAGTCTAGTTTATTGCCAAGCAGGTGAAACACGAGTCTAGTTTATTGCCAAGCAGGTGAAACACTAGTCTAGTTTATTGCCAAGCAGGTGAAACACGAGTCTAGTTTAAAGTCCAAGCAGGTTAAACACTAGGCAGGATTAAAGTGGAGCAGGTGAAACACGAATCTAGTTTAAAGGCAAGCAGGTGAAACACTGGTCCAGTTTAAAGTCTAAGCAGATGAAACACTAGTCTAGTTTAAAGCGAAGCAGATGAATCACTCATCAAGTTTAAAGTCAAGCGGGTGAAACACTCGTCTCGTTTAAAGTCCAAGCAGGTGAAATACTCGTCTAGTTTAAAGTCCAAGCAGGTGAAACACTAGTCTAGTGTAAAGAGAAGCAGGTGTAACACTCGTCTAGTTTAAAGCGAAGCAGGTGAAACACTAGTCTAGTGAAAAGTCAAAGCAGGTGAAACACTCGTCTCGTTTCAAGCCAAGCAGGTGAAACACTAGTCCAGTTTATAGCCAAGCAGGCAAAACACTAGTCTCGTTTAAAGCGAAGCAGGTGAAACACTTGCCTAGTTTAAAGCGAAGCGGGTGAAACACGAGTCTAGTTTAAAGTCCAAGCAGTTTAAACACTAGTCTAGTTTAAAGTGAAGCAGGAGAAACACGAGTCTAGTTTAAAGCCAAGCAGGTAAAACAGTAGTCTAGTTTAAAGAGAAGCAGGTGAAACACTCGTCTAGTTTATAGCCAAGCAGGTGAAAAACTAGTCCAGTTTAAAGCCAAGCAGGCAAAACACTAGTCTAGTTTAAAGAGAAGCAGGTGAAACACTCGTCTAGTTTATAGCCAAGCAGGTGAAACACTAGTCCAGTTTAAAGTGAAGCAGGAGAAACACGAGTCTAGTTTAAAGCCAAGCAGGTAAAACAGTAGTCTAGTTTAAAGAGAAGCAGGTGAAACACTCGTCTAGTTTATTGCCAAGCAGGTGAAACACTCGTCTAGATTAAAGCGGAGCAGGTGAAACACTATTCTAGTTTATAGCCAAGCAGGTGAAACACTAGTCTAGTTTAAAGAGAAGCAGGTGAAACACTCGTCTCGTTTATCGCCAAGCAGGTGAAACAGTCGACTAGTTTCAAGAGAAGCAGGTGAAACACGAGTCTCGTTCATAGCCAAGCAGGTGAAACACTAGTCTAGTTTAAAGAGAAGCAGGTGAAACACTAGTCTAGTTTATAGCCAAGCAGGTGAAACACGAGTCTAGTTTATAGCCAAGCAGGTGAAACACTAGTCTAGTTTATAGCCAAGCAGGTGAAACACTAGTCTAGTTTAAAGTGAAGCAGGTGAAACACCAGTCTAGTTTAAAGTAAAGCAGGTGAAACACTAGTCTAGTTTAAATCAAAGCAGGTGAAACACTAGTCTAGTTTAAAGTGAAGCAGGTGAAACACTAGTCTAGTTTATAGCCAAGCAGGTGAAACACTAGTCTAGTTTATTGCCAAGCAGGTGAAACACTAGTCTAGTTTATTGCCAAGCAGGTGAAACACTAGTCTAGTTTATTGCCAAGCAGGTGAAACACTAGTCTAGTTTATTGCCAAGCAGGTGAAACACGAGTCTAGTTTATTGCCAAGCAGGTGAAACACTAGTCTAGTTTATTGCCAAGCAGGTGAAACACTAGTCTAGTTTATTGCCAAGCAGGTGAAACACGAGTCTAGTTTATTGCCAAGCAGGTGAAACACTATTCTAGTTTATAGCCAAGCAGGTGAAACACGAGTCTAGTTTAAAGAGAAGCAGGTGAAACACCAGTCTAGTTTAAAGAGAAGCAGGTGAAACACCAGTCTAGTTTATAGCCAAGCAGGTGAAACACTAGTCTAGTTTATAGCCAAGCAGGTGAAACACCAGTCTAGTTTAAAGAGAAGCAGGTGAAACACCAGTCTAGTTTATAGCCAAGCAGGTGAAACACTAGTCTAGTTTAAAGAGAAGCAGGTGAAACACCAGTCTAGTTTATAGCCAAGCAGGTGAAACACTGGTCTAGTTTAAAGTGAAGCAGGTGAAACACCAGTCTAGTTTAAAGTAAAGCAGGTGAAACACGAGTCTAGTTTAAAGCAAAGCAGGTGAAACACTAGTCTAGTTTAAAGTGAAGCAGGTGAAACACTAGTCTATTTTATAGCCAAGCAGGTGAAACACTAGTCTAGTTTATTGCCAAGCAGGTGAAACACGAGTCTAGTTTATTGCCAAGCAGGTGAAACACTAGTCTAGTTTATTGCCAAGCAGGTGAAACACGAGTCTAGTTTAAAGTCCAAGCAGGTTAAACACTAGACTGGATTAAAGTGGAGCAGGTGAAACACGAATCTAGTTTAAAGGCAAGCAGGTGAAACACTGGTCCAGTTTAAAGTCTAAGCAGATGAAACACTAGTCTAGTTTAAAGCGAAGCAGATGAATCACTCATCAAGTTTAAAGTCAAGCGGGTGAAACACTCGTCTAGTTTAAAGACCAAGCAGGTGAAACACTCGTCTAGTTTAAAGTCCAAGCAGGTGAAACACTAGTCTAGTGTAAAGAGAAGCAGGTGATACACTTGTCTAGTTAAAAGTCCAAGCAGGTGAAACACTAGTCTAGTGTAAAGTGAAGCAGGTGTAACACTCGTCTAGTTTAAAGCGAAGCAGGTGAAACACTAGTCTCGTTAAAAGTCAAAGCAGGTGAAACACTCATCTAGTGTAAAGTGAAGCAGGTGTAACACTAGTCTAGTTAAAAGTCAAAGCAGGTGAAACACTCGTCTCGTTTCAAGCCAAGCAGGTGAAACACTAGTCCAGTTTATAGCCAAGCAGCTGAAACACTAGTCTAGTTTAAAGCCAAGCAGGCAAAACACTAGTCTAGTTTAAAGCAAAGCAGGTGAAACACGAGTCTAGTTTAAAGTCCAAGCATGTGAAACACTCGTCTAGATTCAAGCGGAGCAGGTGAAACACTATTCTAGTTTATCGCCAAGCAGGTGAAACACTAGTCTAGTTTAAAGAGAAGCAGGTGAAACACTAGTCTAGTTTATAGCCAAGCAGGTGAAACACTAGACTAGTTTATCGCTAAGCAGGTCAAACAGTAGACTCGTTTAAAGAGAAGCAGGTGAAACACTAGTCTAGTTTATCGCCAAGCAGGTGAAACACTAGTCTAGTTTAAAGAGAAGCAGATGAAACACTAGTCTAGTTTATAGCCAAGCAGGTGAAACACTATTCTAGTTTAAAGTGAAGCAAGTGAAACACCAGTCTAGTTTATAGCCAAGCAGGTGAAACACTCGTCTAGTTTAAAGTGAAGCAGGTGTAACACTCGTCTAGTTTAAAGCGAAGCAGGTGAAACACGAGTCTAGTTTAAAGCGAAGCAGGTGAAACACCAGTCTAGTTTAAAGTAAAGCAGGTGAAACACTAGTCTAGTTTAAAGTGAAGCAGGTGAAACACTTGTCTAGCTTAGAGCCAAGCAGGTGAAACACCAGTCTCGTTTAAAGTAAAGCAGGTGAAACACTAGTCTAGTTTAAAGTGAAGCAGGTGAAACACTAGTCTAGTTCATAGCCAAGCAGGTGAAACACTAGTCTAGTTTCAAGTGAAGCAGGTGAAACACCAGTCTAGTTTAAAGTAAAGCAGGTGAAACACTAGTCTAGTTTAAAGTGAAGCAGGTGAAACACTAGTCTAGTTTATAGCCAAGCAGGTGAAACACTAGTCTAGTTTCAAGTGAAGCAGGTGAAACACCAGTCTAGTTTAAAGTAAAGCAGGTGAAACACTCGTCTAGTTTAAAGTGAAGCAGGTGAAACACGAGTCTAGTTTATAGCCAAGCAGGTGAAACACTAGTCTAGTTTCAAGTGAAGCAGGTGAAACACCAGTCTAGTTTAAAGTAAAGCAGGTGAAACACTAGTCTAGTTTAAAGTGAAGCAGGTGAAACACTAGTCTAGTTTATAGCCAAGCAGGTGAAACACTAGTCTAGTTTCAAGTGAAGCAGGTGAAACACCAGTCTAGTTTAAAGTAAAGCAGGTGAAACACTCGTCTAGTTTAAAGTGAAGCAGGTGAAACACGAGTCTAGTTTATAGCCAAGCAGGTGAAACACTAGTCTAGTTTATTGCCAAGCAGGTGAAACACTAGTCTAGTTTATTGCCAAGCAGGTGAAACACGAGTCTCGTTTAAAGTCCAAGCAGGTTAAACACTAGACTGGATTAAAGTGGAGCAGGTGAAACACGAATCTAGTTTAAAGGCAAGCAGGTGAAACACTGGTCCAGTTTAAAGTCTAAGCAGATGAAACACTAGTCTAGTTTAAAGCGAAGCAGATGAATTGCTCATCAAGTTTAAAGTCAAGCGGGTGAAACACTCGTCTCGTTTAAAGTCCAAGCAGGTGAAACACTCGTCTAGTTTAAAGTCCAAGCAGGTGAAACACTAGTCTAATGTAAAGAGAAGCAGGTGATACACTAGTCTAGTTAAAAGCGAAGCAGGTGAAACACTAGTCTCGTTTCAAGCCAAGCAGGTGAAACACTAGTCCAGTTTATAGCCAAGCAGGCAAAACACTAGTCTCGTTTAAAGCGAAGCAGGTGAAACACTTGCCTAGTTTAAAGCGAAGCGGGTGAAACACGAGTCTAGTTTAAAGTCCAAGCAGTTTAAACACTAGTCTAGTTTAAAGTGAAGCAGGAGAAACACGAGTCTAGTTTAAAGCCAAGCAGGTAAAACAGTAGTCTAGTTTAAAGAGAAGCAGGTGAAACACTCGTCTAGTTTATAGCCAAGCAGGTGAAAAAACTAGTCCAGTTTAAAGCCAAGCAGGCAAAACACTAGTCTAGTTTAAAGAGAAGCAGGTGAAACACTCGTCTAGTTTATAGCCAAGCAGGTGAAACACTAGTCCAGTTTAAAGTGAAGCAGGAGAAACACGAGTCTAGTTTAAAGCCAAGCAGGTAAAACAGTAGTCTAGTTTAAAGAGAAGCAGGTGAAACACTCGTCTAGTTTATTGCCAAGCAGGTGAAACACTAGACTAGTTTAAAGCAAAGCAGGTGAAACACTCGTCTAGATTAAAGCGGAGCAGGTGAAACACTATTCTAGTTTATAGCCAAGCAGGTGAAACACTAGTCTAGTTTAAAGAGAAGCAGGTGAAACACTCGTCTCGTTTATCGCCAAGCAGGTGAAACAGTCGACTAGTTTCAAGAGAAGCAGGTGAAACACGAGTCTCGTTCATAGCCAAGCAGGTGAAACACTAGTCTAGTTTAAAGAGAAGCAGGTGAAACACTAGTCTAGTTTATAGCCAAGCAGGTGAAACACTAGTCTAGTTTATAGCCAAGCAGGTGAAACACTAGTCTAGTTTATAGCCAAGCAGGTGAAACACTAGTCTAGTTTATAGCCAAGCAGGTGAAACACTAGTCTAGTTTAAAGTGAAGCAGGTGAAACACCAGTCTAGTTTAAAGTAAAGCAGGTGAAACACTAGTCTAGTTTAAATCAAAGCAGGTGAAACACTAGTCTAGTTTAAAGTGAAGCAGGTGAAACACTAGTCTAGTTTATAGCCAAGCAGGTGAAACACTAGTCCAGTTTAAAGTGAAGCAGGAGAAACACGAGTCTAGTTTAAAGCCAAGCAGGTAAAACAGTAGTCTAGTTTAAAGAGAAGCAGGTGAAACACTCGTCTCGTTTATCGCCAAGCAGGTGAAACAGTCGACTAGTTTCAAGAGAAGCAGGTGAAACACGAGTCTCGTTCATAGCCAAGCAGGTGAAACACTAGTCTAGTTTAAAGAGAAGCAGGTGAAACACGAGTCTAGTTTATAGCCAAGCAGGTGAAACACTAGTCTAGTTTATAGCCAAGCAGGTGAAACACTAGTCTAGTTTATAGCCAAGCAGGTGAAACACTAGTCTAGTTTATAGCCAAGCAGGTGAAACACTAGTCTAGTTTAAAGTGAAGCAGGTGAAACACCAGTCTAGTTTAAAGTAAAGCAGGTGAAACACTAGTCTAGTTTAAATCAAAGCAGGTGAAACACTAGTCTAGTTTAAAGTGAAGCAGGTGAAACACTAGTCTAGTTCATAGCCAAGCAGGTGAAACACTAGTCTAGTTTATTGCCAAGCAGGTGAAACACTAGTCTAGTTTATTGCCAAGCAGGTGAAACACTAGTCTAGTTTATTGCCAAGCAGGTGAAACACTAGTCTAGTTTATTGCCAAGCAGGTGAAACACTAGTCTAGTTTATTGCCAAGCAGGTGAAACACGAGTCTAGTTTATTGCCAAGCAGGTGAAACACTATTCTAGTTTATAGCCAAGCAGGTGAAACACGAGTCTAGTTTAAAGAGAAGCAGGTGAAACACCAGTCTAGTTTAAAGAGAAGCAGGTGAAACACCAGTCTAGTTTATAGCCAAGCAGGTGAAACACTAGTCTAGTTTATAGCCAAGCAGGTGAAACACCAGTCTAGTTTAAAGAGAAGCAGGTGAAACACCAGTCTAGTTTATAGCCAAGCAGGTGAAACACTAGTCTAGTTTAAAGTGAAGCAGGTGAAACACCAGTCTAGTTTAAAGTAAAGCAGGTGAAACACGAGTCTAGTTTAAAGCAAAGCAGGTGAAACACTAGTCTAGTTTAAAGTGAAGCAGGTGAAACACTCGTCTATTTTATAGCCAAGCAGGTGAAACACTAGTCTAGTTTATTGCCAAGCAGGTGAAACACGAGTCTAGTTTATTGCCAAGCAGGTGAAACACTAGTCTAGTTTATTGCCAAGCAGGTGAAACACGAGTCTAGTTTAAAGTCCAAGCAGGTTAAACACTAGACTGGATTAAAGTGGAGCAGGTGAAACACGAATCTAGTTTAAAGGCAAGCAGGTGAAACACTGGTCCAGTTTAAAGTCTAAGCAGATGAAACACTAGTCTAGTTTAAAGCGAAGCAGATGAATCACTCATCAAGTTTAAAGTCAAGCGGGTGAAACACTCGTCTAGTTTAAAGACCAAGCAGGTGAAACACTCGTCTAGTTTAAAGTCCAAGCAGGTGAAACACTAGTCTAGTGTAAAGAGAAGCAGGTGATACACTTGTCTAGTTAAAAGTCCAAGCAGGTGAAACACTAGTCTCGTGTAAAGTGAAGCAGGTGTAACACTCGTCTAGTTTAAAGCGAAGCAGGTGAAACACTAGTCTCGTTAAAAGTCAAAGCAGGTGAAACACTCATCTAGTGTAAAGTGAAGCAGGTGTAACACTAGTCTAGTTAAAAGTCAAAGCAGGTGAAACACTCGTCTCGTTTCAAGCCAAGCAGGTGAAACACTAGTCCAGTTTATAGCCAAGCAGCTGAAACACTAGTCTAGTTTAAAGCCAAGCAGGTGAAACACGAGTCTAGTTTAAAGTCCAAGCATGTGAAACACTCGTCTAGATTCAAGCGGAGCAGGTGAAACACTATTCTAGTTTATCGCCAAGCAGGTGAAACACTAGTCTAGTTTAAAGAGAAGCAGGTGAAACACTAGTCTAGTTTATAGCCAAGCAGGTGAAACACTAGACTAGTTTATCGCTAAGCAGGTCAAACAGTAGACTCGTTTAAAGAGAAGCAGGTGAAACACTAGTCTAGTTTATCGCCAAGCAGGTGAAACACTAGTCTAGTTTAAAGAGAAGCAGATGAAACACTAGTCTAGTTTATAGCCAAGCAGGTGAAACACTATTCTAGTTTAAAGTGAAGCAAGTGAAACACCAGTCTAGTTTATAGCCAAGCAGGTGAAACACTCGTCTAGTTTAAAGTGAAGCAGGCGTAACACTCGTCTAGTTTAAAGCGAAGCAGGTGAAACACGAGTCTAGTTTAAAGCGAAGCAGGTGAAACACCAGTCTAGTTTAAAGTAAAGCAGGTGAAACACTAGTCTAGTTTAAAGTGAAGCAGGTGAAACACTAGTCTAGCTTAGAGCCAAGCAGGTGAAACACCAGTCTCGTTTAAAGTAAAGCAGGTGAAACACTAGTCTAGTTTAAAGTGAAGCAGGTGAAACACTAGTCTAGTTCATAGCCAAGCAGGTGAAACACTAGTCTAGTTTCAAGTGAAGCAGGTGAAACACCAGTCTAGTTTAAAGTAAAGCAGGTGAAACACTAGTCTAGTTTAAAGTGAAGCAGGTGAAACACTAGTCTAGTTTATAGCCAAGCAGGTGAAACACTAGTCTAGTTTATAGCCAAGCAGGTGAAACACTAGTCTAGTTTCAAGTGAAGCAGGTGAAACACCAGTCTAGTTTAAAGTAAAGCAGGTGAAACACTAGTCTAGTTTAAAGTGAAGCAGGTGAAACACTAGTCTAGTTTATAGCCAAGCAGGTGAAACACTAGTCTAGTTTATTGCCAAGCAGGTGAAACACTAGTCTAGTTTATTGCCAAGCAGGTGAAACACGAGTCTCGTTTAAAGTCCAAGCAGGTTAAACACTAGACTGGATTAAAGTGGAGCAGGTGAAACACGAATCTAGTTTAAAGGCAAGCAGGTGAAACACTGGTCCAGTTTAAAGTCTAAGCAGATGAAACACTAGTCTAGTTTAAAGCGAAGCAGATGAATTGCTCATCAAGTTTAAAGTCAAGCGGGTGAAACACTCGTCTCGTTTAAAGTCCAAGCAGGTGAAACACTCGTCTCGTTTAAAGTCCAAGCAGGTGAAACACTCGTCTCGTTTAAAGTCCAAGCAGGTGAAACACTCGTCTCGTTAAAAGTCCAAGCAGGTGAAACACTAGTCTAGTGTAAAGTGAAGCAGGTGTAACACTCGTCTAGTTTAAAGCGAAGCAGGTGAAACACTAGTCTAGTTAAAAGTCAAAGCAGGTGAAACACTCGTCTCGTTTCAAGCCAAGCAGGTGAAACACTAGTCTAGTTTAAAGCACAGCAGGTGAAACACGAGTCTAGTTTAAAGTCCAAGCATGTGAAACACTCGTCTAGATTCAAGCGGAGCAGGTGAAACACTATTCTAGTTTATCGCCAAGCAGGTGAAACACTAGTCTAGTTTAAAGAGAAGCAGGTGAAACACTAGTCTAGTTTATAGCCAAGCAGGTGAAACACTAGACTAGTTTATCGCTAAGCAGGTGAAACACTCGTCTAGTTTAAAGAGAAGCAGGTGAAACACTGGTCTAGTTTAAAGAGAAGCAGGTGAAACACTAGTCTAGTTTAAAGTGAAGCAGGCGTAACACTCGTCTCGTTTAAAGCGAAGCAGGTGAAACACGAGTCTAGTTTAAAGAGAAGCAGGTGAAACACTGGTCTAGTTTAAAGAGAAGCAGGTGAAACACTAGTCTAGATTAAAGCGGAGCAGTTGAAACACTTGTCTAGATTAAAGCAGAGCAGGTGAAACACTCGTCTAGTTTATAGCCAAGCAGGTGAAACACTAGTCTAGTTTATAGCCAAGCAGGTGAAACACTAGTCGAGTTTATTGACAAGCAGGTGAAACACTAGTCTAGTTTAAAGCGAAGCCGGTGAAACACGAGTCTAGTTCAAAGCGGAGCAGGTGAAACACGAGTCTAGTTTAAAGACAAGCAGGTAAAACACTAGTCTAGTTTAAAGCGAAGCAGGTGAAACACTCGTCTAGTTTAAAGTCCAAGCAGTTTAAACACTAGTCTAGTTCAAAGCATGGCAAGTGAAACATGAGTCTAGTTTAAAGTCAAAGCAGGTGAAACACTCGTCTAGTTTAAAGTCTAAGCAGATGAAACACTTGTCTAGTTTAAAGCCAAGCAGGTAAAACACGAGTCTAGTTTAAAGCGAAGCAGGTGCAACAATAGTCTAGTTTAAAGTCAAAGCAGGTGAAACACTAGTCTAGTTTAAAGTCAAAGCAGGTGAAACACTTGTCTCGTTTAAAGTCAAAGCAGGTGAAACACTTGTCTAGTGTAAAGAGAAGCAGGTGAAACACTCGTCTAGTTTAAAATCCAAGCAGGTGAAACACGAGTCTCGTTTAAAGTCCAAGCAGGTTCAACACTAGTCTAGTTTAAAGTCTAAGCAGATGAAACACGAGTCTAGTTTAAAGTCAAAGCAGGTGAAACACTAGTCTAGTTTGAAGTCAAAGCAGGTGAAACACTAGTCTAGTTTAAAGTCCAAGCAGGTGAAACACTCGTCTAGATTAAAGCGGAGCAGGTGAAACACGAGTCTAGTTTAAAGAGGAGCAGGTGAAACACTCGTCTAGTTTGAAGTCAAAGCAGGTGAAACACGAGTCTCGTTTAAAGTCCAAGCAGGTTCAACACTAGTCTAGTTTAAAGTCTAAGCAGATGAAACACGAGTCTAGTTTAAAGTCAAAGCAGGTGAAACACTAGTCTAGTTTAAAGTCAAAGCAGGTGAAACACTTGTCTCGTTTAAAGTCAAAGCAGGTGAAACACTAGTCTAGTTTAAAGTCAAAGCAGGTGAAACACTTGTCTCGTTTAAAGTCAAAGCAGGTGAAACACTTGTCTAGTGTAAAGAGAAGCAGGTGAAACACTCGTCTGGTTTAAAATCCAAGCAGGTGAAACACGAGTCTCGTTTAAAGCGAAGCATGTGAAACACCAGTCTAGTTTAAAGTAAAGCAGGTGAAACACTAGTCTCGTTTAAAGTGAAGCAGGTGAAACACTAGTCTAGTTTATTGCCAAGCAGGTGAAACACTAGTCTAGTTTATTGCCAAGCAGGTGAAACACTAGTCTAGTTTATAGCCAAGCAGGTGAAACACTAGTCTAGTTTATCACCAAGCATGTGAAACACTAGTCTAGTTTAAAGTGAAGCAGGCGTAACACTCGTCTAGTTTAAAGCGAAGCAGGTGAAACACGAGTCCAGTTTAAAGCGAAGCAGGTGAAACACCAGTCTAGTTTAAAGTAAAGCAGGTGAAACACTAGTCTAGTTTAAAGTGAAGCAGGTGAAACACTAGTCTAGTTTATAGCCAAGCAGGTGAAACACTAGTCTAGTTTATAGCCAAGCAAGTGAAACACTAGTCTAGTTTAAAGTGAAGCAGGTGAAACACCAGTCTAGTTTAAAGTCAAGCAGGTGAAACACTCGTCTAGTTTAAAGTGAAGCAGGTGAAACACTAGTCTAGTTTATAGCCAAGCAGGTGAAACACTAGTCTAGTTTATAGCCAAGCAGGTGAAACACTAGTCTAGTTTATTGCCAAGCAGGTGAAACACTAGTCTAGTTTATTGCCAAGCAGGTGAAACACGAGTCTAGTTTAAAGTCCAAGCAGGTTAAACACTAGACTGGATTAAAGTGGAGCAGGTGAAACACGAATCTAGTTTAAAGGCAAGCAGGTGAAACACTGGTCCAGTTTAAAGTCTAAGCAGATGAAACACTAGTCTAGTTTAAAGCGAAGCAGATGAATTGCTCATCAAGTTTAAAGTCAAGCGGGTGAAACACTCGTCTAGTTTAAAGTCCAAGCAGGTGAAACACTCGTCTAGTTTAAAGTCCAAGCAGGTGAAACACTAGTCTAGTGTAAAGAGAAGCAGGTGATACACTAGTCTAGTTAAAAGTCCAAGCAGGTGAAACACTAGTCTAGTATAAAGTGAAGCAGGTGTAACACTCGTCAGTTTAAAGCGAGCAGGTGAAACACTAGTCTAGTTAAAAGTCAAAGCAGGTGAAACACTCGTCTAGTGTAAAGTGAAGCAGGTGTAACACTAGTCTAGTTTAAAGCAAAGCAGGTGAAACACTAGTCTAGTTAAAAGTCAAAGCAGGTGAAACACTCGTCTCGTTTCAAGCCAAGCAGGTGAAACACTAGTCTAGTTAAAAGTCAAAGCAGGTGAAACACTCGTCTCGTTTCAAGCCAAGCAGGTGAAACACTAGTCCAGTTTATAGCCAAGCAGCTGAAACACTAGTCTAGTTTAAAGCCAAGCAGGCAAAACACTAGTCTAGTTTAAAGCACAGCAGGTGAAACACGAGTCTAGTTTAAAGTCCAAGCATGTGAAACACTCGTCTAGATTCAAGCGGAGCAGGTGAAACACTATTCTAGTTTATCGCCAAGCAGGTGAAACACTAGTCTAGTTTAAAGAGAAGCAGGTGAAACACTCGTCTCGTTTATCGCCAAGCAGGTGAAACAGTCGACTAGTTTCAAGAGAAGCAGGTGAAACACGAGTCTCGTTCATAGCCAAGCAGGTGAAACACTAGTCTAGTTTAAAGAGAAGCAGGTGAAACACTGGTCTAGTTTAAAGAGAAGCAGGTGAAACACTCGTCTAGTTTAAAGTGAAGCAGGCGTAACACTCGTCTAGTTTAAAGCGAAGCAGGTGAAACACGAGTCTAGTTTAAAGAGAAGCAGGTGAAACACTGGTCTAGTTTAAAGAGAAGCAGGTGAAACACTCGTCTAGATTAAAGCGGAGCAGTTGAAACACTTGTCTAGATTAAAGCAGAGCAGGTGAAACACTCGTCTAGTTTATAGCCAAGCAGGTGAAACACTAGTCTAGTTTATAGCCAAGCAGGTGAAACACTGGTCTAGTTTATTGACAAGCAGGTGAAACACTAGTCTAGTTTAAAGCGAAGCCGGTGAAACACGAGTCTAGTTCAAAGCGGAGCAGGTGAAACACGAGTCTAGTTTAAAGACAAGCAGGTAAAACACTAGTCTAGTTTAAAGCGAAGCAGGTGAAACACTAGTCTAGTTTAAAGTCCAAGCAGTTTAAACACTAGTCTCGTTCAAAGCATGGCAAGTGAAACATGAGTCTAGTTTAAAGTCAAAGCAGGTGAAACACTAGTCTAGTTTAAAGCCAAGCAGGTAAAACACGAGTCTAGTTTAAAGCGAAGCAGGTGCAACAATAGTCTCGTTTAAAGTCAAAGCAGGTGAAACACTTGTCTAGTGTAAAGAGAAGCAGGTGAAACACTCGTCTAGTTTAAAGAGGAGCAGGTGAAACACGAGTCTAGTTTAAAGTAAAGGAGGTGAAACACTCGCCTGGTTTGAAGAGAAGCAGATTAAACACTAGTCTGGATTGCTTCTTCCGCATTTTTTGGCAGGGAATGGGAACTGAAGGTTGTGGCCCGTTGACAGGTTTGGAGAAGTTTCCCTTCCGTTGTAATCTCTTGGAATATCAAAATCCTCATACTAACCCTCGCATCTAATTAACCCTTCAAATGGTAATATTGATCTTACAATCATCGAATTCTGTATCACAGAAGGAGGCCATTGGGCCCATCGTGCCAGCTCCTGTCTCTGAGAGAGCTGTCCTGCTCTTTCCCCGTAGCCCTGTAAAATTTTTCCTTTTCAAGTATTTATCCAATTCCCTTTTGAAAGTTACTATTGAATCTGCTTCCACCGCCCTTTCAGGCAGCGCATTCCAGATCGTCACAACTCACGGTGTAAAAAAATGTTTCCTCATCTCCCCTCTGGCTCTTTTGCCGATTACCTTAAACCTGTGTCCTCTGGTTACCGACCCTCCTGCCAGTGGAAACAGTTTCTCCTCATTTACTCTTTCACAACCCTCCATGATTTTGAACACCTCTTTCAATCTCCTTCTCGGCTCTAAGGAGAACAATCCCAGCTTCTCCAGTCTCTCCACATAACTGAAGTCCCTCATCCCTGGGACCATTCCAGTAAGTCTCCCCTGCGTCCTCTCCGAGGCCTTGACATCCTTCCTAGGTGCCCAGAATTGGACACAATACACAATCTTGTTAAAATTTGTGTTTTTGTAAAAATTGCTGGCGAAATGATTGTGTTGAGCAGGCGAATCACCTGTTACTGTTTGATCGATTCTCCAGAGGATACGACAAAGTTGAGGATATTTTTGGCCATTTCAAAAGCTGGCCAGTAAAACTCTCGACAGAACCCCAGTTTGTGCCTTCAAGAGAGCAAAACAATTATGCCAAAAGACGCTATTGGATTGGAGAGAGAAATCTCCAACAGGATGCAGAAAAATATTGCAAACTTACTTTGGTCAATGGTTGGAGCTCATTACAGGCTGACACTCCAGTGCAGTACTGAGGGAGTGCTGCCCTGACCGAGGTGCCGTCTTTCAGATGAGACGTTAATCCGAGGTCCCGTCTGCCCTCTCAGGATGGACGTAAACGATCCCATGGCACCATTGGAAGAAGGGGAGTTATCCCTGGTGTCCTGAGCCAATATTTATCCCTAAACCAACATCATTAAAAAAAGAGATCATCCAGTCATTATCACATTGCTGTTTGTGGGATCTTGCTGTGCGCAAATTGGCTGCCGCGTTTCCTACATTGCAACAGTGACTACACTTCAGAAGCATTTCATTGGTTGTAAAGCGCTTTGGGACATCCTGAGGTCATGAGAGGCGCTGTATAAATGCAAGTCTTTCTTTCTTCTTTCAAAAAGGATAGCTGGCAATTCTTTGGTTGGCCATGTCTAGTTTCCGAGACCTCATTCCAATATCCACGCTGAAACTAATTTAAGCCAGTAAAGTGGTTATTTATGAATTCTAGAACCAGATAGAACTAAAGAAAAGAAAGACTTGCATTTCTACAATGCCCTTCACAACCCAAGGATGTCCCAAAGCGCTTTGCAACCAATGAAGTACTTTTAGAAGCCTAGTCACTGTTGTAATGCAGGAAACGCGGCAGCCAATTTGCACACAGCAAGATCCCACAAACAGCCATGAGATAATGACCAGATAATCTGTTTTTCGTGATATTGGTTGAGAGATAAATATTGGCTAGAACACCGGGGAGAACTCCCCTGCTCTTCTTCGAAATCGTGGCCGTGGGATCTTTTACGTCCACCTGAGAGGGCAGACCTCTTGGTTCAACATCTCTTGGTCCAACGTCTCATCCGAAAGACGGCACCTCCGACAGTGCAGCACTCCCCTCAGTACTGCACCGGGAGTCGGTAACTAGGTGACTAATTACACATCCAAAATATCAATTCAGTATCTGAAGTATAAAACAGATCTTTGCTAAAATATTTTAAGGAGTTCTTGTCGCTAATCCACGGTGAGTTCAGAGAAAGGGAAAAATTCCTCACAGCTTCTGTTGCCATTTTCCCAGGGATCTTTCCGTTTTGTCAGCCTGAGTTGCAAGTAATCCCACAGTTGGCTCCCATCAATGTTGTCACTTCCTCTCAGCATTTTATCTACGAGATATTTATATTTTATTGCAGGAATATACTTACTGATGGTCTCTTGTTCTCTCCGTGCATGAATCCAGATTACAAAGAGAAGGCTAGTTGGCTGATTTTTTTTCAATTTCTGAAATTGGCCTGACGATCAGTGTAAAGGGGAGATACTGAGAGTTTTCGAAAGTCGCCTCTGAGCATGTCGATCTGTCGGCCGGTCTCGTATTCTAATCCAGTTCTTAATATTCCCTTACATCTTCAATTGCTTTACTTTTTGCACCTCCCCCTTCCCTTTTGCTCTTTTATAAATTGTACGTGTTTCCAACTGTTCGGAACAAATCTAATGAAGATGTCTTTGCAGATTTTTTTTTTCATTGACGTAGTAACTGAATTTGCAGAACGAAACCCCATTCAAGATGTTGTTCTCAAAACAACTGCATACATCATTCCTTTCTTTCCCCACACACACAGGAGATGCTGCCATTAAAATCGCTTATGGGAAGTTACTGAATTCAGTGTTTTTCAATTAGTAACATTATACATTAAAAATTCATTGCAGAACTGAGTGGTGAAATGTTTGAGTTTCAGTGCGGCGGACAGGGCTAGAAATGACAGTTAACAACAATGGCGACAATAATCAATGCACTCATATCTGCAACTGACCAGGCACAAGAACGCCTGAAAATAGATATCTCCAGCCAGTAATGCAGCACTTGCAAAGTCAGCCCACCTCCTCCCCCTGTCTCCCTCACCCCTCCACAAACACACACACACAAAAAAAATCCCACTGAAGGAGTGTTTCGTTTGACAAACCTGCAAACTCCTATTTTCAAATAATATATTGATAGATCATCAATAACTACTTGCATTTATATAGCGCCATTAACGTCCCAAGGCTCTTTACAGGAACAACTGTCAAACAAAATTTGATACCGAGCCACATAAGGAGATTGTAGGACAGGTGGTCAAAGAGGTGGGTTTTAAGGAGCGACATGAAAGAGGAGAGATAGAGAGGCAGAGAGGTTTAGGGAGGCAATTCCAAACATTAGGGCCGAGGCAGCTGAAGGCACGGCCGCCAATGGTGGGGCGATTAAAATCGGGGATGGGCAAGAGGCCAGAATTGGAGGAGCGCAGAGATCTCGGAGGGTTGTAGGGCTGGAGGAGGGTACAGAGATAGAGAGCCTGCAAAGGGATATAGACAGGTTAAGTGAATGGGCAAGAAGGTCATAGACATAGAAAATAGGAGCAGGAGTAGGCCATTCGGCCCTTCGAGCCTGCTCCGCCATTCAATATGATCATGGCTGATCCTCTATCTCAATACCATATTCCCGCTCTCTCCCCATATCCCTTGATGCCTTTTGTGTCTAGAAATCTATTTAGCTCCTTCTTAAATATATTCAGTGACTTCGCCTCCACAGCCTTCTGTGGTAGAGAATTCCACAGGTTCACCACCCTCTGAGTGAAGAAATTTCTCCTCATCTCAGTCCTAAATCTCCTACCCTGTATCCTGAGACTGTGACCCCCTCGTTCTGGACCCCCCAGCCAGGGGAAACATCCTCCCTGCATCCAGTCTGTCTAGCCCTGTCAGAATTTTATATATTTCAATGAGATCCCCTCTCATTCTTCTAAACTCGAGCGAATACAGGCCGAGTCGACCCAATCTCTCCTCATACGACAGTCCTGCCATCCCAGGAATCAGTCTGGTGAACCTTTGCTGCACTCCCTCCATGGCAAGTATATCCTTTCTTAGGTAAGGAGACCAAAACTGCACACAATACTCCAGGTGTGGTCTCACCAAGGCCCTGTATAACTGCAGTAAGACATCCTTGCTCCTGTACTCAAATCCTCTTGCAATGAAGGCCAACATACCATTTACCTTCCTAACTGATTGTTGCACCTGCATGTTTGCTTTCAGTGACTGGTGTACAAGGACACCCAGATCCCTTTGTACATCAACATTTCCCAATCTATCACCATTTAAATAACACTCTGCTTTTCTGTTTTTCCTTCCGAAGTGGATAACTTCACATTTATCCACATTATACTGCATCTGCCATGTATTTACCCACTCACTCAACTTGTCTAAATCGCCTTGAAGCCTTTTTGCATCCTCCTCACAACTCATGATCCCACCAATTTTGTGTTGTCAGCAAACTTGGAAATATTACATTTGGTTCCCTGATCCAAATCATTGATATATATTGTGAATAGCTGGGGCCCAAGCACTGATCCCTGCGGTACCCCACTAGTCACTGCCTGCCACCCCGAAAAAGATCCATTTATTCCTACTCTCTGTTTCCTGTCTGTTAACCAATTTTCAATCCATGACAGTATATTACCACCAATCCCATGTGCTTTAATTTTCCACACTAACCTCTTGTGTGGGACTTTTTCAAAGGCCTTCTGAAAATAAAAATAAACCACATTTTTAAAAATTCGTTCATGGGATGTGGGCGTCGCTGGCGAGGCCGGCATTTATTGCCCATCCCTAATTGCCCTCGAGAAGGTGGTGGTGAGCCGCCTTCTTGAAAAGCTGCAGTCCGTGTGGTGACGGTTCTCCCACAGTGCTGTTAGGAAGGGAGTTCCAGGATTTTGACCCAGCGACGATGAAAGGACGGCGATATATTTCCAAGACGGGATGGTGTGTGACTTGGAGGGGAACGTGCAGGTGGTGTTGTTCCCATGTGCCTGCTGCCCTTGTCCTTCTAGGTGGTAGAGTTCGTGGGTTTGAGAGGTGCTGTCGAAGAAGCCTTGGCGAGTTGCTGCAGTGCATCCTGTGGATGGTACACACTGCAGCCACAGTGCGCCGGTGGTGAAGGAAGTGAATATTTAGTGTGGTGGATGGGGTGCCAATCAAGCGGGCTGCCTTGTCCTGGATGGTGTCGAGCTTCTTGAGTGTTGTTGGAGCTGCACTCATCCAGGCAAGTGGAGAGTATTCCATCACACTCCTGACTTGTGCCTTGTAGATGGTGGAAAGGCTTTGGGGAGTCAGGAGGTGAGTCACTCACCACAGAATACCCAGCCTCTGACCTGCTCTTGTAGCCACAGTATTTATATGGTTGGTCCAGTTAAGTTTCTGGTCAATGGTGACCCCCAGGATGTTGATGGTGGGGGATTCAGCGATGATAATGCCGTTGGATGTCATGGGGAGGTGGTTGACTCTCTCTTGTTGGAGATGGTCATTGCCTGGCACTTGTCTGGCGCAAATGTTACTTGCCACTTTTCAGCCCAAGCCTGGATGTTGTCCCGATCTTGCTGCATGCGGGCACGGACTACTTCATTATCTGAGGGGTTGCAAATGGAACTGAACACTGTGCAATCAACAGCGAACATCCCCATTTCTGGTGGAGGATTGGTTATCGAACAGGAAGCAGAGAGTTGGGATAAATGGTTCATTTTCGGACTGGCAACCAGTAACCAGTGGTGTTCCACAGGGGTCGGTGCTGGGTCCCCAACTCTTTACAATCTATATTAACGATTTGGAGGAGGGGACCGAGTGCAACATATCAAAATTTGCAGATGATACAAAGATGGGAGGGAAAGTAGAGAGTGAGGAGGACATAAAAAACCTGCAAGGGGATATAGACAGGCTGGGTGAGTGGGCGGAGATTTGGCAGATGCAATATAATATTGGAAAATGTGAGGTTATGCACTTTGGCAGGAAAAATCAGAGAGCAAGTTATTTTCTTAATGGCGAGAGACTGGAAAGTACTGCAGTACAAAGGGATCTGGGGGTCCTAGTGCAAGAAAATCAAAAAGTTGGTATGCAGGTGCAGCAGGTGATCAAGAAAGCCAACGGAATGTTGGCTTTTATTGCTAGGGGGATAGAATATAAAAACAAGGAGGTATTGCTGCAGTTATATAAGGTATTGGTGAGACCGCACCTGGAATACTGCATACAGTTTTGGTCTCCATACTTAAGAAAAGACATACTTGCTCTCGAGGCAGTACAAAGAAGGTTCACTCGGTTAATCCCGGGGATGAGGGGGTGGACATATGAGGAGAGGTTGAGTAGATTGGGACTCTACTCATTGGAGTTCAGAAGAATGAGAGGCGATCTTATTGAAACATATAAGATTGTGAAGGGTCTTGATCGGGTGGATGCAGTAAGGATGTTCCCAAAGATGGGTGAAACTAGAACTAGGGGGCATAATCTTAGAATAAGGGGCTGCTCTTTCAAAACTGAGATGAGGAGAAACTTCTTCACTCAGAGGGTGGTAGGTCTGTGGAATTTGCTGCCCCAGGAAGCTGTGGAAGCTACATCATTAGATAAATTTAAAACAGAAATAGACAGTTTCCTAGAAGTAAAGGGAATTAGGGGTTATGGGGAGCGGGCAGGAAATTGGACATGAAGCTGAGTTCGGATCGGTCAATGCCCTGTGGGTGGCGGAGAGGGCCCAAGGGCTATGTGGCCGGGTCCTGCTCCGACTTCTTGTGTTCTTTAGATTTGTGGTTGGGATCAGATCAGCCATGATCTTATTGAATGGCGGAGCAGGCTCGAGGGGCCGATTGGCCTACTCCTGCTCCAATTTCTTATGTTCTTATGTTCTTATGATGGAGGGAAGGTCATTGATGAAGCAGCTGAAGATGATTGGGCCTAGGTCATTGCCCTGAGGAACTCCTGCAGCAATGTCCTGGGGCTGAGATGATTGGCCTCCAACAACCACTACCATCTTCCTTTGTGCTAGGCATGACTCCAGCCACTGGAGAGTTTTCCCCCTGATTCCCATTGACTTCAATTTTACTTGGGCTCCTTGGTGCCACACTCGGTCAAAAGCTGCCTTGATGTCAAGGGCAGTCACTCTCACCTCACCTCTGGAATTCAGCTCTTTTGTCCATGTTTGGACCTACACTCTAATGAGGTCTGGAGCCGAGTGGTCCTGGCGGAACCCAAACTGAGCATCGGTGAGCAGGTTATTGGTGAGTAAGTGCTGCTTGATAGCACTGTCGACGACACCTTCCATCACTTTGCTGATGATTGAGAGTAGACTGATGGGGCGGTAATTGGCCGGATTGGATGTGTCCTGCTTTTTGTGGACAGGACATACCTGGGCAAACATCCACTGGTTCTCCCTTATCTATTCTACCAGTTATACCCTCAAAAAACTCCAGTAGGTTTGTCAAACATGATTTCCCTTTCATAAATCCATGTTGACTTTGTCTAATCCAGTTGATATTTTCTAAGTGTCCTGTTATCACATCCTTTATAATAGACTCTAGCATTTTCCCTACTACTGATGTTAGGCCAACCGGTCTGTAGTTCCCTGTTTTCTCTCTCCCTCCTGTTCCATAATCTATAGAATTTTGGACGATGACAACTAATGCATCCACTATTTCCATGGCTACCTCTTTTAGTCCTCTGGGATGCAGATTATCAGGCCCTGGGGATTTATCGGCTTTCAGTCCCATTAATTTCTCCGGCACTATTTTTTTACAAATACTAATTTCCTTTAATTCCTCCTTCTCACTCGTTCCTTGGTTCCCTCGCATTTCTGGGAAGTTATTTGTGTCCTCTTCCGTGAAGACAGAACCAAAGTATTTGTTTATTTGCTCTGCCATTTCCTTGTTCCCCATTAGAAATTCTCCCGTTTCTGACTGTAAGGGACCTACTTTTGTCTTCACTAATCTTTTTCTTTTTATATACTTGTAGAAGCTTTTACAGTCCACTTTTATGTTCCTTGCAGGTTTACTCTCATACTCTGTTTTTCCCCTCTTAATCAATCTCTTGGTCCTTTTTTTCCTGAATTCTAAACTGCTCCCAATCCTCAGGTTTGCTACTTTTTCTGAACTTTATATGACTCCTCTTCGGATCCAATACTATCCTGAATTTTTTTTGTTAGCCATGGTTGGGCCGCTTTTCCTTTTGTGTTTTTGTGCCAGAAAGGAATGTATAATTCTTGCAATTCATGCATTCATTCCTTAAATGTTAGCCATTGCCTATCCACCGTCATGCCTTTTAATGAAACTTCCCAATCTATCATAGCTAACTCTCTCCTCATACCTTCGTAGTTTCCTTTGTTTAGATTTAGGACACTAATTTCGGATTGGACTGCTTCACGTTCCATTTTAATGAAGAATTCTATCATGTTATGGTCACTCTTCCCTAAAGGACCCCGCACAACAAGATTGTTAATTAACCCCGTCTCATTGCACAATACCCAATCTACAATAGCCTGTTTCCTGGTTGGATCCTCAACGTACTGGTCTAAAAAACCATCTCGTACACAATCCAGAAATTCATCCTCCTCAGTATTATTGCTAATTTGGTTTGGCCAGTCTATATGTAGATTAAAGTCACCCATGATTACTGTAATACCCTTGTTACATGCATCTCTAATTTCCTGTTTGATGCCATCCCCTACATTACCACGACTGTTTGGAGGCCTATAGACAACTCCCACCCGTGTTTTCTGTCCCTTGGTGCTTCTTAACTCCACCCAGACTGATTCTACATCTTGATTTTCTGAGCCAATGTCCTTTCTCACTATTGCTCTGATTTCATCCTTTACTAACAACACCACCCCACCTCCTTTTCCTTTGAAAGGTGGTAGATGGAATATAATGTGGGGAAATGTGAGGTTATTCACTTTGGTAAGAAGAATGGAAAAACAGAATATTTTTAAAATGGTGAAAAACGATTAAATGTTGGTGTTCAGAGAGATTTGGGTGTCCTCGTACAAGAAACACGAAAAGTCAGTATGCAGGTACAGCAAGCACTCAGGAAGGCAAATGGCATGTTGGCCTTTATTCCAAGGGGGTTGGAGTACAAGAGTAAGGAAGTCTTACTACAATTGTGCAGGGCTTTGGTGAGACCTCACCTGGAGTACTGCGTACAGTTTTGGTCTCCTTATCTCAGGAAGGATCTACTCGCCTTAGAGGCGGTGCAACAAAAGTTCACTAGATTAATTCCTGGGATGAGAGGGTTGTCTTATGAGGAGAGGTTGAGTAGAATGGGCCTATACTCTCTGGAATTCAGAAGAATGAGAGGTGATCTCATTGAAACATATACGATTATGAAGGGGCTTGACAGGGTAGAGGCTGAGAAGTTGTTTCCCATGGCTGGAGAGTCTAGAACTAGGGGGCATAGTCTCAGGATAAGGGGATGGCCATTTAAGACTGAGATGAGGAGGAATTTCTTCATTCAGAGGGTTGTGAATCTTTGGAATTCTCTACCACAGAGGGCTGTGGATGCTCAGTCGTTGAATATATTCAAGGCTGAGATCGATAGATTTCTGGACTCTAGGGGAATCAAGGGATATGGGGATCGGGCGGGAAAGTAGAGTTGAGGTCGAAGATCAGCCATGATCCCGTTGAAAGGTGGAGCAGGCTCGAGGGGCCGAATGGCCTCCTCCTGCTCCTATTTCTTATGTTCTTATGGCTCAGGCATGAAAGGCCTCCTTCTGCGCTGTATGATTCCATGACATTGAAGAAAATTGTATGCAAAAAGTGGAATTACTTCATGAAAATTTAACAAACTTTGAAGAGCTTAAAAAGTGGTGAGAATGTGGAACTCGTTACCACATGGAGTGACTGAGGCGAATAACATAGACGCATTTAAGGGGAAGCTCGATAAACACACCAGGGAGAAAGGAATAGAAGGATATACTGATCGGATTAGATGAAGTAAGGCGGGAGGAGGCTCGCGTGGAGCATAAACACCAGAACAGACCTGTTGGGCCGAATGGCCTGTTTTCTGTGCTGTAAAATCCTACGTAAAAAAAAAAATATTTTGAGACTCCCTATACGAGCTCCTCAGGAGAAGAGGAGCTGCTTCCGAGTTTGTTTCCAATCGCTTATTCATGTTAAGGAGGAAGTGGCAGGTGTCTAAGAAAAGGAATTAAAAAAACTGTAAAAAGTTAATTGAAACTTAACTTCCCTCACAGTTCATCACACCACAGCAGTGCTTCATTAAAATACCGTTTACTGCTGATAATTAGTGTCATTTCAAGGCTTTATTTGCCAATGTTATTTTTGCACCAAAGACTGTTTTTTTTTAACTGGAAGCCAGAGATTTATCTATGTGTCATATTTGTGTAAATCATGCTCCTTTAGTTCCCCCACACACACAGAAAGAATATTCCTCTGGATGAACAAAAACTTGCATTTATACAGCGCCTTTAATGTAGTAAAACGTCCCAAGGCGCTTCACAGGAGCGATTATCAAACAAAATTTGACACCGAGCTACAATATTAGGACAGGTGAACAAAACGCTTGGTCAAAGAGGTAGGTTTTAAGGAGCGTCTCAAAGGAGGAGAGAGAGGTAGAGAGGCGGAGAGGTTTAGGGAGGGAATTCCAGAGCTTCGGGCTTAGGCAGCTGAAGGCACGGCCGCTAATGGTGGAATCATAAAATCATAGAAACTTACGGCACAGAAGGAGGCCATTCGGCCCATTGTGTCCGTGCCGGCCGAAAAAGAGCTATCCAGTTAATCCCACTTTCCAGCACTTGGTCCGTAGCCCTGTAGGTTACGGCACTTCAAGTGCACATCAAAGTACTTTTTAAATGAGTTGAGGGTTTCTGCCTCTACCACCCTCTCAGGCAGTGAGTTCCAGACCCCCACCACCCTCTGGGTGAAAAATTTTCTCCTCAGCTCCCCTCTAATCCTTCTACTAATTACTTTAAATCTATTTCTCTCTGGTCACTGACCCCTCTGCTGAGGGAAACAGGTCCTCCCCATCCTGGTGGAGCGATTGCTGTGCAAGAGACCAGAATTGGAGGAGCGCAGAGTCCTTAAAGGGTTGTAGATCTGGAGGAGGTTACAGAGATAGGGAGGGGCGAGGCCATGGAGGGATTTGAAAGCAAGAATGAGAATTTTAAAATCGAGGCGTTCCCGGACCGGGAGCCGATGTAGGTCAGCGAGCACAGGGGGGGATGGGAGAACGGGACTTGGTACGAGTTAGGATACGGGGCAGCAGAGTTTTGGATGAGCTCAAGTTTATGGAGGGTGGGAGATGGGAGGCCAATCAGGAGAGACTACTTCCATCTCTGTAAGATCGCAGTCTCCGCCCCTGCCTCAGCCCATCTGCTGCTGAAACCCTCATCCATGCCTTTATTACCTCCGGACTCAACTATTCCGATACTCTGCTGCCCGTATCCCAACTCGCACCAAGTCCCGTTCACCTGCCGACCTACCCCGCCCACAGGGTTCAGATGCTTCATTACAAGTGGGAAGTTGGAGGGAGGGGGGGTGAAAATCAGTAAATGAGTTGCCACCTTTTCCCACTGGCCAGCGATGAGCGGCTTTGGCCAAAAGCAAGATGCCGGCCAGCTCGGCTATAACGCTCGTTTGCTCGAAGGATATCAGAGGAAGAGATAGGGAGACCAAAAAAAAAAAGTTTTCAAAGGGCCGGCACAGGCACGATGGGCCGAATGGCCTCCTTCTGTGCTGTATGGTTCTATGAATGGGCCAACTAACTAACTCCGGATGGAAACACTCGTGAGTGACACGAAGGCAAACTACCGTCACCGTGCACGTTATGCCTCGAGCCCACTGATTCTCTTCCATCAGGCGAGAGATGGTGAATCTCGCCTGCTCGAAGGGCCACGTTTCCCAGACAGTACTGGGGGCCGGTACAGGAGAGGGAAAACTCGGGGTCCCATCAGCAGGGGGGGCACGCGAGCACAGGAAAAACCTCCAGCGCTGCACCCAATCTCAGCACTTGGGAGGTTAAAGAAAAAACAGAATCCTCCTCAAAAAAAGTGTTAACAATTTTACAACAGCAAGTTATAGTCCAGCAATTTTATTTTAAATTCACAAGCTTTCGGAGGCTTCCTCCTTCGTCAGGTGAACGATGTGAAAATGAAATCCTCGAGATGAAATCGCATTTATAATTCACAGAACAATGCTTGGTGAGTACAGACAGTTTTTTCAACTGCCCGTTGCCAAGGCAATCAGTGTGCAGACAGACAGGTGTTACCTGCCAGGTCTCAGAATATACAAATCACCAAAAAAAAACAACAAACAAAAAAAAACAGAGATAGAGAGGTAGAAACATAGAAAAGATAGCAACTGACCCGTTATATTAAAAACAGATAACATTTGTTCGCTGGTGGGGTAACGTGTAGCATGACATGAACCCAAGATCCCGGTTGAGGCCGTCCTCATGGGTGCGGAACTTGGCTATCAATTTCTGCTCGACGATTTTGCGTTGTCGTGTGTCTCGAAGGCCGCCTTGGAGTATGCTTACCCGAAGGTCGGTGGATGAATGTCCTTGACTGCTGAAGTGTTCCCCGACTGGGAGGGAACCCTCCTGTTTGGCGATTGTTGCGCGGTGTCCGTTCATCCGTTGTCGCAGCGTCTGCATGGTCTCGCCAATGTACCATGCTCTGGGGCATCCTTTCCTGCAACGTATGAGGTAGACAACGTTGGCCGAGTCACAGGAGTATGAACCATGCACCTGGTGGGTGGTGTCCTCTCGTGTGATGGTGGTATCTGTGTCGATGATCTGGCATGTCTTGCAGAGGTTACCGTGGCAGGGTTGTGTGGTGTCGTGGACGCTGTTCTCTTGAAAGCTAGGTAATTTGCTGCGAACGATGGTCTGTTTGAGGTTGGGTGGCTGTTTAAAGGCGAGTAGTGGAGGTGTGGGGATGGCCATAGCGAGGTGTTTGTCCTCATTGATGACATGTTGAAGGCTGCGGAGAACATGGCGTAGTTTCTCCGCTCCGGGGAAGTACTGGACGACAAAGGGTACTCTGTTGGTTGCGTCCCGTGTTAGTCTCCTGAGGAGGTCTATGCGATTTTTTGCTGTGGCCCGTCGGAACTGTCGATCGATGAGTTCCGACGGGCCACAGCAAAAAATCGCATAGACCTCCTCAGGAGACTAACACGGGACGCAACCAACAGAGTTCCCTTTGTCGTCCAGTACTTCCCCGGAGCGGAGAAACTACGCCATGTTCTCCGCAGCCTTCAACATGTCATCAATGAGGACAAACACCTCGCTATGGCCATCCCCACACCTCCACTACTCGCCTTTAAACAGCCACCCAACCTCAAACAGACCATCGTTCGCAGCAAATTACCTAGCTTTCAAGAGAACAGCGTCCACGACGCCACACAACCCTGCCGCGGTAACCTCTGCAAGACATGCCAAATCATCGACACAGATACCACCATCACACGAGAGGACATCACCCACCAGGTGCATGGTTCATACTCCTGTGACTCGGCCAACGTTGTCTACCTCATACGTCGCAGGAAAGGATGCCCCAGAGCATGGTACATTGGCGAGACCATGCAGACGCTGCGACAACGGATGAACGGACACCGCGCAACAATCGCCAAACAGGAGGGTTCCCTCCCAGTCGGGGAACACTTCAGCAGTCATGGACATTCATCCACCGACCTTCGGGTAAGCGTACTCCAAGGCGGCCTTCGAGACACACGACAACGCAAAATCGTCGAGCAGAAATTGATAGCCAAGTTCCGCACCCATGAGGACGGCCTCAACCGGGATCTTGGGTTCATGTCACGCTACACGTTACCCCACCAGCGAACAAATGTTATCTGTTTTTAATATAACGGGTCAGTTGCTGTCTTTTCTATGTTTCTACCTCTCTATCTCTGTTTTTTTTTGTTTGTTGTTTTTTTTGGTGATTTGTATATTCTGAGACCTGGCAGGTAACACCTGTCTGTCTGCACACTGATTGCCTTGGCAACGGGCAGTTGAAAAAACTGTCTGTACTCACCAAGCATTGTTCTGTGAATTATAAATGCGATTTCATTTCGAGGATTTCATTTTCACATCGTTCACCTGACGAAGGAGGAAGCCTCCGAAAGCTTGTGAATTTAAAATAAAATTGCTGGACTATAACTTGGTGTTGTAAAATTGTTTACAATTGTCAACCCCAGTCCATCACCGGCATCTCCACATCAAAAAAAGTGTTGGTGGCTTTCAATCGCGCATCAATTTAGGTTTTAAAATTTAAGTTGTATTTTAGACAAAATAAGAATTCTTTTCACTTTGGAAATAACAGAAATGTATAATTATTGTGCTGATCGCAAGATTTGAAGTTTGAATTGGAGCTGGAGCACTCTGTATAGTTTTAGATTCCATACCTAAGGAAGGATATACTCGCCTTGGAGGGAGTGCAACAAAGGTTCACTAGATTGATTCCCGGGATGAGAGGGTTGTCCTATGAGGAGAGATTGAGTAGAATGGGCCTATACTCTCTGGAGTTTAGAAGAATGAGAGGTGATCTCATTGAAACGTATAAAATTCTTAGGGGCTTGACAGGGTAGATGCTGAGAGGCTGTTTCCCTGGTCTGGAGAGTCTAGAACTAAGGGTCATAGTCTTAGGATAAGGGGTCGGGCATTTAGGACTGAGATGAGGAGAAATTTCTTCACTCAGAGGGCGGTGAATCTTTGGAATTCTCTACCCCAGAGGGCTGTGGGTGCTGTGTCGTTGAATATAGTCAAGACTGAGATCGATAGATTTTTGGATACTAAGAGAATCAAGGGATATGGGGATCAGGTGGGAAAGTGGAGTTGAGGTAGAAGATCAGCCATGATGTTTTTGAATGGCGGAGCAGGCTCGAGGGGGCGTAGGGCCTACTCATGCTCCTATTTCTTATGTTCTTCCATGGACCCTGCCATTCCAGTTCAATATGCAACATACCCAGTCAATAGTAACTTTCAAAAGGACATTGGATAAATACTTGAAAGGGAAAATATCTGCAGGGCTACGGGGAAAGAGCAGGGGAGTGGGTCTAATTGGATAGCTCTTTCAAAGAGCCGGCACAGGCACGATGGGCCGAATGGCCTCCTTCTGCACTGTATGATTCAGTGCTAACATGGATACCCAAATTCAGGTGACTTTGGATCAGTCCACACTGCAATTAATCTATAAAGTTGCTCCGAGATGCTTTACAGTGGGCAGCACTCTCACCTCTGAGTCAGAAGGTTGTGGGTTCGTGTCCCACTACAGAGAGTTGAGCCCATAATCTAGGCTGACAGTCCCGGTGCAGTTACTGAGGGAGTGCTGCACTGTCGGAGGTGCCGTTTTTCAGATGAGACAATAAATCAATAAATCCCTCTGCCCTCTCAGGTGGACGTAAAAGCTCCCATGGCACTATTGGAGTTCCCCCCGGTGTCCTGGGCCAATATTTATCCCTGAACCAACATCACTAAAAACAGATTATCTGATCATTATCACATTGCTGTCTGTGGGATCTTGCTGTGCGCAAATTGGCTGCTGCGTTTCCTACGTTACAACAGTAACCACACTTCAAAAGTACTTCATTGGCTGTGAAGCATTTTGGAACATCCTGAGGTCATGAAAGGCGCTATATAAATGCAAGTTCTTTCTTTCTTTCTTCCCAGTTGGTGACATCTTCTATGGCCCATGTCATGGGCACTGCTTGCTGCTGACTTACTTTTTGCAGTAAGGCAATGCCTCAGGCTTATATATGTCTTACAACAGAGGCTTACACCTAGGATTTGTCCCGTGTTGACAGCCCTTTGCATCCCCCTCCCCACAGTGTGGATTATTCCCGCCCATGTCCGTCTCTCAGATTGTGGACATCCTTAGCATATCTCTCTCTCCCTCCTCCCCAGTGGATTATTCCTTCCTGTGCCCTTCCCATTGTCTGGACTAATCCTTCATGAGCGTTTCCCATGTGTGAAGACTATTCCCTTCCTCTATCAGAACATAATTACGTAAAGGCCATTCAAGATTTCATCCATGCAAAAAGGCAGTAAACGCCCCAGACTGCAATCTCCAATTGTTTCTTAAACGGGGATAGGGTGGGGGAGTGGGACTAGCTGCACTGCTCTTGCATAGAGCCCGAGTGGACTCGATGGGCAGAATGGCCTCCTTCCTTGCTGTAACCTTTCTATGATTCCAGGTTTTTCACCTCCATAATCTTATCCAAAGTGCCTTTATTTATACTGATCTTTCCCCCCTCTCTCTCCCAGTGTGTGGATCATTCCTTCCCCCTCTCTCTCCCAATGTGTGGACCGTCACTTCCCCCCTCTCTCTCCCAATGTGTGGACCGTCCCTTCCCCCCTCTCTCTCCCAATGTGTGGACTGTCCCTTCCCCCCTCTCTCCCAATGTGTGGACCGTCCCTTCCCCCCTCTCTCTCCCAATGTGTGAACCATTTCATCCCCCCTCTCTCTCCCGGTGTGTGGACCATTTCATCCCCCCTCTCTCCCAGTGTGTGGACCATTTCATCCCCCCCTCTCTCCCAGTGTGTGGACCATTTCATCCCCCCTCTCTCTCCCAGTGTGTGGACCATTTCATCCCCCCTCTCTCTCCCGGTGTGTGGACCATTTCATCCCCCCTCTCTCCCAGTGTGTGGACCATTTCATCCCCCCTCTCTCTCCCAGTGTGTGGACCGTTTCATCCCCCCTCTCTCTCCCGGTGTGTGGACCATTTCATCCCCCCTCTCTCCCAGTGTGTGGACCATTTCATCCCCCCTCTCTCTCCCAGTGTGTGGACCGTTTCATCCCCCCTCTCTCTCCCAGTGTGTGGACCGTTTCATCCCCCCTCTCTCTCCCAGTGTGTGGACCATTTCATCCCCCCTCTCTCCCGGTGTGTGGACCATTTCATCCCCCCTCTCTCCCAGTGTGTGGACCATTTCATCCCCCTCTCTCCCAGTGTGTGGACCATTTCATCCCCCCTCTCTCCCGGTGTGTGGACCATTTCATCCCCCCTCTCTCCCAGTGTGTGGACCATTTCATCCCCCCTCTCTCCCGGTGTGTGGACCATTTCATCCCCCCTCTCTCCCAGTGTGTGGACCATTTCATCCCCCCTCTCTCTCCCAGTGTGTGGACCATTTCATCCCCCCTCTCTCCCAGTGTGTGGACCATTTCATCCCCCCTCTCTCCCGGTGTGTGGACCATTTCATCCCCCCTCTCTCTCCCGGTGTGTGGACCGTTTCATCCCCCCCTCTCTCCCAGTGTGTGGACCATTTCATCCCCCCTCTCTCCCAGTGTGTGGACCATTTCATCCCCCCTCTCTCTCCCGGTGTGTGGACCATTTCATCCCCCTCTCTCCCAGTGTGTGGACCATTTCATCCCCCCTCTCTCTCCCAGTGTGTGGACCATTTCATCCCCCCTCTCTCCCAGTGTGTGGACCATTTCATCCCCCCTCTCTCCCAGTGTGTGGACCATTTCATCCCCCCCTCTCTCCCAGTGTGTGGACCATTTCATCCCCCCTCTCTCTCCCAGTGTGTGGACCATTTCATCCCCCCTCTCTCTCCCGGTGTGTGGACCATTTCATCCCCCCTCTCTCTCCCAGTGTGTGGACCATTTCATCCCCCTCTCTCCCAGTGTGTGGACCGTTTCATCCCCCCTCTCTCCCAGTGTGTGGACCATTTCATCCCCCCTCTCTCTCCCAGTGTGTGGACCATTTCATCCCCCCTCTCTCTCCCGGTGTGTGGACCATTTCATCCCCCCTCTCTCCCAGTGTGTGGACCATTTCATCCCCCCTCTCTCCCAGTGTGTGGACCATTTCATCCCCCCTCTCTCCCAGTGTGTGGACCATTTCATCCCCCCTCTCTCTCCCGGTGTGTGGACCGTTTCATCCCCCCTCTCTCTCCCAGTGTGTGGACCGTTCCTTCCCCCCTCTCTCCCAGTGTGTGGACCATTTCATCCCCCCTCTCTCCCCGTGTGTGGACCATTTCATCCCCCCTCTCTCCCGGTGTGTGGACCGTTTCATCCCCCCTCTCTCTCCCGGTGTGTGGACCATTTCATCCCCCCTCTCTCCCAGTGTGTGGACCATTTCATCCCCCCTCTCTCTCCCGGTGTGTGGACCATTTCATCCCCCCTCTCTCCCGGTGTGTGGACCATTTCATCCCCCCCTCTCTCCCAGTGTGTGGACCATTTCATCCCCCCCTCTCTCCCAGTGTGTGGACCATTTCATCCCCCTCTCTCTCCCAGTGTGTGGACCATTTCATCCCCCCTCTCTCTCCCAGTGTGTGGACCATTTCATCCCCCCTCTCTCTCCCGGTGTGTGGACCGTTTCATCCCCCCCTCTCTCCCAGTGTGTGGACCATTTCATCCCCCCCCCTCTCTCCCAGTGTGTGGACCGTTTCATCCCCCCCTCTCTCCCAGTGTGTGGACCATTTCATCCCCCCTCTCTCCCAGTGTGTGGACCATTTCATCCCCCCTCTCTCTCCCAGTGTGTGGACCATTTCATCCCCCCTCTCTCCCGGTGTGTGGACCATTTCATCCCCCCTCTCTCCCAGTGTGTGGACCATTTCATCCCCCCCTCTCTCCCGGTGTGTGGACCATTTCATCCCCCCTCTCTCTCCCAGTGTGTGGACCGTTTCATCCCCCCTCTCTCTCCCAGTGTGTGGACCATTTCATCCCCCCTCTCTCTCCCAGTGTGTGGACCATTTCATCCCCCCTCTCTCCCAGTGTGTGGACCGTTTCATCCCCCCTCTCTCTCCCAGTGTGTGGACCGTTTCATCCCCCCTCTCTCTCCCAGTGTGTGGACCGTTCCTTCCCCCCCCTCTCTCCCAGTGTGTGGACCGTTTCATCCCCCCTCTCTCTCCCAGTGTGTGGACCGTTCCTTCCCCCCCCTCTCTCCCGGTGTGTGGACCATTTCATCCCCCTCTCTCTCCCAGTGTGTGGACCGTTTCATCCCCCCTCTCTCTCCCAGTGTGTGGACCATTTCATCCCCTCTCTCTCCCAGTGTGTGGACCGTTTCATCCCCCCTCTCTCTCCCAGTGTGTGGACCATTTCATCCCCCCTCTCTCTCCCAGTGTGTGGACCATTTCATCCCCCCTCTCTCCCAGTGTGTGGACCATTTCATCCCCCCTCTCTCTCCCGGTGTGTGGACCATTTCATCCCCCCTCTCTCTCCCGGTGTGTGGACCATTTCATCCCCCCTCTCTCCCAGTGTGTGGACCATTTCATCCCCCTCTCTCTCCCAGTGTGTGGACCATTTCATCCCCTCTCTCTCCCAGTGTGTGGACCATTTCATCCCCCCTCTCTCTCAGTGTGTGGACCATTTCATCCCCCCTCTCTCCCAGTGTGTGGACCGTTCCTTCCCCCCCCTCTCTCCCAGTGTGTGGACCGTTTCATCCCCCTCTCTCTCCCAGTGTGTGGACCGTTCCTTCCCCCCCCTCTCTCCCAGTGTGTGGACCGTTCCTTCCCCCCTCTCTCTCCCAGTGTGTGGACTATTTCTTCACCCCTCTCTCTCCCAGTGTGTGGACCATTTCATCCCTCCTCTCTCCCAGTGTGTGGACCATTTCATCCCCCCCCTCTCTCCCAGTGTGTGGACCATTTCATCCCCCCTCTCTCCCAGTGTGTGGACCATTTCTTCACCCCTCTCTCTCCCAGTGTGTGGACCATTTCATCCCCCCTCTCTCTCCCAGTGTGTGGACCATTTCATCCCCCCTCTCTCCCAGTGTGTGGACCATTTCATCCCCCCTCTCTCTCCCAGTGTGTGGACCATTTCATCCCCCCCTCTCTCTCCCGGTGTGTGGACCATTTCATCCCTTCTCTCTCCCAGTGTGTGGACCATTTCATCCCCCCCCTCTCTCCCAGTGTGTGGACCATTTCATCCCCCCTCTCTCTCAGTGTGTGGACCATTTCATCCCCCCTCTCTCCCAGTGTGTGGACCGTTCCTTCCCCCCCCTCTCTCCCAGTGTGTGGACCGTTTCATCCCCCTCTCTCTCCCAGTGTGTGGACCGTTCCTTCCCCCCCCTCTCTCCCAGTGTGTGGACCGTTCCTTCCCCCCTCTCTCTCCCAGTGTGTGGACTATTTCTTCACCCCTCTCTCTCCCAGTGTGTGGACCATTTCATCCCTCCTCTCTCCCAGTGTGTGGACCATTTCATCCCCCCCCTCTCTCCCAGTGTGTGGACCATTTCATCCCCCCTCTCTCCCAGTGTGTGGACCATTTCTTCACCCCTCTCTCTCCCAGTGTGTGGACCATTTCATCCCCCCTCTCTCTCCCAGTGTGTGGACCATTTCATCCCCCCTCTCTCCCAGTGTGTGGACCATTTCATCCCCCCCTCTCTCTCCCAGTGTGTGGACCATTTCATCCCTTCTCTCTCCCAGTGTGTGGACCATTTCATCCCCCCCCTCTCTCCCAGTGTGTGGACCATTTCATCCCCCCTCTCTCTCCCAGTGTGTGGACCATTTCATCCCCCCTCTCTCTCCCAGTGTGTGGACCATTTCATCCCCCCTCTCTCTCCCAGTGTGTGGACCATTTCATCCCCCCTCTCTCTCCCAGTGTGTGGACCATTTCATCCCCCCTCTCTCTCCCAGTGTGTGGACCGTTTCATCCCCCCTCACTCTCCCGGTGTGTGGACCATTTCATCCCTCTCTCTCCCAGTGTGTGGACCGTTTCATCCCCCCCTCTCTCCCAGTGTGTGGACCATTTCATCCCCCCTCTCTCTCCCAGTGTGTGGACCGTTTCATCCCCCCTCTCTCTCCCGGTGTGTGGACCATTTCATCCCCCCTCTCTCTCCCAGTGTGTGGACCGTTTCATCCCCCCTCACTCTCCCGGTGTGTGGACCATTTCATCCCTCTCTCTCCCAGTGTGTGGACCGTTTCATCCCCCCTCTCTCCCAGTGTGTGGACCATTTCATCCCCCCTCTCTCTCCCAGTGTGTGGACCGTTTCATCCCCCCTGTCTCTCCCAGTGTGTGGACCAATTAATACCCCCTCTCTCCCAGTGTGTGGACCGTTTCATCCCCCTCTCTCTCCCGGTGTGTGGACCATTTCATCCCCCCTCTCTCTCCCAGTGTGTGGACCATTTCATCCCCCCTCTCTCTCCCAGTGTGTGGACCATTTCATCCCCCCTCTCTCTCCCAGTGTGTGGACCGTTTCATCCCCCTCTCTCTCCCGGTGTGTGGACCATTTCATCCCCCCTGTCTCTCCCAGTGTGTGGACCATTTCATCCCCCCTGTCTCTCCCAGTGTGTGGACCGTTTCATCCCCCTCTCTCTCCCAGTGTGTGGACCATTTCATCCCCCTCTCTCCCGGTGTGTGGACCGTTTCATCCCCCTCTCTCTCCCAGTGTGTGGACCATTTCATCCCCCCTGTCTCTCCCGGTGTGTGGACCGTTTCATCCCCCTCTCTCTCCCAGTGTGTGGACCATTTCATCCCCCCTGTCTCTCCCGGTGTGTGGACCGTTTCATCCCCCCTCTCTCCCAGTGTGTGGACCGTTTCATCCCCCCTCTCTCCCGGTGTGTGGACCATTTCATCCCCCCTCTCTCTCCCAGTGTGTGGACCATTTCATCCCCCCTCTCTCCCAGTGTGTGGACCATTTCATCCCTCTCTCTCTCCCGGTGTGTGGACCATTTCATCCCCCCTCTCTCTCCCAGTGTGTGGACCATTTCATCCCCTCTCTCTCCCGGTGTGTGGACCATTTCATCCCCCCTCTCTCTCCCAGTGTGTGGACCATTTCATCCCCCCTCTCTCCCAGTGTGTGGACCATTTCATCCCCCCTCTCTCTCCCAGTGTGTGGACCATTTCATCCCCTCTCTCTCCCGGTGTGTGGACCATTTCATCCCCCCTCTCTCTCCCAGTGTGTGGACCATTTCATCCCCCCCTCTCTCTCCTGGTGTGTGGACCGTTTCATCCCCCCTCTCTCCCAGTGTGTGGACCATTTCATCCCCCCTCTCTCTCCCGGTGTGTGGACCATTTCATCCCCCCCTCTCTCCCGGTGTGTGGACCATTTCATCCCTCCTCTCTCCCGGTGTGTGGACCATTTCATCCCCCCTCTCTCTCCCGGTGTGTGGACCATTTCATCCCCCCCTCTCTCCCGGTGTGTGGACCATTTCATCCCCCTCTCTCTCCCGGTGTGTGGACCATTTCATCCCCTCTCTCTCCCGGTGTGTGGACCATTTCATCCCCCCTCTCTCTCCCAGTGTGTGGACCGTTTCATCCCCCCTCTCTCTCCCGGTGTGTGGACCGTTTCATCCCCCCTCTCTCTCCCGGTGTGTGGACCATTTCATCCCCCCTCTCTCCCAGTGTGTGGACCGTTTCATCCCCCCTCTCTCTCCCGGTGTGTGGACCATTTCATCCCCCTCTCTCTCCCGGTGTGTGGACCATTTCATCCCCCCTCTCTCTCCCAGTGTGTGGACCATTTCATCCCCCCTCTCTCTCCCGGTGTGTTGACCATTTCATCCCCCCTCTCTCTCCCAGTGTGTGGACCATTTCATCCCCCCCTCCCTCCTGGTGTGTGGACCATTTCATCCCCCCTCTCTCTCCCAGTGTGTGGACCATTTCATCCCCCCTCTCTCTCCCAGTGTGTGGACCATTTCATCCCCCCTCTCTCTCCCAGTGTGTGGACCGTTTCATCCCCCCTCTCTCCCAGTGTGTGGACCATTTCATCCCCCCCTCTCTCCCAGTGTGTGGACCATTTCATCCCCCCTCTCTCTCCCGGTGTGTGGACCATTTCATCCCCCCTCTCTCTCCCAGTGTGTGGACCATTTCATCCCCCCTCTCTCTCCCAGTGTGTGGACCATTTCATCCCCCTCTCTCTCCCAGTGTGTGGACCGTTTCATCCCCCCTCTCTCCCAGTGTGTGGACCATTTCATCCCCCCCTCTCTCCCAGTGTGTGGACCATTTCATCCCCCTCTCTCCCAGTGTGTGGACCGTTTCATCCCCCCTCTCTCTCCCAGTGTGTGGACCATTTCATCCCCCCCTCTCTCCCAGTGTGTGGACCGTTTCATCCCCCCCTCTCTCTCCCGGTGTGTGGACCATTTCATCCCCCTCTCTCTCCCAGTGTGTGGACCATTTCATCCCCCCTCTCTCCCGGTGTGTGGACCATTTCATCCCCCCTCTCTCTCCCGGTGTGTGGACCATTTCATCCCCCCTCTCTCCCGGTGTGTGGACCATTTCATCCCCCCTCTCTCTCCCGGTGTGTGGACCATTTCATCCCCCCTCTCTCTCCCAGTGTGTGGACCATTTCATCCCCCCTCTCTCCCGGTGTGTGGACCATTTCATCCCCCTCTCTCTCCCAGTGTGTGGACCATTTCATCCCCCCTCTCTCTCCCAGTGTGTGGACCATTTCATCCCCCCTCTCTCTCCCAGTGTGTGGACCATTTCATCCCCCCTCTCTCTCCCAGTGTGTGGACCATTTCATCCCCCTCTCTCTCCCAGTGTGTGGACCGTTTCATCCCCCCTCTCTCCCAGTGTGTGGACCATTTCATCCCCCCCTCTCTCCCAGTGTGTGGACCATTTCATCCCCCTCTCTCCCAGTGTGTGGACCGTTTCATCCCCCCTCTCTCCCGGTGTGTGGACCATTTCATCCCCCTCTCTCTCCCAGTGTGTGGACCATTTCATCCCCCCTCTCTCCCGGTGTGTGGACCATTTCATCCCCCCTCTCTCTCCCGGTGTGTGGACCATTTCATCCCCCCTCTCTCTCCCAGTGTGTGGACCATTTCATCCCCCCTCTCTCCCGGTGTGTGGACCATTTCATCCCCTCTCTCTCCCAGTGTGTGGACCATTTCATCCCCCCTCTCTCTCCCGGTGTGTGGACCATTTCATCCCCCCTCTCTCTCCCAGTGTGTGGACCATTTCATCCCCCCTCTCTCCCGGTGTGTGGACCATTTCATCCCCCCTCTCTCCCGGTGTGTGGACCGTTTCATCCCCCCTCTCTCCCGGTGTGTGGACCGTTTCATCCCCCCTCTCTCTCCCAGTGTGTGGACCATTTCATCCCCTCTCTCTCCCAGTGTGTGGACCATTTCATCCCCTCTCTCTCCCAGTGTGTGGACCATTTCATCCCCCTCTCTCCCAGTGTGTGGACCATTTCATCCCCCCCTCTCCCAGTGTGTGGACCATTTCATCCCCCTCTCTCTCCCGGTGTGTGGACCATTTCATCCCCCCTCTCTCTCCCAGTGTGTGGACCATTTCATCCCCCTCTCTCTCCCAGTGTGTGGACCATTTCATCCCCCCTCTCTCTCCCGGTGTGTGGACCATTTCATCCCCCCTCTCTCTCCCGGTGTGTGGACCATTTCATCCCCCTCTCTCTCCCGGTGTGTGGACCGTTTCATCCCCCCTCTCTCTCCCGGTGTGTGGACCATTTCATCCCCCTCTCTCTCCCAGTGTGTGGACCATTTCATCCCCCTCTCTCTCCCAGTGTGTGGACCGTTTCATCCCCCCCTCTCTCCCGGTGTGTGGACCATTTCATCCCCCTCTCTCTCCCAGTGTGTGGACCGTTTCATCCCCCTCTCTCTCCCGGTGTGTGGACCATTTCATCCCCCTCTCTCTCCCAGTGTGTGGACCGTTTCATCCCCCCTCTCTCTCCCGGTGTGTGGACCATTTCATCCCCCCCTCTCTCCCAGTGTGTGGACCATTTCATCCCTCTCTCTCCCGGTGTGTGGACCATTTCATCCCCCCTCTCTCCCAGTGTGTGGACCATTTCATCCCCCTCTCTCTCCCAGTGTGTGGACCATTTCATCCCCCTCTCTCTCCCGGTGTGTGGACCATTTCATCCCCCCTCTCTCTCCCAGTGTGTGGACCATTTCATCCCCCCCTCTCTCTCCCAGTGTGTGGACCATTTCATCCCCCCTCTCTCTCCCGGTGTGTGGACCGTTTCATCCCCCTCTCTCTCCCAGTGTGTGGACCGTTTCATCCCCCTCTCTCTCCCGGTGTGTGGACCATTTCATCCCCCCCTCTCTCTCCCAGTGTGTGGACCATTTCATCCCCCCTCTCTCTCCCGGTGTGTGGACCGTTTCATCCCCCTCTCTCTCCCAGTGTGTGGACCGTTTCATCCCCCTCTCTCTCCCGGTGTGTGGACCATTTCATCCCCCCCTCTCTCTCCCAGTGTGTGGACCGTTTCATCCCCCTCTCTCTCCCAGTGTGTGGACCATTTCATCCCCCCCTCTCTCTCCCAGTGTGTGGACCGTTTCATCCCCCTCTCTCTCCCGGTGTGTGGACCATTTCATCCCCCTCTCTCTCCCAGTGTGTGGACCGTTTCATCCCCCCTCTCTCCCGGTGTGTGGACCATTTCATCCCCCTCTCTCTCCCAGTGTGTGGACCATTTCATCCCCCCTCTCTCTCCCAGTGTGTGGACCGTTTCATCCCCCTCTCTCTCCCGGTGTGTGGACCATTTCATCACCCTCTCTCTCCCGGTATGTGGACCATTTCATCCCCCTCTCTCTCCCAGTGTGTGGACCATTTCATCCCCCCTCTCTCTCCCAGTGTGTGGACCATTTCATCCCCCCTCTCTCCCGGTGTGTGGACCATTTCATCCCCCCCTCTCTCCCGGTGTGTGGACCATTTCATCCCCCCTCTCTCTCCCGGTATGTGGACCATTTCATCCCCCTCTCTCTCCCGGTGTGTGGACCATTTCATCCCCCTCTCTCTCCCGGTGTGTGGACCATTTCATCCCCCCCTCTCTCTCCCGGTGTGTGGACCATTTCATCCCCCTCTCTCTCCCAGTGTGTGGACCATTTCATCCCCCTCTCTCTCCCAGTGTGTGGACCATTTCATCCCCCCCTCTCTCTCCCGGTGTGTGGACCATTTCATCCCCCCCTCTCTCCCGGTGTGTGGACCATTTCATCCCCCCTCTCTCTCCCGGTATGTGGACCATTTCATCCCCCCCTCTCTCCCGGTGTGTGGACCATTTCATCCCCCCCTCTCTCCCGGTATGTGGACCATTTCATCCCCCCCTCTCTCCCGGTGTGTGGACCATTTCATCCCCCTCTCTCTCCCGGTGTGTGGACCATTTCATCCCCCCTCTCTCTCCCGGTATGTGGACCATTTCATCCCCCCCTCTCTCCCGGTGTGTGGACCATTTCATCCCCCTCTCTCTCCCGGTGTGTGGACCATTTCATCCCCCCTCTCTCTCCCAGTGTGTGGACCATTTCATCCCCCTCTCTCTCCCAGTGTGTGGACCATTTCATCCCCCTCTCTCTCCCAGTGTGTGGACCATTTCATCCCCCCCTCTCTCTCCCGGTGTGTGGACCATTTCATCCCCCCTCTCTCCCATGTGTGTGGACCATTTCATCCCCCCTCTCTCCCAGTGTGTGGACCGTTTCATCCCCCCCTCTCTCCCGGTGTGTGGACCATTTCATCCCCCTCTCTCTCCCAGTGTGTGGACCATTTCATCCCCCCCTCTCTCTCCCGGTGTGTGGACCGTTTCATCCCCCTCTCTCTCCCAGTGTGTGGACCGTTCCTTCCCCCCCTCTCTCCCAGTGTGTGGACCGTTTCATCCCCCCTCTCTCTCCCAGTGTGTGGACCGTTTCATCCCCCTCTCTCCCGGTGTGTGGACCGTTTCATCCCCCCTCTCTCTCCCGGTGTGTGGACCGTTTCATCCCCCTCTCTCTCCCAGTGTGTGGACCATTTCATCCCCCCTCTCTCTCCCAGTGTGTGGACCGTTTCATCCCCCTCTCTCTCCCAGTGTGTGGACCGTTTCATCCCCCTCTCTCTCCCAGTGTGTGGACCGTTTCATCCCCCTCTCTCCCGGTGTGTGGACCATTTCATCCCCCTCTCTCTCCCAGTGTGTGGACCGTTTCATCCCCCCTCTCTCTCCCAGTGTGTGGACCATTTCATCCCCCCTCTCTCTCCCGGTGTGTGGACCATTTCATCCCCCTCTCTCTCCCAGTGTGTGGACCGTTTCATCCCCCCTCTCTCTCCCGGTGTGTGGACCATTTCATCCCCCTCTCTCTCCCGGTGTGTGGACCGTTCCTTCCCCCCTCTCTCTCCCAGTGTGTGGACCGTTTCATCCCCCCTCTCTCTCCCAGTGTGTGGACCATTTCATCCCCCTCTCTCCCAGTGTGTGGACCATTTCATCCCCCCCCTCTCTCCCAGTGTGTGGACCATTTCATCCCCCCCTCTCTCCCAGTGTGTGGACCATTTCATCCCCCCCCTCTCTCCCAGTGTGTGGACCATTTCATCCCCCCCCTCTCTCCCAGTGTGTGGACCATTTCATCCCCCCCCTCTCTCCCAGTGTGTGGACCATTTCATCCCCCCCTCTCTCCCGGTGTGTGGACCATTTCATCCCCCCCTCTCTCCCAGTGTGTGGACCATTTCATCCCCCTCTCTCTCCCGGTGTGTGGACCATTTCATCCCCCCTCTCTCTCCCGGTGTGTGGACCGTTTCATCCCCCCTCTCTCTCCCGGTGTGTGGACCGTTTCATCCCCCCCCTCTCTCCCAGTGTGTGGACCGTTCCTTCCCCCCCCTCTCTCTCCCGGTGTGTGGACCATTTCATCCCCCCTCTCTCTCCCGGTGTGTGGACCGTTTCATCCCCCCCTCTCTCTCCCGGTGTGTGGACCGTTTCATCCCCTCCCTCTCTCTCCCGGTGTGTGGACCATTTCATCCCCCCTCTCTCTCCCAGTGTGTGGACCATTTCATCCCCCCTCTCTCTCCCGGTGTGTGGACCGTTTCATCCCCCCCTCTCTCTCCCGGTGTGTGGACCGTTTCATCCCCCTCTCTCTCCCAGTGTGTGGACCGTTCCTTCCCCCCCCTCTCTCCCGGTGTGTGGACCATTTCTTCCCCCCCCTCTCTCCCGGTGTGTGGACCATTTCATCCCCCCTCTCTCTCCCGGTGTGTGGACCGTTTCATCCCCCTCTCTCCCGGTGTGTGGACCATTTCATCCCCCTCTCTCTCCCAGTGTGTGGACCGTTTCATCCCCCCTCTCTCTCCCGGTGTGTGGACCGTTTCATCCCCCCTCTCTCCCAGTGTGTGGACCGTTTCATCCCCCTCTCTCTCCCAGTGTGTGGACCATTTCATCCCCCTCTCTCTCCCAGTGTGTGGACCATTTCATCCCCCCTCTCTCTCCCGGTGTGTGGACCATTTCATCCCCCTCTCTCTCCCGGTGTGTGGACCATTTCATCCCCCCTCTCTCTCCCGGTGTGTGGACCGTTTCATCCCCCCCTCTCTCCCAGTGTGTGGACCATTTCATCCCCCCCCTCTCTCCCAGTGTGTGGACCATTTCATCCCCCCTCTCTCTCCCGGTGTGTGGACCATTTCATCCCCCTCTCTCTCCCAGTGTGTGGACCATTTCATCCCCCTCTCTCTCCCAGTGTGTGGACCATTTCATCCCCCCTCTCTCTCCCGGTGTGTGGACCGTTTCATCCCCCCCCTCTCTCCCAGTGTGTGGACCATTTCATCCCCCTCTCTCTCCCACTGTGTGGACCATTTCATCCCCCCTCTCTCTCCCAGTGTGTGGACCATTTCATCCCCCTCTCTCTCCCAGTGTGTGGACCATTTCATCCCCCTCTCTCTCTCCCAGTGTGTGGACCATTTCATCCCCCTCTCTCTCCCAGTGTGTGGACCATTTCATCCCCCCCCTCTCTCCCAGTGTGTGGACCATTTCATCCCCCCTCTCTCTCCCAGTGTGTGGACCATTTCATCCCCCTCCTCTCTCCCGGTGTGTGGACCATTTCATCCCCCCTCTCTCCCAGTGTGTGGACCATTTCATCCCCCTCTCTCTCCCAGTGTGTGGACCATTTCATCCCCCCTCTCTCTCCCAGTGTGTGGACCATTTCATCCCCCCTCTCTCTCCCAGTGTGTGGACCATTTCATCCCCCCTCTCTCCCAGTGTGTGGACCATTTCATCCCCCTCTCTCTCCCGGTGTGTGGACCATTTCATCCCCCCCTCTCTCCCAGTGTGTGGACCGTTTCATCCCCCTCTCTCCCGGTGTGTGGACCATTTCATCCCCCCCTCTCTCCCAGTGTGTGGACCGTTTCATCCCCCCTCTCTCCCAGTGTGTGGACCATTTCATCCCCCCCTCTCTCCCGGTGTGTGGACCATTTCATCCCCCTCTCTCTCCCAGTGTGTGGACCATTTCATCCCCCCTCTCTCCCAGTGTGTGGACCATTTCATCCCCCCTCTCTCTCCCAGTGTGTGGACCATTTCATCCCCCCTCTCTCTCCCAGTGTGTGGACCATTTCATCCCCCCTCTCTCCCAGTGTGTGGACCATTTCATCCCCCCTCTCTCTCCCAGTGTGTGGACCATTTCATCCCCCCCTCTCTCCCGGTGTGTGGACCATTTCATCCCCCTCTCTCTCCCAGTGTGTGGACCATTTCATCCCCCCTCTCTCTCCCGGTGTGTGGACCATTTCATCCCCCTCTCTCCCGGTGTGTGGACCATTTCATCCCCCCTCTCTCTCCCGGTGTGTGGACCATTTCATCCCCCCTCTCTCTCCCGGTGTGTGGACCATTTCATCCCCCCTCTCTCTCCCAGTGTGTGGATCATTTCATCCCCCCTCTCTCCCAGTGTGTGGACCATTTCATCCCCCTCTCTCTCCCGGTGTGTGGACCATTTCATCCCCCCCTCTCTCCCGGTGTGTGGACCATTTCATCCCCCCTCTCTCCCAGTGTGTGGACCATTTCATCCCCCTCTCTCTCCCGGTGTGTGGACCATTTCATCCCCCCCTCTCTCCCGGTGTGTGGACCATTTCATCCCCCCTCTCTCTCCCGGTGTGTGGACCATTTCATCCCCCCCTCTCTCCCGGTGTGTGGATCATTTCATCCCCCTCTCTCCCGGTGTGTGGACCATTTCATCCCCCCTCTCTCTCCCGGTGTGTGGACCATTTCATCCCCCCTCTCTCTCCCAGTGTGTGGACCATTTCATCCCCCTCTCTCTCCCAGTGTGTGGACCATTTCATCCCCCCTCTCTCTCCCAGTGTGTGGACCATTTCATCCCCCCCTCTCTCCCAGTGTGTGGACCATTTCATCCCCCCTCTCTCCCAGTGTGTGGACCATTTCATCCCCCTCTCTCTCCCAGTGTGTGGACCATTTCATCCCCCCCTCTCCCAGTGTGTGGACCATTTCATCCCCCCCTCTCTCCCGGTGTGTGGACCGTTTCATCCCCCCTCTCTCCCAGTGTGTGGACCGTTTCATCCCCTCTCTCTCTCCCAGTGTGTGGACCATTTCATCCCCCCTCTCTCCCAGTGTGTGGACCATTTCATCCCCCTCTCTCTCCCAGTGTGTGGACCATTTCATCCCCCCTCTCTCTCCCAGTGTGTGGACCGTTTCATCCCCCTCTCTCTCCCGGTGTGTGGACCATTTCATCCCCCCTCTCTCCCGGTGTGTGGATCATTTCATCCCCCCCTCTCTCTCCCGGTGTGTGGACCATTTCATCCCCCTCTCTCCCGGTGTGTGGACCATTTCATCCCCCTCTCTCCCGGTGTGTGGATCATTTCATCCCCCCCTCTCTCTCCCGGTGTGTGGACCATTTCATCCCCCTCTCTCCCGGTGTGTGGATCATTTCATCCCCCCTCTCTCTCCCGGTGTGTGGACCATTTCATCCCCCTCTCTCCCGGTGTGTGGATCATTTCATCCCCCCTCTCTCTCCCGGTGTGTGGACCATTTCATCCCCCTCTCTCTCCCGGTGTGTGGACCATTTCATCCCCCCCTCTCTCTCCCGGTGTGTGGACCATTTCATCCCCCTCTCTCCCGGTGTGTGGATCATTTCATCCCCCCTCTCTCTCCCGGTGTGTGGACCATTTCATCCCCCCTCTCTCTCCCAGTGTGTGGACCATTTCATCCCCCCTCTCTCTCCCAGTGTGTGGACCATTTCATCCCCCCTCTCTCTCCCAGTGTGTGGACCGTTCCTTCCCCCCCCCTCTCTCCCGGTGTGTGGACCATTTCATCCCCCTCTCTCTCCCGGTGTGTGGACCATTTCATCCCCCCTCTCTCTCCCAGTGTGTGGACCGTTCCTTCCCCCCTCTCTCTCCCAGTGTGTGGACCGTTCCTTCCCCCCCTCTCTCCCAGTGTGTGGACTGTTCCTTCCTGCTCCAGCTGTTTTGAAAGAGCAAAACAATGAAGTGGAAGAAGGGAGGAAAAAGGAAAGTTGAAGAAAGAAAACAGAAAAGAAATAGGAGGGATCTAAGCAACAATGCCCTGAAAATGAGTCAAACAAAATTCTCTTCTCATTCTACAAAACATCCTGCGTTATTCAATTGTAACAAATCTTCATCACTAGCTCACTGTATACAGTTATTAGAATCATAGAAAGTTACAGCACAGAAGGAAGCCGTTCGGCCCATCGTGCCTGTACCGGCTCTTTGAAAGAACTATCCAATTAGACCCACTCTTTCCCACAGCCCTGCAAAATTTTCCTTTTCAAGCATTTATCCAATTCCCTTTTGAAAGTTACTATTGAATCTGCTCCCACCGCCCTTTCAGGCAGCGCATTCCAGATCATCACAACTCGCTGCGTAAAAAAAATTCTCCTCATCTCCCCCTCTGGTTCTTTTGCCAATTGCCTTAAATCTGTGTCCTCTGGTTACCGACCCTCCTGCCAGTTTCTCCTTATTTACTCCAAAAACCCTTCATAATTTTGAACACCTCAATTAAATCTCCCCTTAACCTTCTCTGCTCTAAGGAGAACAATCCCAGCTTCTCCAGTCTCTCCACACAACTGAAGTCCCTCATCCCTGGCACCATTCTGGTAAATCTCCTCTGCGCCCTCTCCAAGGCCTTGACATCCTTCCTAAAGTGCGGTGCCCAGAATTGGACACAATACACAAAAAAATATCGTGCAATCTGTTCACTGCATTTATGAGCATGTTGGTTTGAGGCAATGAACAGAGTGGAGGTTCACCATGAGAATAATCCTCACCTCTTCCTATTCAACTAAAGAAAACATATCTATCTATTGTATACCTAATACCTGAAATCTCACTCCACCCCACCACCTGAGTGTTATCAATCTTTTGGAGTCGGTTTAATAACACACAATTCATAATATCCACTCACACTCACAAACTCACCCCTAAGCACCCGCTCAGCGTCTCAGCCCTCCCGTTCTCAGAAACCTTCTTCGCACAGCAATCTATACGCCACAAGATAAAATGAATCGCGACCCGACCTCGAGATGTCCCCTTCTTGTTGTGTCTTCAAACCAGGGCTCAACTGATTGGCAAATGAATTTCAATATAGATAAGCGTGAGGTGGTGCATTTTGGTAGTTAGAATAAGGCGGCCACATACTGCTTGGAAAATAAGAGTCTAAATGGGGTAGAGGGGCAGAGGGATCTGGGGGGCACAGATACACAAATCACTAAAAGTAGCGACGCAGGTTAATAAGACCATAAAAAATCAACAGGGCGTTTAAAATGGTGTTTACATAGGATTACATCGAATTTACAGCACGGAAACAGGCCATTCGGCCCAACTGCCGGTGTTTATGCTCCACATGAGCCTCCCCCCTCCCTACTTCATCTCACCCTATCAGCATAACCTTCTGTTCCTTTCTCCCTCATGTGTTTATCTAGCTTCCCCTTAAATGTATCTATGTTACTCACCTCAACCACTCCTTGTGGTAGCGAGTCCCACATTCTAACCGCTCTCCGGGTAAAGAAGTTTCTCCTCAATTCCCTATCGGATTTATTAAACAGCATTTTCTGCTTTTATTTCAGATTTCCAGCATCTGCAGTGTTTTTGCTGTTGTCTCAGGGATTGTGTGTCAATGCGGTTGTTGTGAAGTGAAATACTGACTGACATTCACCAGACTCTCTCGGCCTGCTTCAAACAACAAACGAGCGTCACTGCCTCTAACAACATGCAGAAGCAATTCTTTTTTTTAACTTCCAAAAAACTGCAGCTTTTCCTTGAACAGTTATTTATTGTATAATCTATTCATTGACAGATCTGCTCCTTAATGAGCCCAGATAGTCAGTACCTCTGGTTGGTTGGCTGGTTTTAATGTATGAATTGCCCTGAACTGATAATTGGAAAAATAGCATAACATTGCTTTAATTAATCTTTCATTTTCATTGGACCCTTAATTTTTTTTGCCGTTCAGATTTATTTTAGAGTTGTAAGATTTTTTTAAAAATGAAAAGGACAGACAGCAAGAAATGAAAAGCCCTCCGATTTCTCAATGCAGGCCCAAGATCATCTCTGGTCCACTTTAAAACTAATTAAATTATACCCTGTAAATCCTCATTAAGCATTGTCCATACGCAGCACCCAATACACACACACACACACACACACAGACAGCCGAACACACACACAAACAGCCGAACACACACACACACACACAGCCGAACACACACACACAGCCGAACACACACACACAGCTGAACACACACACACACACACAGCCGAACACACAGCCACACACACACACAGCCGAACACACACACACACACACACAGCTGAACACACACACACAGCCGAACACACACACAGCCGAACACACACACACACACACACAGCTGAACACACACACACAGCCGAACACACACACACAGCCGAACACACACACACACACACACACAGCCGAACACACACACACACATCCGAACACACACACAAACGGCCGAACACACACACAAACGGCCGAACACACACACACACACACGCACACACACACACAGCCGAACACACACACACAGCTGAACACACACACACACACACACAGCCGAACACACAGCCACACACACACACACACACACACACACAGCCGAACACACACACACAGCCGAACACACACACACACAGCCGAACACACACACAAACAGCCGAACACACACAAACAGCCGAACACACACACACACAGCCACACACACACACACAGCCGAACACACACACAAACAGCCGAACACACACACACACAAACAGCCGAACACACACACACACACAGCCGAACACACACACACACAGCCGAACACACACACACACAAACAGCCGAACACACACACACACACAAACAGCCGAACACACACACAAACAGCCGAACACACACACACACACAGCCACACACACACAGCCGAACACACACACACACACAGCCGAACACACACACAGCCGAACACACACACACACACACACAGCCACACACACACAGCCGAACACACACACACACACAGCCGAACACACACACAGCCACACACAGCCGAACACACACACACACACAGCCACACACACACAGCCGAACACACACACACACACAGCCACACACACACGCACACAGCCTTTAACAAATAGTTCCGCCCGTGAACTAGACAAACATTTCAATGGTTCTTCATTAGCAGGCAAATCAACAAGTGATATTTTAATGCATGACTTTCTCCTCCTTTCCCCTATCGGGACAGCAGTCGAGAGTGTGATGTACAGTACAGAGAGAGACATTATCAGACGCTCCATCCCAATGCTCCAACCATTGAGGACTTCGCAGCCAGCGCTAAAGGAGTACGTTTAATTGACTGATAGACAGTGTCTTCTTTGTTCACAGAAGACAGCAAAGCAATGGCAGCTTGAAAACCGAACCATCCGCAGGGTCTCCCGAGACCAGTAACAGGGGGAATATGTGTCAGGAATAAATAAATAATCTAATTATTGAGCCACTTCCTGTCACGTTAACTCCAATTTGTTGGCTTTGAAGGAAACAAAACGAGGCATTTTTCCTCATTATGTTTTCCTTTTTTGCGCCACTGGTAATCTCAGGCAGATTAAAGGGTGCCTGATTGGGGTTTTTTGTCATGGAACTGAGAGACAGCCGGCAGTACACAGGGAGGGAGAGAGAGAGAGAGAGAGTGGAGGAAAAAAAATAAAAGGCTTCACTCTTGTCTCCCTTCCAGCTCCCGAACAGCCAAGCGCTCCTGCCCCATACAGAGTTGCCAGCTGTACAGCAAGTGTACGCTCCTCCGACCAAGGCCGGTTAGATCGCAGGGTCCATCCTCAGACCTCCGAGGGGACCTCAATGCCATGCATAGTTAGGGGGCCACTGACACAGGTAACAGATCCCTGCTCCTGAGGGGCCTGTTAAAAAGAAACACAAAAAGGAGACGGGACTTTCCCCGCACGCCAAACACTGCAAATAGATGTTCTTTTTATTTTTCCTGCTCTCGCGCAGCACATTCTGGGCTAGAGGCTGTGCAAGAAGTCGTGTGCTTGGATAATGCGCAATGCTGGCGCTCCTGATTGTGATCAGGATTATTTTCACAGTTTAAAATCAGGCATTGACACAACCACAACTTGCATTTATACACAGCTCCCTTAACGCAGTAAAAACGTCTCAAGGCGCCTCACAGGAGCGATTATCAAACAAAATTCGACATTAGGACAGGTGATCAAAGGTTTGGTCAAAAAGGTAGGTTTTAAGGAGCGCCTTAAAGGAGGAGAGAGAGGCGGAGAGGATTAGGGAGGGAATTGCAGAGCTTAGGGCCCAGGCAGCTGAAGGCACGGCCGCCAATGGTGGAGCGATTGAAATCGGGGATGCGCAAGAGGCCAGAATTGGAGGAGCGCAGAGATCTCGGAGGGTTGTGGGGCTGGAGGAGGTCACAGAGATAGGGAGGGGCGAGGCCATGGAGGGATTTGAAAACAAGGAAATCAACAAAAATTTCACACAATGAAGTGATCTTTTGAAGGCCCATAGTTCCTTTACCCTGCTTTTTACTTCATGCCAGCAATACAGATCCTTTAGATAATCTTCAGCTTGTGTACAAACAAGAGACCCAGATGAGTCATGAGGAGAAAGATCTTGGCTGCAGGAAATCACGTCTAAAACACCAACTTCAATTTGTTGCAAAAGTGTGACGGTATGTGTGATGCTTCCGGGCTTGGTTTCAATTGGATCATTTCTATATAAATAGACTTGTGCGCGTGAACTGCTATTAGGAGCTGAACAGATCGCGAACAATAGCACCCAGCAGATCTCACCACTTGCTCCATTACCTAAGTTAATTCGGCGACAGCTGAAACGAGGCAACCTGGCCCATCTCATGTACAGATGGCCATTAAACAGTCAACGTAAAAAAAAAAACCAGGCTGTATTTAGAAATTCATGAAAATTAAATCCATCAGGAGCTGGGAGGACACTTTGAAGCTCCTGTCAGCCCACGGTGATTTCTGTAGCATTCGCGGCAAGCATTCATGGTCTCGTTCCTCCCTGCTGATTTCGACACTGAACCTTTCGGAGAAATGGGTGGGATGCTCTGGACCCCTGATGGATTCCATCAGTGGTGCTCTGTGACAGTGATGCCGAGGCCAGCGTAGAGTGGGTAAATGCACTTGCTTATTTTATCTCCTTTTCGAGATGACATCGATGAGCAATGCTCCCAAAGACCGTCAATTGCCTTTGGTCCCCGCCACAAACTCCGTTCCTTGGCCACCGACTCCATCCCCGTCCCTGGCCGCTGTCTGAGGCTGAACCAGACCGTTCTCAGCCTTGGCGTACTATTTGGCCCTGAGATGAGCTTCCGACCACATATCAGCATTTGACCGAGTGTGGCACCAAGGAGCCCCAGTAAAATCGAAGTCAATGGGAATCAGGGGGAAAACTCTCCAGTGGCTGGAGTCATACCCAGCACAAAGGAAGATGGTAGTAGTTGTTGGAGGCCAATCATCTCAGCCCCAGGACATCGCTGCAGGAGTTCCTCAGGGCAGTGTCCTAGGCCCAACCATCTTCAGCTGCTTCATCAATGACCTTCCCTCCATCATAAGGTCAGAAATGGGGATGTTCGCTGATGATTGCACAGTGTTCAGTTCCATTTGCAACCCCTCAGATAATGAAGCAGTCCGAGCCCGCATGCAGCAAGACCTGGACACCATTCAGGCTTGGGCTCATAAGTGGCAAGTAACATTCGCGCCAGATAAGTGCCAGGCAATGACCATCTCCAACAAGAGAGAATCTAACCACCTTCCCTTGACATTCAACGGCATTATCATCGCCGAAATCCCCAACATCAACATCCTGGGGGTCACCATTGACCAGAAACTTAACTGGACCAGCCACGTAAACACTGTGGCTAAAAGAACAGGTCAGAGGCTGGGTATTCTGCGGCGAATGACTCACCTCCTGACTCCACAAAGCCTTTCCACCATCTACAAGGCACAAGTCAGGAGTGTGATTGAATACTCTCCACTTGCTTGGATGAGTGCAGCTCCAATAACACGTAAGAAGCTTGACACCATCCAGGACAAAGCAGCCCGCTTTGTCCTGGATGGTGTCAAGCTCCACCCTAAACATTCACTCCCTTCACCACCGGCGCACTGTGGCTGCAGTGTGTACCATCCACTGGATGCACTGCAGCAACTCGCCAAGGCTTCTTCAACAGAACCTCCCAAACCCGCGACCTCTACCACCTAGAAGGACAAGAGCAGCAGGTATATGGGAACAACACCACCTGCAAGTTCCCCTCCAAGTCACACACCATCCCGACTTGGAAATATATCGCCGTTCCTTCATCGTCGCTGGGTCACAATCCTGGAATTCCCTTCCTAACAGCACTGTGGGAGAACCTTCACCACACGGACTGCAGCGGTTCAAGAAGGCGGCTCACCACCACCTTCTCAAGGGCAATTAAGGATGGGCAATAAATGCCGGCCTTGCCAGCCACGCCCACATCCCATGAACGAATAAAAAAAAATCCACTCCATCACCAAGACCGCCTACTTCCACCTCCGTAACATCGTCCGTCTCCGCCCTGCCTCAGCTCACTGGCTGCTGAAACCCTCATCCATACTTTTGTTACCTCTAGACTTGACTATTGTGGATTGATTAGGGAAAGCCAGCACAGCCTTTGTTAAAGGCAAATCATGTTTAACTAACCTGATAGAATTTTTGATGAGGTAACAGAGAGGGTAGATGAGGGCAATGCAGTTGATGTGGTGTATATGGACTTTCAAAAGGCGTTTGATAAAGTGCCGCATATTATCAAGATTGCGGCCCATGGAATAAAAGGGGTAGCCGCCACATGGATACAGAATTGGCTAAGTGACAGGAAACAGAATAGTGCTGAGCTTTTGTTTTTCAGACTGGAGGGAGGTGTACAGTGGTGTTCCCCAGGGGTCAGTGCTGGGACCACTGCTTTTCTTGATATATATTAATGACTTGGACTTGGGTGTACAGGGCACAATTTCAAGATTTGCAGATGGCATAAAACTTGGAAGGGTAGTGAACAGTGAGGAGGATAGTGATAGACTTCAAGAGGACATAGACAGACTGGTGGCATGGGCGGACACGTGGCAGATGAAATTTAACACAGAAAAATGCAAAGTGATACATTTCGGTAGGAATAATGAGAGGCAATATAAACTAGAGGGCACAATTCTGAAGGGCGTACAGGAACAGAGAGATCTGGGGGTATATGTACACTAATCGTTGAATGTGACAGGGCAGTTTGAGAAAGTGGTTAAAAAAGCATTCGGGATCCTAGGCTTTATAAATAGAAGCATAGAGTACAAAAGTATGGAAGTTATGATGAACCTTTATAAAACACTGGTTCGGCCACAACTGGAGTATTGTGTCCAATTCTGGGCACCGCACTTCAGGAAAGATGTGAAGGCCTTAGAGAGGGTGCAGAAAAGATTTACTAGAATGGTTCCAGGGATGAGGGACTTTAGTTACGTGAATAGGCTGGAGAAGCTGGGGTTGTTCTCCTTGGAACAGAGAAGGTTGCGAGGAGATTTGATAGAGGTGTTCAAAATCATGAAGGGTCTAGACAGAGCAGATAGAGAGAAACTGTTCCCATTGGCAGAAGGGTCAAGAACCAGAGGACATAGATTTAAGGTGATTGACAAAAGAACCAAAGGTGACATGAGGAAAAACTTCTTTACACAGCGAGTGGTTAGGATCTGGAATGCACTGCCCGAGGGAGTGGTGGAGGCAGATTCAATCATGGCCTTCAAAAGGGAACTGGATAAGTACTTGAAAGGAAAAAATTTGCAGGGCTACGGGGATAGGGCGGGGGAGTGGGACTAGCTGGATTGGTCTTGCATAGAGCCGGCACGGACTCGATGGGCCGAATGGCCATCTTCCGTGATTCTTTATCACCCCCTGTGCTCGCTGACCTACATTGGCTCCCGGTCCGGGAACGTCTCGATTTTAAAATTCTCATCCTTGTTTTCAAATCCCTCCATAGCCTCACCCCTCCCTATCTCTGTAACCACCTCCAGCCCTACGACCCTCCGAGATCTCTGCCCTCCTCCAATTCTAGCCTCTTGCGCATCCTCGATCTTCATCGCACCACCACCGGTGCCTTCAGCTGCCTAAGCCCGAAGCTCTGGAATTCCCTCCCTAAACCTCTCCGCCTCTCTACCTCTCTCTCCTCCTTTAAGACGCTCCTTAAAACCTGCCGCTTTTGGTCACCTGTCCTAATATCTCCTTACATGGCTCGGTGTCAAATTTTGTTTGAAAATTGCTCCTATGAAGCACCCTGGGACGTTTTACGACGTTCAAGGCGCTATATAAATGCAAGTTGTTGTTGTCGTCAATCAGGAACAATCGACACTGAATATCAGTTAAGGATGGGATTGCAATGTCAGACCCCAGAGCAGGAGATCGTCAGTCCACTGTTAAGAGTTACAAAGTCTGAGCTGAAAAGGGACATTCATTTATTTTATCTCGTAACTTTCAACCTTCATGGTGAGGTCACCATAAAACCTGGCATCTGCTTTCTCCTGACCAGACCTGGGTATCAATCCACAGACACTTCAAGGTGAATCCAGAGAGATTCTTGGCAGGGATTTAAATATGAAAGAGGAATGAATGAGATAATATACATGGGAGGACACAGCTCAATAACTGGTGTATCATCCACAATTAGCCCATCAGGCAGTTCTAGCAGAAAAAGCACAGCATCTCCCCATCTGGAGGCCCCCCTCTGAGTTCAAATTGCAGTCTTAGCTGTCACTTCGTCAGCCTGGGCTCAGTGGGCAGCACTCTCACCTCTGAGTCAGAGGGTCGTGGGTTCGAGCCCCAATCCAGAGACTTGAGCACAAAATCCAGGCTGGCACTCCCGGCGCCAGTGCTGAGGGAGCGCTGCACTGTCGGAGGTGCCGTCTTTCAGACGAGACGTTAAACCGAGGCCCTTTCGGTTGGATGTAAAAGATCCCATGGGCACTATTTTGAGGAAGAGCAGGGGAGTTCTCCCCGGTGTGCTCGTCAATATTTATCCCTCAACCAACATGAAGGGAAAAAAATTTGCAGGGCTACGGGAAAAGAGCGGGGGAATGGGACTAACTGGATTGCCCTTACAAAGAGCCGGCACAGGCTCGATGGGCCGAATGGCCTCCCCCTGTGCTGTAACCATTCTATGACTCTAACCAACACCACTAAAAAAAACAGATTATCTGATCATTACCACATTGCTGTTTGTGGGATCTTGCTGTGCGCAAATTGTCTGCCGCGTTTCCTACATTACAACAGTGACTACACTTCAAAACAGTACTCCATTGACTGTAAAGCGCTTTGGGACATCCCGAGGTTGTTTCTTTCTTTTCCTTTCTCTCCCCCTCCCCCTCATTCACCACTTGCCCCTCCGGAGAATATTCAAACGGGATTCTTCTCGATTTCATGCAAGCTCTAAACTGGATCAGTGGATGACAACAGACTGGAGGCAAATGTCAGGTGGGCAATGGAACAATAAGGCCCTTTTAGTTATTTTTGAATGGTATGTACCCCGTGCCTAACAGACAGGAGTTATTGTCTCGCCTGATAGATTCTGTGGGCAATTCGTTCTGAACAATCACGTCCCACAATAAGTCTCATTTGCCCATCGCTCCTGTCCTTCTCATCCTGCCTTGACTCCCTATCCCTCAATGCACTGAATTCAAAATCCTCGTCCTCAAATCGCTCCACGGTCTCCCACTCCAGAGACTTGAGCATGTAATCTAGGCCGACACTCCCAGCGCCAGTGCTGCACTGTCGGAGGGGCCGTCTCTCGGATGAGACGTTAAACCAAGGCCCCGTCTGCCCCTCTCAGGTGGACGTAAAAGATCCAACAGCCAATATTTTGAAGAAGAGCTGGGGGGGGAGTTCTCCCCGGTGTCCTGGTCAAATATTTATCCCTCAACCAACATCGCTACAAACAGATTATCTGGTCATTTATCCCACTGCTGTTTGTGGGATCTTGCTGTGCGCGAATTGGCTGCCGTGTTTCCTACATTACAACAGTGGCAACACTTCAAAAAAGTACTTCATTGGCTGTAAGGCACTTTGGGACGTCCTGAGGTCGTGAAAGGCGCTATATAAATGCAAGTTCTTTCTTTAGGAAAAACATGATTACCACTCGTGAGCAGTGACGAGTTTTAGCCTGCTGTGCGCAGGATGTCGGCCGGGAATCACACTGTTGCATGCTGGGTGTTCCTCTCGGACTCGGACTGTAGCATGCTGGGAAATGTAGGCCCAGGGCAGACCATGACAATAAAATCCTAAGTCTCTCTGAGAGCCGCAAATCTCCAATGACAAATAACCTGATATATTTTAAAACGCAAAAAAAGTTCTGTTGTAGCGGTGAGTTTGATCATTTTCTTGTAATTTATGACATTGTGATGTTACAAATCTTATTTCAAGTACCAGGCGTGTCAGCCAGTAAGGGTTCCTCTGGTGAAACATGCAAACATAGAAAATAGGAGCAGGAGTAGGCCCTTCGGGCCTGCTCCGCCATTCAATATGATCATGGCTGATCCTCTATCTCAATACCATATTCCCACTCTCTCCCCATACCCCTTGATGCCTTTTGTGTTTAGAAATCTATCTCGCTCCTTCTTAAATATATTCAGTGACTTGGCCTCCACAGCCTTCTGTGGTAGAGAATTCCACAGGTTCACCACCCTCTGAATGAAGAAATTTCTCCTCATCTCAGTCCTAAATGTCCTACCCCGTATCCTGAGACTGTGACCCCTCATTCTGGACCCCTCAGCCAGGGGAAACATCCTCCCTGCATCCAGTCTCTCTAGCCCTGTCAGAATTTTATACGTTTCAATGAGATCCCCTCTCATTCTTCTAAACTCGAGTGAATACAGGCCGAGTCGACCCAATCTCTCCTCATACGACAGTCCTGCCATCCCAGGAATCAGTCTGGTGAACCTTCGAGAGAGTGCAGAACAAGGGGGGCATAACCTTAAAATTAGAGCTAGGCCGTTCAAAGGTGGTGTCAGGCCATGCCCGCATGCAGCAGGATCTGGACAACATCCAGGCTTGGGTCTGAGATAAGTGGCAAGTAACATTCGGGCCACACAAGTGCCAGGCAATGACCATCTCCAACAAGAGAGAGTCTAACCACCTCCCCTTGACATTCAACGGCATTACCATCGCCGAAACCCCTACCATCAACATCCTGGGGGTCGCCACTGACCAGAAACTTAACTGGACCAGCCATATAAATACTGTGGCTACAAGAGCAGGTCAGAGGCTGGGTATTCTGCGGCGAGTGACTCACCTCCTGACTCCCCAAAGCCTTTCCACCATCTTCAAGGCACAAGTCAGGAGTGTGATGGAATACTCTCCACTTGCCTGGATGAGTGCAGCTCCAACAATATTCAAGAAGCTCGACACCATCCAGGACAAAGCAGCCCGCTTGATTGGCACCCCATCCACCACCCTAAACATTCACTCCCTTCACCACCGGCGCACCGTGGTTGCAGTGTGTACCATCCACAGGATGCACTGCAGCAACTCGCCAAGGCTTCTTCGACAGCACCTCCCAAACCCACGACCTCTACCACCTAGAAGGACAAGGGCAGCAGGCACATGGGAACAACACCACCTGCACGTTCCCCTCCAAGTCACACACCATCCCGACTTGGAAATATATCGCCGTTCCTTCATCGTCGCTGGGTCAAAATCCTGGAACTCCCTTCCTAACAGCACAGTGGGAGAACCTTCACCACACAGACTGCAGCGGCTCAAGAAGGCGGCTCACCACCACCTTCTCAAGGGGCATCTAGGAGATGGGCAATGAGCATCAGCAGAATATTCAACCGTAAAGGGCATCACAGTAAATACCCGCTTCACTCCTTTCTCAAAATCCACATGCCACTTCTAGCAGAGGTTGCTGGATAGCACCAGGAGCGGGAACCCAAACCAATTCTCACCCTCCCGAACCCAGGCAAGATGGGAGGCCAATATAAGCACCACTGCTGCCTGTCTGACATTGACTAAAGCAATACAGATTGGGAATCAATCCTAGCACCCTCCTGCTCTGTGTACCTCATCACCACACTTGACAATCATTGACCCACCAAACCATCTTGGGAGTTAAACGTGTTTCGTTTAGTGGTAAGTCAAAGTCACAGTATAATTTCCTACCTAGTACATCCAATTTTACAGCACAGAAACTGGCCATTCGGTCTATGCTGGTGTTTATGCTCCACTCGAGCCTCCTCCTGTTCCATTTACTTAATCTCACCCTATTGACATATCCTTCTATTCCTTTCTCCCTCATGTGTTTATCGAGCTTCCCCTTAAATGCATCTATGACACTCGCCTCAACTACTCCTTGTGGTAGCGAGTTCCACATTCTCACCACTCTCTGGGTAAAGAAGTTTCTCCTGAATTCCCTATTGGATTTATTAGTGACTATCTTATATTTATGGCCCCGAGTTCTGGTCTCCCCCACCAGTGGAAATATCTTCTCTACGTCTCCCCTATCGAACCCCTTCATAATTTTAAAGACATTCTGTCAGGTCACCCCTCAGCCTTCTCTTTTTCTAGAGAGAAGAGCCCTCACTGAAAGAAATTCTGTCAAAAAAATGTGCCGGGTCTTTTTGTACATCGACAATTTCTGTTAAAACTCGGATTTCATCGAATTGACCTTCGTAATGTGTGTGCCTTTTGTTGTTAATTCCACAAAGAATGTCACTTGTAATATGTTTAAAAGCTTCAGAGGGTTTGATTTGGATAGTCTCAGAGTGGAAACCCAGAGAAGGCAGCGAGTCGGATTCTGTGTACCGGGGCACGTTGCTCGTTTTTTTTTTAAACGAAAGAAATGCACACACTGCCAGTGTAAGATCAATTGTAAACAAATTAAAGAAAACATTGTTAATCACTGACAAGATCCCCCTGGTGCTGTCAGCACAGTGCTGCAGTTATATTAAAATAAAACTAAGCAAAAGAGCTGATGGAGTGTTTCCGGGAGAACTGTGCAAGGTACACTAGAGGCTATTTATTATTATTATAAAAAGCTAAGAAGAGTGCAGTAGCCTTTCTGTCGGCCAACCTAAAAGACGGCGTCACAAGCTGCAACGGCCGACACTATGATTTACAATAAAATTCCCATTGATGAACAAGTTTGGAGCATTTGTCAGGCAATAACCGGATCTGGTTTGCCAAGTAATTATTGAAAGTTGTCCAGCTAACAGCTCCAAGCCAGTAGAATCACACAGCACAGAGATGGAGGCCATTCGGCCCATCGTGCCTGTGCCGGCTCTTTGAAAGAGCTATCCGATTAGTCCCACTCCCCCCAGCTCTTTCCCCACAGTCCTGCTAATTTTTCCTTTTCAAGTATTTATCCAATTCCCCTTTTGAAAGTTACTATTGAATCTGCTTCCACCGCCCTTTCAGGCAGCGCATTCCAGATCATAACAACTCGCTGCTTCAAAAAATTTCTCCTCATCTCCCCTCTGGCTCTTTTGCCAATTACCTTAAATCTGTGTCCTCTGGTTACCGGCCCTCCCGCCAGTGGAAATGGTTTCTCCTTATTTATTCTATCAAAACCCCTCATGATTTTGAACACCTCTATTAAATCTCCCCTTAACCTCCTCTGCTCTAAGGAGAACAATCCCAGCTTCTCCAGTCTCTCCACGTAACTGAAGTCCCTCATCCCTGGAATTACTAGTTTTGAATAGAACCACAGAACCATGCTTTAAATGTACCTCTGTGAAACGCTTTGGGATACTTTTCCTGTGTTCACGGTGCCACATAAATGCAAGTTATTGCTGTTACTCCCAACACATAACAAAGCTCTTGTGCTCTTCCCAGGTCCTCCTGTACTCATTAAAGAAAATACCATCCAGTGGGAGCATCTTTCAGAGAACTGGGTTGGAGACTTCTTCAGTACAAGCAAAGAGCTCTCTGATTCCACTATTTAAAGGAACCGTAAACTGAACAATAAGCTGACAGATATGTTCACACACTCGTTTATTAATTACTGTGTTCGCTGACCTACATTGGCTCCCGGTCCAGGAACGACTCGATTTTAAAATTCTCATCCTTGTTTTCAAATCCCTCCCTATCTCTGTAACCTCTTCCAGCCCCTTACAACCCTCCGAGATCTCTGCGCTCCTCCAATTCCGGCCTCTTGTGCAACCCTGATTTTCATCCCTCCACCATTAGCGGCCGTGCCTTCAGCTGCCTAGGTCCTAAGCTCTGAAATTCACTCCCCAAACCTCTCCGCCTCTCTAACCTCCTTTAAGACCAGCGCTAAAACCTACCCCTTTGACCAAGGTTTTGGTCACCTGTCGGAAGACGAGTTCATGGAATGTATTTGAGACGTCATTGAACCAATCAGGGAACATGCTATTTTAGATCCTGCATTATGTAATGAGACAGGGTTAATTAGTAATCTCAGTAAAAGAACCTCTGGGGAAGAGTGATCATAATATGATAGAATTTCTCATTCAATTTGAAAGTAACGTACTTAAGTCAGAAACTAGAGTCTTAAACTTAAATAAAGCCAATTGCATAGGTTTGAGAGGCAAGTTGTCAAAGGTAGATTGGGAAATTAAATTAAAGTGTTTGACAGTTGAAAAGCAATGACAAACATTTAAAGAAATATTTCAATATTCTCAACAAATATACATTCCATTGAGAAATAAAAACTCCACGGGAAAAGTGATCTGCCCGTAGCTAACTGAAGAAGTTAAGGAGAGTATTAGATTGAAAGAAGAGGCCTATAGTGTTGCCAAGAAGAGTAATAAGCCTGGGGATTGGGAGAGTTTTACAAACCAGCTAAAGATGACCAAAAAAGTGATAAAAAGGGAGACAATAGAATATGAAAGTAAACTAGCAAAAAATATAAAAACAGATTGTAAGAGCTTCTAAAAGTATGTAAAAAGGAAGAGAGTAGCAACAGTAAACATTGGTCGCTCAGGCTGAGACAGGAGAAATTATAATGGAGAAATCAGGAAATGGCAGATATGTTAAACAAATATTTTGTATCTGTCTTCACAGTAGAAAACACAAAAAGCAGACCAAAAATAGTGGGGAACCAAGGGGTAAATGAGAGTGAGGAACTTAAAATGATTAATATCACTAGAGAAAAGGTACTGGACAAACTAATGGGACTAAAAGCTGATAAATCCCCTGGACCTGATGGCCGACACCCTAGGGTTTTAAAAGAGGTGGCTGCAGAGATAGTGGATGCATTGGTTATGATCTTCCAGAATTCCCTAGATTCTGGAACGGTCCCAGTGGACTGGAAGGTAGCAAATGTAACCCTGCTATTCAAGAAAGGAGGGAGAGAGAAAACAGGGAACTACAGGCCAGTTAGCCTGACATCAGTCGTCAGGAAAATGCTGAAATCCATTATTAAGGAAGTAATAACAGGGCACTTAGAAAATCATAATATGATTAGGCAGAGTCGACATGGTTTTATGAAAGGGAAATCGTGTTTGACAAATCTAATAGAGTTTTTTGAGGATGTAACTAGCAGGGTAGATAAAGGGGAACCAGTGGATGTCGTATATTTGGATTTTCAAAAAGCATTTGATAAGGTGCCACATAAAAGGTTGTTACACAAGGTAAGGGCTCATGGGGTTGGGGGTAATATATTATCATGGATAGAGGATCGGTTAATGGACAGAAAATAGAAAGTAGAGATAACCGGGTCATTCTCAGGTTGTCAGGCTGTAACTAGTGGGGTGCCGCAAGGATCAGTGCTTGGGCCTCAGCTATTTACAATCTATATTAATGACTTAGCTGAAGGGACCGAGTGTAATGTATCCAAGTTTGCTGGCGATAAAAGCTAGGTGGGAAATTAAACTGTGAGGAGGACACAGAGTCTGCACAGGGATATAGACAGGTTAAATGAGTGGGCAAGAAGGTGGCAGATGGAGTATAATGTGGGGAAATGTGAGGTTATTCTTTTTGGTAGGAAGAATAGAAAAACAGAGTATTTTTTAAATGGTGAAAAACTATTAAACGTTAGTGTTCGTAAAGACTTGGGTGTCCTCATACAAGAACCACAAAAAATTAGTATGGAGGTACAGCACACAATTAGGAAAGCAAATGGCATGTTGACCTATTTTACTCCAACCTCCAAGGGGGTTGGAGTACAAGAGTAAGGAAGTCTTACTACAATTGTACAGGACTTTAGTGAGACCTCACCTGGAGTATTGCATATAGTTTTGGTCTCCTTATCTAAGGAAGGATATAATTGCCTTAGAGGTGGTGCAACGAAGGTTCACTAGATTAATTCCTGGGATGAGAGGGTTGTCCAATGAGGAGAGGCTGAGTGGAATGGGCCTATACACTCTGGAGTTTAGAAAAGTGAGAGATAATTTCATTGAAACATATAAGATAGAGGGGGCTTGACAGGGTAGATGCTGAAAGATTGCTTCCCCTGGCTAGAGAGTCTAGAACTAGGGGGCATAGTCTCAGGATAAGGGGTCGGCCATTTAGGACTGAAATGTGGAGGAATTTCTTCACGCAGTGGGTTGAGTATCTTTGGAATTCTCTACCCCAGAGGGCTGTGGATGCTGAGTCATTGAATATATTCAAGGCTGAGATCGATAGATTTTTGGACTCTAGGGGAATCAAGGGATATGGGGATTGGGCGGGAAAGTGGAGTTGAGGTCGAAGATCAGCCATAATCTGATGAATGGTGGAGCAGGCTCGAGGGGCCGTATGGCCCACTCCTGCTCCTATTTCTTACGTTCTTATATTCTGTCCTAACATCTCCTTATGTGGCTCGGTGTCAAATTTTGTCTGATAATCGCTCCTGTGAAGGTCGTTTTACTCCGTTGAAGTCGCTACATAAATGCAAACTGTTGTTGTAATCACACCTACGGCAATCTATACAACAGATCCTATTGAAGACACAGTTAAGCAACAAGGTTTGCAAAACACCAATCCCAACCTACTGAATGCATGTGGAGGTGGGTATTCGCCAGGTGCTAACATGATTAATAAGAATTAGATTTCTCTATTTACAATGAAAATGAGCACAGGAAAGTGACAGGTTAATTAGAAACGAGATACGAGACAGCAGTACTTTTGGAAAATGATGTGTAAAAGAGAACTGCTATAATAAAGCTCTAAAGGCAAAGATCCTCCTCTTAGATCGCAATTCACAGGGCTGCTTGTGTCATATCTGGTCAGTGGACCATATCACCATTAATGAAATCACCACTTTTGGTGTCTGGAGTCTCGAGCAATAATCTGACATTTTGCATTAATGGGAATTTATGTGAACCATGATCTCACGCACGATTCGGGCCGCTCTGTTCTACGTACTGGACTTTGCTGTTGGATGAGGACTAATAAAAGATTCAGCAGCTGCACCACTACGTTTACACTTCTTCCCAAAATAATAACAACAAAAAAAAAATCACAGGGATCACAGGGTACAGGTGTGGAAACCCGGCTGCGGAGCTGACTAACAGAAAGTATTTCTCTGAAGCAGCTGCCCTGTTATTAGGTGTATGCAGATGAAGATTAAAACCAGACCCGCCATCAATTACATAGAGTTTACAGCACAGAAACAGGCCATTCGGCCCAACTGGTCCATGCCGGTGTTTATGCTCCACACGAGCCTCCTCCCTCCCTACTTCATCTCACCCTATCAGCATATCCTTCTATTCCTTTCTCCCTCATGTGTTATCTAGTTTCCCCTTAAATACCTCCATGTTGTTCATCTCAACTACTCCTTGTGGTAACAAGTTCCACATTCCAACCACTCTCTGGGTAAAGAAGTTTCTCCTGAATTCCCTATTGGATTTATTAGTGACTATCTTCTATTGATGGCCCCCTAATTCTGGTCTCCCCCGCAAGTGGAAACCTCTTCTCTACCCTTTCTTAATCCCTCAGCCTTCTCTTTTCTAGAGAAGGTTAGTCATTGCTTTCAGTGGTGGTTTGGTGCAGAAATGTAGGGCTTACAGTCCCCTCTTTGGAGATTACTTCATGTCAAGATTCTGGGTGGTCCTCACTAGATATATGGGTAGCATATATCCAGTGAATACCTCAGTACCAACAGAGTGGAGGAACTTGGTTTCATAGCCAGGTGCTCAGAAGCCCTGAACCAACCCAGCCTACTTTCTTGGCTACAATAACCAGCCGAATTCCCAGAGGAACTTGACTTCTTTTCGTTTTTTTTTTCTCCTCTCATTTCCTCTGGTCTCACTTACTCCTCGAATCAGAGCACGGCAAAATGGACCCCGAAGGCTCGGGCCAACATTCGGAGCCTCCTGACGGGAGAGTCCTGTCTTTGGGCTCACACTGGAACACTAACCAAAGCTAACCGATAGCTTTGTGACTTAAGTTAAGAGGGGGTTAAATTCGGGAGCGGTATATTCCCCCCACCCCTCGAGGAGCCCCGGATACTGGGCCTCGGACTGTATCACAACAAGGACGGCGCTGGAGACGCGCGGAGTATGCTCCACCGATAAGTTGTTGCACTTTAGAGTCAGGGCCTTGGAGGAGGGGTAGGGGGTCTCGGGTCCAGGATCAGCGGCAGTCGGGGATACTGATTGTGGCGTGTATTCACCTTTTGTTTTTTTTTATATATATTCCGGCGATGTTTAGGTTTGGTTTTCCCGCGTTGCAAACCAAAGTTGCAGCAGGGGGAGCTGAAGCAGGCATTAGGCCCCTTCATTTGCACATTGCAAAGGGCCTATCGCCTGCTTCAGGCATGGGTAAAGGTCGCCTCTTGTTTGTCCTTACCCGATATGGCAGGCGGCATTACATGGCCCAATTTAACCCCCAACATTGTTTGTATTGCGGGGGGCAGGGGGGAAACATAAGTCCGTGAAATCCTGAATCGGTAATCTAAATGTTGGTGGCACAGAACTTGCAGTTGACGAGCAAAAATCTTTTTACGCAGCGAGTGGATATGATCTGGAATTCACTGCCTGAAAGGATGGTGGAGGCAGATTCAATCATGGCTTTCAAAAGGGAATTGGATAAAACTTGAAGGGAGAAAATCTGCAGGGCTACGGGGAAAACGGCGGAGCCGGCTCGACGGGCCGAATGGCCTCTTTCCGTGCTGTAACCATTCTATGATTCTAAATTTCCAAGAGCGGAGGTGGGGGCGGTGAAGAGATCCAGGACATTTCCCCCTGGGCAAGTTCGATTTTTATTGATTATAAATGACGCATTCTGGCAAATTTTAAGCAGTTTTATTGTTAACAATCGATAATTTATTTGTAAAATAATTTATTTGTAACAGTCAGTTTAACATTCACTCTTCAACCTGCAAACCTTCCCTCCCCCCGATCCAGGTCACAAAGGAACCCCACTGGCTCCCTTTCCCCCTCCAGTTTACTCTGGGATCCCCCTCCCTCACTCCCTCGCAGTTAATGTCGACGCTAATCTTCCTCCACCCCCCCCCACAACCCCCGCCCTATCTCAAAGCACTGCTCCCAGGATCTGCACCTTCACAGGAACGAAGGAACAGGAGTAGGCCATTCGGCCCATCGAACCTGTTCTGCCATTCAATGAGAACGCGGCTGATCTGTATCATAACTCCATCTGCCCGCCTTGGTTCCGTAACCCTTAATACCCTCACCCAACAAAAATTGTTGTTCCTTTCAGAACCATTCGTTTCGCTTCCCTCTTTTTCCCCATTCATTTCCTTCCTTCATTGTCACCCACTGCCCCTTTTATTGCTCCCCTTTCGTGGCACTCGTTTACCTCCTTTCTCTGCCATCTAATTCCCACTTCCCCCTCAGTCCCGCTCCTACCCGATGCTGCCGGTAATACATCGCCATAGATCCTTCTCTTCCCTTCACATTTCTTTGTATTCGTTCATGGGATGTGGGCGTCGCTGGCGAGGCCGGCATTTATTGCCCATCCCTAATTGCCCTTGAGAAGGTGGTGGTGAGCCGCCTTCTTGAACCGCTGCAGTCCGTGTGGTGACGGTTCTCCCACAGTGCTGTTCGGAAGGGAGTTCCAGGATTTTGACCCAGCGACGATGAAGGAACGGTGATATATTTCCAAGTCGGGATGGTGTGTGACTTGGAGGGGAACGTGCAGGTGGTGTTGTTCCCCTGCGCCTGCTGCCCTTGTCCTTCTAGGTGGTAGAGGTCGCGGGTTTGGGAGGTGCTGTCGAAGAAGCCTTGGCGAGTTGCTGCAGTGCATCCTGTGGATGGTACACACTGCAGCACAAACGGCAGGGCTAGAAGCCTTTGTGTTCTACAGGCTGATAGACTGGTATTTGACTGGGTTGGATATGTCCTGCTTTCTAAATACAGGAAAACTATTTCCTCTGGTGGCGGCATTATCTTAAAATCAGAGCTAGGTCTATCATTCAGGAGCGAAATCAGGAAGCAAATCTTCACACAAAGGGTAGTGGAATTCTGGAATACTCTCCCCCCCAAAAGGCTGTGGGCGTTTGGCAGGGGTGGGGGGCGTCAACTGAAATTTTCAAGTCTGAGATCGACAAGATTTTTTTTTTATCAGGTAAAGGATTTCAAGGGATCAAAGGCAGGTAAATGGGGCTGAGGTACAGATCAGCCATAATCTGACTGAATGGCGGAGCAGGCTCGAGGGGCTGACTGTCCTATTCCTGTTCCTATGGCAACACTCCACATTAGGGGCTCATACTTGGAAGAATGGGCATTTGGCTTAGGATACTCCAGACTGATCCCTGGGATGGCAGGACTGTCGTATGAGGAGAGATTGGGTCGACTCGGCCTGTATTCACTCGGGTTTAGAAGAATGAGAGGGGATCTCATTGAAACATATAAAATTCTGACAGGGCTAGAGAGACTGGATGCAGGGAGGATGTCTCCCCTGGCTGGGGGGGTCCAGAACGAGGGGTCACAGTCTCAGGATACGGGGGTAGGACATTTAGGACTGAGATGAGGAGAAATTTCTTCACTCAGAGGGTGATGAACCTGTGGAATTCTCTACCACAGGAGGCTGTGGAGGCCGAGTCACCGAAGAAGGAGCTAGATAGATTTCTAGACACAAAAGGCATCGAGGGGTATGGGGAGAGAGCGGGAATATGGTATTGAGATGGAGGATCAGCCGTGATCATATTGAATGGCGGAGCAGGCTCGAAGGGCCGAATGGCCTACTCCTGCTCCTATTTTCCATATTTCTATGTTTCTATAACTCGAGGGCTACTGCAGCCCATGAAACTCTACTTCAATGTTAATCAATGCCCTCATGAGAGGAGGGATGAGTGAAGGTGATCAGTTGAGATGCGGGTGGGAAATCGCCAGTATGATCAATGTTCTCTACAACAGTGAGATGAGCTTACGGTCTTTTCTGTTTTAAAAAAATAAAATCCCTTTTGAAGCTGTCCGAAATCATCTGAAGTGTAAAAAGCGCAATCTTTGATAGTCTGAATTCACTGTTTTTGCAATGCAGGTAATTTTTGGCTTGCAAGGCAAGATTTTGTGACACCAGCACTCCTTTACAAAACCAATCGATACCCATTTTAATTACTCATTGATTGCGTTGCTCATCTCACTTATTTTGCTTTCTGTTCAGTGATAGAAATATGCTGAGCAGACACCCAGTGTAGAATTAGGGCCTCGCTCTCAGGGAACAGGTCAAGTGCAGCAGTCCAACAAATGCAGAGCACCCGATTTTATACAGCAACAACGTGCGTTTATACAGCGCCTTTAATGTAGTGAAACGTCTCCAAGGCGCTTCACAGGAGCGATTATCAAACAAAATTTGACACCCAGCCACATAAGGAGATATTAGGAGAGGTGACCAAAAGCTTGGTCAAAGAGGTAGGTTTTAAGGAGCGTCTTAAAGGAATTCTCTACCACAGGAGGCTGTGGAGGCCAAGTCACCGAAGAAGGAGCTAGATAGATTTCTAGATACAAAAGGCATCAAGGTGTATGGGGAGAGTGGGAATATGGTATTGAGATAGAGGATCAGCCATGATCATATTGAATGGCGGAGCAGGCTCGAAGGGCCGAATGGCCTACTCCTGCTCCTATTTTCCATATTTCCATATTTCTGTTTCTATACTCAAGGGCTACTGCAGCCCATGAAACTCTACTTCAATGTTAATCAATGCCTTCATTAGGTGGAATCAAGGGGTGTGGGGATCGGGCAGGAAAGTGGAGTTGAGGTCGAAGATCAGCCATAATCTTATTGAATGGCGGAGCAGGCTCGAGGGGCCGTATGGCCTACTCCTGCTCCTATTTCTAATGTCTTTTGTTCCCGAATGCATAAAGCTCATGGATTTCTTTTGTGTCCAAATATCAAAGGAGGAGAGAGAGGTAGAGAGGCGGAGAGGTTTAGGGAGGGAATTCCAGAGCTTAGGGCTTAGGCAGCTGAAGGCACGGCCGCCAATGGTGGAGCGATGAAAATCGGGGATGCGCAAGAGGCAAGAATTGGAGGAGCGCAGAGATCTCGGAGGGTTGTAGGGCTGGAGGAGGTTACAGGCCTGTTGATGTCTAATATGAAAATCTGGTCTAAAAAGGGGAACTGTCTTCATGAAAAGAGTGTGTGGAATATGGTAATGTAAATCACGTGAAGCTTCGAGACATCATTGTGATGAAAATGGTGGCTCTTTCCCCTTCTTGAAGAAAAAAAAGGTTCGACAACTATTATTTCAGGAATACACTGTCCTTTAAAATTGTTGCAGCATTGAGATAAAGCAAAAAGAGGCAGTAGGGATCTAATGAAGGTGACAAGCCAAATCATCACAGTGGGTGTGAATCTGTGGTATTAACACTGCAGCAACTCGCAGCTTATCTCCAGTCACTATTAAAGAGCTGAGGGCCTAGGCAGCTGAAGGCACGGCCGCCATTGGTGGAGCGATGAAAATCGGGCATGCGCGAGAGGCCAGAATTACAGTTTCAACTCTGCCAATACGTTCTTATTAACTGTTACAGGTCGGTAAGTAGTCTTTCAACTGGCAAAAAGAATTCAAGAACAAAATACAGGTGAATTACTATGTTCTCAAGGGCAATGGCAGCAGTACTTCTGCATAAACACTGCAAATTGCAAATACGACTCTTCAAATGAGCTGCCTTCAGATAGATGGTGTCCACACTTAAGAAAAGACATACTTGCTCTCGAGGCAGTACAAAGAAGGTTCACTCGGTTAATCCCGGGGATGAGGGGGCGGACATATGAGGAGAGGTTGAGTCGATTGGGACTCTACTCATTGGAGTTCAGAAGAATGAGAGGCGATCTTATTGAAACATATAAGATTGTGAAGGGGCTTGATCGGGTGGATGCGGTAAGGATGTTCCCAAGGATGGGTGAAACTAGAACTACGGGGCATAATCTTAGAATAAGGGGCTGCTCTTTCAAAACTGAGATGAGGAGAAACTTCTTCACTCAGAGGGTAGTAGGTCTGTGGAATTTGCTGCCCCAGGAAGCTGTGGAAGCTACATCATTAAATAAATTTAAAACAGAAATAGACAGTTTCCTAGAAGTAAAGGGAATTAGGGGTTACGGGGAGCGGGCAGGAAATTGGACATGAAGCTGAGTTCGGATCGGCCAATGCCCTGTGGGGGGGGGGCGGAGAGGGCCCAGGGGGCTGAGTGGCCGGGTCCTGCTCCTACTTCTTGTGTTCTTTAGATTTGAGGTTAGGATCAGATCAGCCATGATCTTATTGAATGGCGGAGCAGGCTCGAGGGGCCGATTGGCCTACTCCTGCTCCTATTTCTAATGTCTTTTGTTCCCGAATGCATAAAGCTCATGGATTTCTTTTGTGTCCAAATATCAAGATTGCCTGGTCAGCTGCCGGTCTCATCTGAATCACCCTCCGCTTTTACTGAACCCAAAACCTTCTCACTCTACAGTTTTTCCCTCATGTCTCCTCCGACCCTCATTAAATAATAATTTCCATGAATCCCACGGCATTATCTTCAGTCACAGAATTGAGACGGTATTAATTTTAATTGCGTTCCGTGTTTTTTTTGCAATGTGCAGCAGGTAGGAATGAACATGATTCCATATTGATGGTCATGTGGTGTGAGGCATGGGAAACAAAAATGGAAATTATATTGAGAAGCGGTTTCCAAGTGAGGCTACTGGTGCTCTGAACTTCTCCACAGGTACATTGCGGGGCCGATTACAGAGCAGCATCGGCAACACCGCATGTGTAATTAACAGTCACAACTTCAGAAAGAAAGACTTGCATTTATATAGCGCCTTTCATGACCTCGGGATGTCCCAAAACACATGAAAACCAATGAAGTCCTTTTTGAAGTGTAGTCACTGTTGTAATGTAGGGAACACGGCGGCCAATTTGCGCACAGCAAGATCCCACAGACAGCAACGAGATAATAGCCGGATAATCTGTTTTAGTGATGCTGGTTGAGCGATAAATATTGGGGAGAACTCCCCTGCTCTTCTTCAAAATAGTTTCATGGGATCTTTTACATCCCCCTGAAAGGCTTAGTGTCTCATTCCAAAAGACGGCACCTCCAGCAGTGCAGCACTCCCTCAGTACTGCACTGGGAGTGTCAGCCTGGATTTTGTGCTGAATGGGACTATGAACCCATGACCTTCTGACTCAGAGGCAAGAGTGCTGCCCACTGAGCCACAGCTAACACACTTTAAAGCCTTGTCTTTCATTCAGTGCTACTCTAGGCTTACATTTCAGGCTCTAGGTCTTCTCTGATATTGGGTACAGATCAACTGTGGAAATGTAATTTGCGGCCTGTATAGGAAGGCTGAGAGCTCAGCACGCACACTGGCAGAATAACATGGTGGCAATACTGCATCCAGTACAACACACGCCCATTTAGGTTTATGTAGAATTACATAGAATGTACAGCACAGAAACAGGCCATTCGGCCCAACTGGTCTATGCCGGTGTTTATGCTCCACACGAACCTCCTCCCTCCCAACTTCATCTCACCCTATCAGCATATCCTTCTATTCCTTTCTCCCTCATGTGTTTATCGAGCTTCCCCTTAAATGCATCTATGCTATTCACCTCAACCACTCCTCGTGGTAGTGAGTTCCACATTCTCACCACTCTCTGGGTAAAGAATTCCTTGTTGGAATAATCAGTGACTATCTCATATTTATGACCTCTAGCTCTGGTCTCCCCCACAAGTGGAAACATCTTCTCTACGTCTACCCTATCAAACCCTTTCATAATCTTAAAGACCTCTATCAGGTCACCCCTCAGCCTTCTCTCTTTTTCAGAGAGAAGAGCCCCAGCCTGTTCAGCCTTTCCTGATAAATATAACCTCTCAGTTCTGGTATCATCCTTGTGAATCTTTTTTTGCACCTTCTACATCCTTTTTTGTAATATGGAGTCCAGAACTGTTCACATGATTCCTGTCAATAGTTTCACAAATGAAGCATAAATGAAATATGTTAACTCTGAGCAGAAAAAGAAACGTATGCTTTGTTTAGGGGACTTCACTGTGCAACCAGATCATTAGTAAGTTCTGCTAGTCGTACAAACAATGACTTTTGTCCCTGTTGACAGTATCTGTTTCCCATCATTTTGTAGAATAGCTCTGAGTTGTAGCCCAAGACGCCACGTTCTGCCCACGGAAATATGTAAATATCCCACCAAAGGCAGAACATACACAATGTGCAAAGACAACATTGGTTAAAGTAAAATCAATAACACTGCAGTTAGAGCTGTAGTGATATATTATACAATCGATAGGAAGAAAGAAAGGACTTGCCTGATTTACAAAAGGCTGGTTTCTTTGAAAAATTCAAGGGATTTCAATTGAAAACTTGCTAAATTTGAACATGAGAATTTTTTAACCATTTGCAAAAACAGAAATAGTATTTCTGCAGCAACAGCACTTTCTGATGTCAAACTAACATTTTTCTTTTGCTGGCACAATGCTGCAGGAGTTCCGCAGGGCAGCGTCCTCGACCCAACCATCTTCAGCTGCTTCATCAATGACCTTCCATCCATCATAAGGTCAGAACTGGGGATGTTCGCTAATGATTGCACGGTGTTCAGTTCCATTCGCAATTCCTCAGATAATGAAGCAGTCCGAGCCCGCATGCAGCAAGACCTGGACAACATCCAGGCTTGGGTCTGAGAGAAGTGGCAAGTAACATTCGTGTCGCACAAGGGCCAGGCAATGACCATCGCCAACAAGAAAGTCGAACCACCTCCCCTTGACATTCAATGTCATTACCATCGCCGAATATTATCAGAAGCTTTTCAATAAGAAGTCAAGGATAATTCTAATAGGAACATAGGAACAGGAGGAGGCCATTCAGCCACTCGAGCCTGTTCTGCCATTTAATTTGATCACGGCTGATCTGATTGTAACTCCATCTACCCGCTTTGGTTCCACATCCCTAAGGATCAAAATCTATCAATCTCAGTTTTGAAATTTTCAATTGACCCCCAGCCTCAACAGCTTTTTGGGGGGAAGAGAGTTCCAGATTTCCACTCCCCTTTGTGTGAAGAAGTGCTTCCTGACATCACCTCTGAACGGCCTGGCTCTAATTTTAAGGTTATGCCCCCTTGTTCTGGACTCCCCCCCCACCAGAGGAAATAGTTTCTCTCTATCTACCCTACCAAATCCTTTAATCATCTTAACTGTTATCTTCACATTAGATCACCCCTTAATCTTCTATATTCGAGGGAACACAAGTCTAGTCGATGCAACCTGTCCTCAGAATCAAAGGAATACAAGCAGTCAACAATAAATCCTCAAACATGTGAAAATAATTTTTTTAAGAACTAAAAGTGATGGAGAACAATCCCTTCACCATTCAAACCCATGATCGCCAGTGCCCAGACATACATGTTGTGTAATCACTGCATACAAGTCTTGTATTCCTCCTCCAATGCACATAAAAAGGTAGGCAGAATTTAAAAATGGAAGTTTTTGAAACAAACAATAACCCCCAACACAAGCATTGCACAATACAACAACTTGCATTTATATAGAGCCTTTAACATAGTAAAACGTCCCAAGGCACTTCACAGGAGCAATTATCAAACAAAATTTGACACCGAGCCACATAAGGAGATATTAGGGCAGATGTCCAAAAGCTTGGTCAAAGAGGTAGGTTTTAAGGAGCATCTTAAAGGAGGAGAGAGAGGTGGAGAGGTTTAGGGAGGGAATTCCAGAGCTTAGGGCCTAGGCAGCTGAAGGCACGGCCGCCAATGGTGACCGATTAAAATCAGGGATGCGCAAGAGGCAAGAATGGGAGGAGCGCCGAGATCTCGGAGGGCTGTAGGGCTGGAGGAGGTTACAGAGATAGGGAGGGAGGAGGCCATGGAGGGATTTGAAAACAAGGATGAGAATTTTAAAATCGAGCCGTTCCCGGACCAGGAGCCAATGTAGGTCAGCGAGCACAGGGGTGATGGGAGAACGGGACTTGGTGCGAGTTAGGATACGGGCAGCAGAGTTTTGGATGAGCTCAAGTTTATGGAGGGTGGAAGATGGGAGGCCGGCCAGGAAAGAATTGGAATAGTTGAGTCTGGAGGTAACAAAGGCATGGATGAGAGTTTCAGCAGCAGATGAGCTGAGGCAGGGGCGGAGACGTAAAAAGGTGTCATGTTGGTAACACATTTTTACTTATGTTTTGTACTAAAATAATAAAAACTAAAATTACTTACTAACTGTATAAATAGGCCACCACATGGTCCCTTATGTAGAATCATAGAATGTTACAGCACGGAAGGAGGCCATTCGGCCCATCGAGTCCGTGCCGGCTCTACGCAAGAGCAATCCAGATAGTTCCACTCACCTGCCCTTTCCCCGTAACCATGCAAATTTTTTTTTTTCAAGTACTTATCCAGTTCCCTTTTGAAGGCCATGATTGAATCTGGCTCCACCACCCCCTCGGGCAGTGCATTCCAGATCCTAACCACTCGCTGTATAAAAAAGTTTTCCCTCATGTCACCTTTGGTTCTTTTGCCGATCACCTTAAATCTATGTTCTCTGGTTCTTGACCGTTCTGCCAATGGGAACAGTTTCTCTCTATCTACTTACTCTGTCTGGACCCTTCATGATTTTGAATACCTCTATCAAATCTCCTCTCAACCTTCTCTGTTGCAAGGAGAACAAACCACAGCTTCTCAAGTCCATCCACGTAACAGAACATAAGAACATAAGAAATAGGAGCAGGAATAGGCCATATGGCCTCTCGAGCCTGCTCTGCCATTCAATAAGATCATGGCTGATCTTCAACCTCAACTCCACTTTCCTGCCTGATCCCCATATCCTTTGATTCTCCTAGAGTCCAGAAATCTATCGATCTCAGTCTTGAATATATTCAACGATTGAGCATCCACAGTCCTCTGGGGTAGAGAATTCCAAAGATTCACAATCCTCTGAGTGAAGAAATTCCTCCTCATCTCGGTCTTAAATGGCTGACCCGATATCCTGAGACTATGCCCCCTAGTTCTAGACGCTCCAGCCAGGGGAAACAATCTCTCAGCATCTACCCTGTCAAGCCCCCTCCGAATCTTGTATGTTTCAATTCGATCACCTATCATTCTACTAAACTCCAGACAGTATAGGCCCATTCTACTCAACCTCTCTTCATAGGACAACCCTCTCATGCCAGGAATTAATCTAGAGAACCTTTGCTGCACCGCCTCTAAGGCTAGTATATCCTTCTTTAGATAAGGAGACCAAAACTGTACACAGTACTCCAGGTGAGGTCTCACCCAAGCCCTGTACTATTGTTGTAAGACTTCCTTACTCTTGTACTCCAACCCCTTCGCAATAAAGGCCAACATGCCATTTGCTTTCCTAATTGCTTGCTGTACCTGCATGTTAACTTTTTGTGTTTCTTGTGCGAGGACACCCAAATCTCTCTGAACACCAACATTTAATAGTTTCTCACCATTTAAAAAATATTCTGTTTTTCTATTCTTCCTACCAAAGTGAATAACCTCACATTTCCCCACATTATACTCCATCTGCCACCTTCTTGCCCACTCACTTAATCTGTCTATATCCCTTTGCAGAATCTTTGTGTCCTCCTCACAGCTTACTTTCCCACCTAGTTTTGTATCGTCAGCAAACTTGGATACACTACACTCGGTCTGTTCATCTAATTCATTAATATAGATTGTAAATAACTGAGGCCCAAGCACTGATCCTTGCAGCACCCCACTAGTTACAACCTGCCAATCTGAGAACAACCTGTTCATTCCTACTCTCTGTTTTCTGTCCGTTAACCAATCCTCTATCCATGCTAATATATTTCCTCCAACCCCATGAGCCCTTATCTTGTGTAACAACCTTTTATGTGGCACCTTATTGAAAGCCTTTTGAAAATCCAAATATACTACATCCACTGGTTCCCCTTTATCTATCCTGCCAGTTACATCCTCAAAAAACTCTAATAAATTTGCCAAACACGATTTCCCTTTCATAAAACCATGTTGACTCTGCCTAATCATATTATGATTTTCTAAGTGCCTTGTTACCATTTCCCTGATACCACTAAAGTCTCTCATCCCTGGAACCATTCCAGTTAATCACTTCTGCACCCTCTCTAAGGCTTTCACATCTTTCCTAAAGTGCGGTGCCCAGAACTGGACACAATACTCCAGTTGTGGCCGAACCAGTGTTTTATAAAGGTTCATCATGACTTTCTTGCTTTTGTACTCTATGCCTCAATTTATAAAGCCCAGGATCCTGTATGCTTTTTTAACCACTTTCTCAACCTGCCCTGCCACCTTCAACGATTTGTGTACATATACCCCCAGATCTCTCTGTTCCTGCACCCCTTTTAGAGTTGTGCCCTCTAGTTTATATTACCTCTCTTGGTTCTTCCTACCGAAATGTATCACTTCACATTTTTCTGTGTTAAATTTCATCTGCCACATGTCCGCCCATGCCACCAGCCTGTCTATATCCTCTTGAAGTCTATCACTATCCTCCTCACTGTTTACTAAACTTTCAAGTTTTGTGTCATCTGCAAATTTTGAAATTGTGCCCTGTACACCCAAGTCCAAGTCATTAATATATATCAAGAAAAGCAGTGGTCCCAGCACTGACCCCTGGGGAACACCAATGTACACCTCCCTCCAGTCCGAAAAACAACCGTTCACCACGACTCTGTTTCCTGTTACTTAGCCAATTCTGTATCCATGCTGCCACTGCCCCCTTTTATTCCATGGGCTTCAATTTTGATGACAAGTCCACTTTATCAAACGCCTTTTGAAAGTCCATATACACCACATCAACCATATTGCCCTCATCTACCTTCTCTGTTACTTCATCAAAAAACTCTATCAAGTTAGTTAAACATGATTTGTCTTTAACAAATCCGTGCTGGCTTTCCCTAATCAATCCACACTTGTCCAAGTGACTGTTAATTCTGTCTCGGATTATCATTTCTAAAGGTTTCCCCACCACTGAGGTTAAACTGACTGGCCTGCAGTTGCTGGGTTTATCCTTACACCTTTTTTGAACAAGGGTGTAACATTTGCAATTCTCCAGTCCTCTGGCACCACCCCCGTATCTAAGGATGTTTGGAAGATTATGGCCAGCACCTCCGCAATTTCCATCCTTACTTCCCTCAGCAACCTAGGATGCATCCCATCCAAACCGGGTGACTTATCTACTTTAAGTCCAGCTAGCCTTTCTAGTACCTCCTCTTTATCAATTTTTAGCCCATCCAGTATCTTAACTACATCTTCCTTAACTGGGAATCTGGCAGCTTGGTAAAGACAGATGCAAAGTACTCATTTAGTACCTCGGCCATGCTCTCTACCTCCATGAGTAGATCTCCTTTTTGGTCCCTAATCAGCCCCACCCCTCCTCTTACTACCCATTTATTGTTTACAAGCCTATAGAAGACTTTTGGATTCCCTTTTATGTTGCTGCCAGTCTATTCTCATACTCTCTCTTTGCCCCTCTTATTTCCTTTTTCACTTCCCCTCTGAACTTTCTGTATTCAGCCTGGTTCTCACTTGTGTTATCAACCTGACATCTGTCATACGCCCCTTTTTTTTCTGCTTCATCTTACTCTCCATCTCTTTTGTCATCGAGGGACCTCTGACCTTAGTTGCCCTACCTTTCTTCCTCATGGGATTTAATCTAGTGATTAACCCACCTGAATACAACACGCATGTGGTCAGATACAGTCACTTGTGACACGTGGTAGTGCACTGGGTCACATGTTCTATTGATGGCGTTGACTGAGAGATGAGCTGACAGAGGTCTATGAAATAATTAAAGGACTGGACAGCGTCCCAGTGATAGATTATTCCAGATTGGCAGATTGGGGAGGACCAGGGGGGCAGGAGTTTAAACTATATGAAGAGTAGGAACAGACTGGATGTTGGGCGGTTCTTTTTCCCCAGGGGGCAGTGAGCCTCTGGAATGTGTTGCCGGAGGGTGAGGTGGGAGCTGACTCTCTGCCTTCAAGAGGGAGCTGGACCGATTCCTGACTGGGGGCAGAGATCGCATCATAGAGAAGGGAAGTGTCTTTATTGATAACACTTGGTCCGTGTGATCCCCTGGACTGGTTTCGATCACCTGGGGGAGCGGTCGGCGAGCAATTTTCCAGACTTTTCTTCCCCCATATTGATCCTGTTTTTTTTAAATGGTTCCTTGCCTCTCCAAGGAGATTACATGGCTGTTGTTGGGGGGGGGGGGAGGGAAGGAAGTGTCTAGTCACGATGCTCCGGCCACCATGAGTGTGTGGGGCAGGCTTGATGGACCATGTCAATGTCGTATGTTCGTATTCCCGAGCGTGGTAGAAAACCTTTGGTTTCTGTCTCGTGTTGGACCAGAAAACATACAGTGCAAACACCGTGGGCACTAAATTGGGCCGTGCAGCGGCCGTTGTTTCAGCACTACACGGCCTCTCGAACATCCAAGATGGCGTCTTGGCTGTGCACGCACATTTCCAGCGTGATGTGCGCCGGACGCCATCTTGGTATGGGGGTTAGTACATGCGCAAATACCGAACACCGGAAGGTTATGAAGTAAGGAGAAAATGGATACAATCAGTGTGCAATGCTGATTTAAAGTGATAGACACCATTTTGGGACTTAACGCTCAACTCAACGCACAGTCTTAACCCCGACCATCTGAACGTGTCTTAGAGTGCCTGGAGGACCCCCCACCAGCGCTATTTAAAGAGACCATGCAGGATTTACAGGTTAGTGGCTAGATTATTGCTTCTGGCTGCCGAGACATTTGTAACTGTTTTTGGAGGTCTCCTAGACTTGAATACTAGGACGCGGGGACATAGCCTAAGATTTAGAGCCAGGGCGTGCAGGAGTGAAGTTAGGAAATGCTTCTACACACAAAGGGAGGGAGACGTTTGGAACACTCTTCTGCAGACGGCAGTTGATGCTAGCTCACTTGTGAATTCTAAATCTGAGCATGACAGATTTCTGTGAACCAAGGGTATTAAGGGATATGGGGCTAAGGCGGGTATATGGAGTGAGGTCACAGGTCCGCCATGATCTCATTGAATGGTAGAACAGGTTCAAGGGGCTAAATGCCACTGCCACTTGCTGCCTCTTGATATGCACCACCTTCTCCTGCAAGAAAGCAGGACGTGTGCCTGGGTGATGTGCCTGTCATGGTTGAATAGCTGCCAGTGTGTGCGGCCTGTGAGTTGTGGGTGGGTGGCTTGAAACAGTGGTAATGTGTGAGGGTGAGAGGAAGCATCTGGTTGGACGAGCTGAGTACTGATGGAAAGAGTTTATTGGTATGTGGGTGATGGGGGTGTAGTGTGTGGTGCAGTTGGTGGGAGACACCACTTGACAGTTGACCTCACTCACCTTGACCACTCATGTCAAAGCATTGAACTTCTTCCTGCACTGCATCCGTGTTCATGATGGTGTGCGCCTGGCATTGACTTCGTCCCCCGCTGCCCCCCACTGCCTTTTAGGTATATGTCTGGAGGGTCTCTCCCCCCCACTCCCCCCCCCCCCCCCCCCGCAGATATAGGATGTCCCTCCTTCTGTCCACCTCTTACACCCAAGGCCTCTAGTGCATCAGCAGAGAACCTTGGTGCACGCTCTCTCGCAGGCCTGGTAACAACTCAGATCGGCAGATTGGTGAGTTCTGGTGTGCAGATTGGAGGATGTGGGATTTAGTAGTGCGCAACCTTTATTCAATGTTTTAACATAACTCATCAGTGTGCAAACATAGGGACGGGACCTACATCTGTGTTTACCTTGTGCGATGTCTGATCTCCGTTCAGACTTCGTGCAGACAGCAAACTATTATTTTTATCAAATAACAGGTACCGGCTACCTTTAAGAGACATCCTCCCTTTAAGAGATTGGGGCTCTCCCCGCTGGTGGAAAGTGCGAATTGCATTGAATCGAGGTGCAAAGCCTGGATTTGAACGCAGCTTGACAGTGAGCACTGAGTCCGGACAAAGTTCCCGTCCTGCCTGTCGCAGGGGCCATTGGGCGCGGGGGCTAATAGCAGATCGTGCTAGCCCAGCCCAATGATAGGCCCTATCGAACGCTACCCCCACCAAGAGCGTTAAGTTGAATATTCTGCCTGTGGTTTTGGCGGCGGGGGGAGGGGGGTTCATTCGAAACTCCCTGCAATAGTTATGGTTTAGGCTTTATCATCAGTTGATAAGAAATGAATCGGGTTTCCAACATGCACAAAATATTCTGTACACACAGTATCGCTTTCACAAGATCTTGACTTAATCATACCATCACAATATGAGTTTCATTTTATGGGGATGCTCGGGGATCTTGATGCACTGTGATTGACAAGAGATTTTGTAAATTAAAAAAAAAAGAGACTATTGAAAAATTAAATTTTTCGCCAGGCAGTTGCTACGGGACTAACTTACAACTGGAAATGTTTGTTTTAAATCAGATAAAATCCAGCAGAGTGTTGACAGATTCAGGCCAGATGAACCTGTCCAGAAGCAAATAAGAGAGTAAAATCTCCCTAGATTTCAGCATCTTCCTGCAGATTCATCAGCAACTTTTGTCAGTTGGAGGAGAGATGGTGTTGATTGGGTCTCTAGTGTAGGCTTTGTGTTTGATGCGCGAGCAAAAGAGTTCCTTTTAGGTTTAGAGCCCTTACAACGACTACTTGCATTGATCTAACGCAGAGTGCCTACTAACGCCACTGTGTCAGCCAACGAGTTGGAGGCAGGGCGGGACTTGGGGCAGGACTCACAGCAAACAGTCCATTTTACAGCAAACAGAGTCTATTTACCCAGCAGAGTCTATTTAAGGAGCGCAGCACAGCAAACAGTCCACAGAATCTATTTAAATCTCTACCAACTGGATCAAACGGAACTCATGACCGAAACTACAGCAACTCCTCCCGATAAAAGCAGGATTATTCCTCCATCAAAATTCAGTGAGTGGAGGATAGTTACATAACACAAAATATTGTGTGTAAAATCAATCCCCGCCCACTTACAGTAATGCGGTCTCCAGGCGTGATTGACGGGGGAATTACCCAATCATCTCCATTTGGGCCGGGAATAGTGACGTCACTATATACAGCCTTTATATAGCGCCTTTAACATAGTAAAACATCCCGAGGCGCTTCACAGGAGCGAGTTCAGACAAAATTTGACAGTGAGATGCATAAGGAGGTATTAGGACAGATGACCTAAAGCTTGGTTAAAGAGGTAGTTTTTAAAGGAGCATCTTAAAAGAGGAGAGAGAGATGGAGAGGTTCAGGGAGGGAATTCCAGAGCTTAATTCAAGAAAGGAGGGAGAGAGAAAACAGGGAACTACAGACCAGTTAGCCTGACATCAGTCGTCGGGAAAATGCTGGAATTCATTATTAAGGAAGTGTTAACAGGGCACTTAGAACATCATAATATGATTAGACAGAGTCAACACGGTTTTATGAAAGGGAAATCGCGTTTGACAAATTTATTAGAGTTTTTTGAGGATGTAACTAACAGAGTAGATAAAGGGGAACCAGTGAATGTCGGAGATTTGGATTTTCAAAAGGCATTCGATAAGGTGCCACATAAAAGGTTGTTACACAAGATAAGGGCTCATGGGTTTGGGGGTAATATATTAGCATCGATTGAGGATTGGTTAATGGACAGAAAACAGAGAGTAGGGATAAACAGGTCATATTCAGGTTGGCAGGCGGTAACTAGTGGGGTGCCTCAAGGATTGGTGCTTGGGCCTCAGCTATTTGCAATCGATATTAATGACCTATCTGAAGGGACCAAGTGTAATGTATCCAAGTTTGCTGATGATACAAAGCTAGGTGGGTAAGTAAGCTGTGAGGAGGACACACAGAGTCTGCAAAGAGATATTGACAGGTTAAGTGAATGGGCAAGAAGGTGGTAGATGGAGTATAATGTGGGGAAATGTGAGGTTATTCACTTTGATAGGAAGAATATAAAAATAGAATATTTTTTAAATGGTGAGAAACTATTAAATGTTGGTGTTCAGAGAGACTTGGGTGTCCTCGTACAAGAAACACAAAAAGTTAGCACACAGGATTAGCAAGCAATTAGGAAAGCAAATGGCATTTTGGCCTTTACTACAAGGGCGTTGGAGTACAAGAGTAAGGAAGTCTTACTGCAATGTACAGGGCTTTGGTGAGTCCTCACCTGGAGTACTGTGTATAGTTTTAGTCTCCTTATCTAAGGAAGGATTTACTTGCCTTGGAGGCGGTGCAACAATGGTTCACTAGATTAATTCCTGGGATGAGAGGGTTGTCCTATGAGGAGAGGTTGAGTAGAATAGGCCTATACTCTCTGGAGTTTAGAAGAATGAGAGGTGATCTCATTGAAACATATAAGATTCTGAAGGGGCTTGACAGGGTAGAGGTTGAGAGATTGTTTCCCCTGGCTGGAGAGTCTAGAATTAGAGGGCATAGTTGCAGGATAAGGGGTCGGCCATTTAAGACTGAGATGAGGAGGAATTTCTTCACTCGGAGGGTTGTGAATCTTTGGAATTCTCTACCCCAGAGGGCTGTGGATGCTGAGTCATTGAGTATATTCAAGGCTGGGATCGATAGATTTTTGGACTCTCGGGGATTCAAGGGATATGGTGATCGGGCGGGAAAGTGGAGTTGAGTTCGAAGATTAGCCATGATCTGATTGAATGGCGGATCAGGCTCGAGGGGCCGTATGGCCTACTCCTGCTCCTGTTTCTTATGTTCTTATGGCACGGCTGCCAATGGTGGGGTAATGAATATCTGGGATTCGCACGGGGCCAGAATTGGAGGAGCCCAGAGATCTCGGAGTGTTTGTAGGGCTGGAGGAGGATACGGGAGATAGGGAGGGGCGAGGCCATGGAAAGATTTGAAAACCAGGATGAGAATTTTAAAATCGAGGCGTTGCTGGACCGGGAGCCAATGTAGGTCAGCGAGCAACAATTGATTCTCAGGCTAAGGTGGCTATTTTTTTTTAAAACTCTGGTGGACTTTTTACAAACTTGACGCGACTTGAAAAACCATTTCAGAAATAAAATAAAACCTTGGGATTGTGTACAGAATGAATACAGTATATTCCTGTTACATATGAAATGGACTTTGTACCCATCCCCCTACCTTTATCAGATGATATATTGTTAAGAGACAGAAATACAAAGTGCCGTAGAACAGTTTAGGAGCAAAAACAAGCTACAAGTCTGAGGAATGCACCAGCTGGACTTCATACTTTGAATTCTGAGATTGGGGTTATGGGCTGCACTTAACCAAAAGTCACCCTCTTATAACAGGAGGAAGTCTGCAGGTTAAACAAACCAGAACGTATTAGGTTACGTGACTTAAACATTTAAAAAAAAATCTCAACAGCACAAAAATTCCTACCCTGTTGACAATCAGACAATGTGCTTGGAGCTGGAGGATTGTGTCCAATTCTGGGCACCACACTTTAGGAAGGATGTCAAGGCCTCGGAGAGGGTGCAGAGGAGATTTGCTAGAACGGTGCCAGGGATGAGGGGACTTCAGTTACGTGGAGAGACTACATCGAGTTCCATCGAAACTACAGCACAAAAACAGGCTAACTGGTCTATGCCGGCGTTTATGCTCCACACAAGCCTCCTCCCTCCTGAAAGAAGCTAAAATTGTTCTCCTTAGAGCAGAGAAGGTTAAGGGGAGATTTAATAGAGGTGTTCAAAATTATGAGGGGTTTTGATAGAGTAAATAAGGAGAAACTGTTTCCACTGGCAGGAGGGTCGGTGACCAGAGGACACAGATTTAAGGTAATTGGCAAAAGAGCCAGAAGTGAGATGAGGAGAATTAATTTTACACAGTGAGTTGTTCTGATCTGGAATGCACTGCCTGAAAGGGCGGTGGAAGCAGATTCAATAGTAAATTTCAAAAGGGAATTGGATAAATACCTGAAGGGGAGAAAATTTACAGGGCCATGGGGAAAGAGCAAGGGAATGAGAGTAATCGGATAGCTCTTTCAAAGGGCCGGCACAGGCACGATGGGCCAAATGGCCTCCTTCTGTGCTGTATGTTTCCACGACACTGTGACTGACACTTTTAAGTGTTAAAAGACTGAGGGAGGACTTTTGACAGGCTTCCATTCATTGAATTTCCTGACCACACAAGTTAAAACTCTTGGCTACCTTGCTGCCACAAAAATAATATCTTTTTTTTTTCATCAAGTACTGCAACTTACCACTAATTTTCCACAGTTGAAAAAAATATATATTCTCCCTGTAGACTCCCACAAATTTGGCCATTTTTTTTTTGTAATACCAGCTGTCAAACATTATGTTCTTTTTCTAGTAGCTGCTTTTTATAAATCTACAAATTTCTTTTTGCTAAATCCCAGAAGGTTATCTACAAAGCAAACATCAATATTGTGAAATTATAATCCCATGGGCCAACCTTTAATTAACATTCCTAATAGCAACATGCTGACTATGATTAAAGTATTGCTGCTATTCTAGAATACTTCAGGGTTTTTTTTGACACATTTATCTCACTTGGCATCGTGCAATATCTCGCAGTCGATAACTTTGTGTTAGACCACACTTCCAGAAACAAGTAACAGCTTAAGAAAAACAAAAGGAAACGGAGGCAGATGAGAGTGAGGAACTTAAAGTAATTAATATTAGTGAACAAAAAGCACTGGAGAAACCAATGGGACTAAAAGCCGACAAATCCCCTGGACCTGATGGCCTACATCCTAGGGTTCTAAAAGAGGTGGTTGCAGAGATGGCGGATGCATTGGTTGTGATCTTCCAAAATTCCCTAGATTCTAGAACGGTCCCAGTGGATTGGAAGGTAGCAAATGTGACCCCGCTATTCAAGAAAGGAGGGAGAGAGAAAACAGGGGACCACAGGCCAGTTAGCCTGACATCAATCGTCAGGAAAATGCTGGAATCCGTTATTAAGGAAGTGGTAACAGAGCACTGAGAAAATCATAATATGATTAGGCAGGGTCAACATGGTTTTATGTAAGGGAAATTGTGTTTGACAAATCTATTAAGAGTTTTTTGAGGATGTAACTAGCAGGATAGATAAAGGGGAACCAGTGGATGTAGTATAATTGGATTTTCAAAGGCATTCGATAAGGTGCCACACAAAAGGTTGTTACACAAGATAAGGGCTCATGGGGTTGGGGATTGCATGGATAGAGGATTGGTTAAAGGACAGAGAACAGACAGTAGGAATAAACGGGTCATTTTCAGATTGGCAGGCTGTAACTAGTGGGGTGCTGCAAGGATCAGTGCTTGGGCCTCAGCTATTTACAATCTATATTAATGACTTAGGTGAAGGGACCGAGTGTAATGTATCCAAGTTTGCTGACGATACAAAACTAGGTGGGAAAGTAAGCTGTAAGGAGGACACAAAGATTCTGCAAAGGGATATAGACAGGTTAAGTGAGTGGGCAAGAAGGTGGCAGATGGAGTATAATGTGGGGAAATGTGAGGTTATTCACTTTGGTAGGAAGAATAGAAAAACAGAATATTTTTTAAATGGTGAGAAACTATTAAATGTTGGTGTTCAGAGAGATTTGGGTGTCCTTGCACACGAAACACAAAGTTAACATGCAGGTACAGCAAGCAATTAGGAAGGCAAATGATATGTTGGCCTTTATTGAAAGAGGATTGGATTATAAGAGTAAGGAAGTCTTGCTGCAATTGTACAGGGCTTTGGTGAGCCCACACCTGGAGTACAGATTTTGTCTCCTTATCTAAGGAGGGATATACTTGCCTTGGAGGTGGTGCAACGAAGGTTCACTAGATTGATTCCTGGGATGAAACAGTTGTTCTAATGAGGAGAGGTTGAGTAGAATGGGCCTATACTCTCTGGAGTTAGAAGAATGAGAGATGTTCTCATTGAAACATATACAATTCTGAGAGGACTTGACAGGGTAGATACTGAGAGGCTGTTTCCCCTGGCTGCAGAGTCTAGAACTAGGGGGCATAGTCTCAGGATAAGGGGTCGGCCATTTAGGACTGAGATGAGGAGAAATTTCTTCACTCAGAGGGTTGTGAATCTTTGGAATTCTCTACCCCAGAGGGCTGTGGATGCTCAGTCGTTGACTATATTCAAGACTGAGATCGATAGATTTTTGGACTCTAGGGGAATCAAGGGTTATGGAGATCGGGCGGGAAAGTGGAGTTGAGGCAGAAGATCAGCCATGATCTTATTGAATGGCGGAACAGGCTCAAGGGGCCTTATAGCCTACTCCTGCTCCTGTTTCTTATGTTTTTACGTAATTATACTTGAACTTGGAAACTGCTAAATGTTTTTTCATCCGCTACCGAAATATTAATGGACTAGCGTAAAAACCATTCCTGAAAGCCAAGCTTATCCAAACTCAGGTAAGCTAGCAAAACTGAACAAGAGTCAAGCTTTGTTTGTTTCAGGTTTTGGACTAGGACTTGATTGATTGATTGCTTGTTTGTTTGTCTGTAGCAAGCTAGGCAGTTGGAGCTGTACCGGGAGTTTTACTGTACTTAGTTAGGGCCCAGCTGGAGGATTGTGTCCAATTCTGGGCACCACACTTTAGGAAGGATGTCAAAACCTTGGAGAGGGTGCAGAGGAGATTTACTAGAATGGTGCCAGGGGTGAGGGACTTCAGTTATGTGGAGAGACTGGAGAAGCTGGGGTTGTTCTCTTTGGAGCAGAGACGGTTAAGGGGAGATTTAATAGAGGTGTTCAAAATCATGAAGTGTTTTGATAGAGTAAATAAGGAGAAACTGTTTCCACTGGCAGGAGGGTCGGTAACCAGAGGACACAGATTTAAGGTAATTGGCAAAAGAACCAGAGGGGAGATGAGGCGAATTTTTTTTACGCAGCAAGTTGTTATGATCTGGAATGCGCTGCCTGAAAGGGCGGTGGAAGCAGATTCAATAGTAACTTTCAAAAGGAAATTGGATAAATACTTGAAGGGGAGAAATTTGCAGCGGTATGGGGAAAGAGCAGGGGAGTGGGACTAACTGGATAGCTCAGTCAAAGAGCTGGCACAGGCACGATGGACCGAATGGTCTCCTTCTGTTCTGTACGATTCTATGATTTGAGCACAGAACAGGAAGAGCAAGAGCTCATGGTGGTTCCGATGGGGTGGGACTACACTTTCTGACCCTGTCTTTACCTGAACCCTGGCCTCCTTCGTCTGATCTGAATAGTCATTCAACAACAGATTCAAAATCAAAGGTTTTGATAAATTTCAGACCCAACCATGGCAGCGCTCTGATCGTAGAAACATAGAATGATACAGCAGAGAAGGAGGCCATTCAACCCATCGTGCCTGTGCCGGCTCCTTGAAAGAGCTATCCAATTAGTCCCGCTCCCCCTGCTCATTCCCCTTTGGCCTGCAAAATGTTTCCACTTTAAGTATTTATCCAATTCCCCTTTTGAAATTTATTATTGAATCTGCTTCCACCACCCTTTCAGGCAGCGCGTTCCAGATCATCACAACTCGCTGTGTAAATTTATTTCCCCATTTCCCCTCTGGTTCTTTTGCCAATCACCTTTTATCTGTGTCCTCTGGTTACCGACCCTCCTGCCACTGGAAACAGTTTCTCCTTATTTACACAATCAGAACTGTTCATGATTTTGAACACCTCGATCAAATCTCCCCTTAACCTTCTCTGCTCCAAGGAGAACAATCCCAGCTTCTCCAGTCTCTCCACATAACTGAAGTCCCTCATCCCTGGTACCGTTTTAGTAAATCTCCTCTGCACCCTCTCCAAGGCCTTGACATCCTTCCTAAAGTGTGGTGCCCAGAATGGGACACAATACTCCAGCTGAGGCCTCACCAGTGTTTTATAAGTGTTTAGCATAACTAAACTGATATCCGGGCTGGGTGTTTTTTTTTGATGGGGGTGGGTGGGGGGAGGGGTGAGGGAGATAAGACGAAAAGGATGCAGCAGAGAAAAGCTCTCTCACTACTCTGGCCCAACAGTGTGCTGTAGTCCGACCTCAGAATAGTCCTACTGCACTTTCTTGACATTTTCTATTTCCCACAACTGTGGCCTTTCTTAAATGAGATTTCATAATTAAGTACCAATTAAACGCAGATTTGTACTGTAGACCCGTGCCCACCAGGAACCAGATCAAGGTTGACCAAACTCATTTCTCATGGAGCCCTTACAGCTAACAGAGGAACTGTTCATATTGTTGGTTTTTAGTGGATTCAAGGTTAGATGCTGGAGAACAAAAGCCAGTGTTAACTGACAGCAACACCCAGTCCACCAGCACCATTGTTTTCGAGTAAAGAGGGGTTTGTTTGCCCTCATGCCAACTCGCACCAAGTCCCGTTCACCCATCACCCCCTGTGCTCGCTGACCTACATTGGCTCCCGGTCCAGCAACGCCTCGATTTTAAAATTCTCATCCTTATTTCCAAATCTCTCCATGGCCTCCCCCTCCCTATCTCTGTGACCTCCTCCAGCCCTGCAACACTCCGAGATCTCTGCATTCCTCCAATTCTGGCCTCTTGCACATCCCCGATTTTAATCACTCCACCATTGGCGGCCGTGCCTTCAGCTGCGTAGGACCTAAGCTCTGGAATTCCCTCCCTAAACCTCTTGACCTCTCTCTCCTCCTTTAAGGTTATGCCCCCTTGTTCTGGACTCCCCACACCAGAGGAAATAGTTTCTTTCTATCTACCCTATCAAATCCTTTAACTACCTTAAAGACCTCAATTAGATCACCCATTAATCTTCCATACTTGAGGGAATACAAGCCGAGTCTATGCAACCTGTCCTTAAAACCTACCTCTTTGACCAAGCTTTTGGTAACTTGTCCTAATAACTCCTTATGTAGCTCGGTGTCAATCTTTGTTTGATTACGTCCCTGTGAAGCGCCTTAGGATGCTACGTTAAAGGCGTTACATAAACGCAAGTTGTTGTATTGCGACTGTTGGAAGAGTAGAGCTAAAATTGGCACTTAACCCAACAAAACAACCTCCTTAAAACCTGTGCCAAACCCAGCATTAGAGGTTTCCATCTTGTAATCTCTGTACCTGGGCTCCAACGCACAAACTACATTAAATGGGCACTTGTAACGACTGTGATGAACAACGTTTACCGTCCCAGAATCAGAGCACGAAAGGAAAAAAAAGCAAAGAAATAATCTCAGGCGCTGCTTACTAAAGTCACCAATGGTGGAGCCATCGGAGGTGAGCTGGACTACTCTCAGCTCACTGTGGATTCTTCAACCATACCAGCCCGGCTGGAATATAAAATGGAAATAGGCTATAGCCAGGCCTTAAAGTAACACTCGCAGGCATTATGTGTGGGCGTCTTAGCTGGCTCATGCTGGGGAGCCAAGCTGGGAAACATCCAGCTCAATTAAGAGGCAGAGTTAAGATTCAGATGGAAAGGCTGAGGTCAATCTTTCTAAGACCGGAGATTTGTGTGCACCTCTGCAATCTTGGTTATATATATAAAAAAAAGTGGTCACAATATAATCTAGAAACCTGATCCCCGTTTCACAAACTGAACAATTCTGGCTTGTTTCATACACACCACTTATATGTTGTACATGCAGCCGAAACATCTGTATTGGAATATTTCTGGCATGTATAAAAAAAAACTTTAAAAAGGATTAACCCTTTATTTTAAATCAGTTATTCACCAGAACGATGCCAGGGTTAAAAAGGGTTAAATTACGAGGACAGGTTATACACACGAGGCTTGAAATCCCTCGAATATAGAAGATTAAGGGCTGATCTAATCGAGGTGTTTAAGGTGATTAAAGGATTTGATAGGGTAGATAGAGAGAAACTATTTCCTCTGGTGGGGGGAGTCCAGAACAAGGGGGCGTAACCTTAAAATTAGAGCCAGGCCGTTCAGGGGTGATGTCAGGAAGCACTTCTTCACACAAAGGGGAGTGGGAATCTGGAACTCTCTCCCCCAAAAAGCTGTTGAGGCTGGGGGTCAATTGAAAATTTCAAAACTGAGATTGATCGATTTTTGTTGGGTAAGGGGATTAAGGAACCAAGGCAGGTAAGATGGGAGTTGAGATACAGATCAGTCATGCTCTAATTGAAAGATGGAACAGGCTCGAGGGGCTGAATGGCCTCCTCCTGTTCCTACAACCTCGAAGTGGGACAGGTTTTGGTCCCTTGGGTGAGAGAATAGGAAACGCACTAATTTTCTAAGAGTTACCTGAAGACAATATCAGGGTTTATAGGTGTGAGTTAAAATGGCACATCCTAAGGAATTGTGCAACCTTTGTTCAGTCAATCCATCCTAGCACGGTGCCAGAGCAGAACCAGGCATATCGAGGGACACACGCAAACAAATCTGAAAGTCCATTGAAAACGACCAACAAACTTAGGGAATTGTTTCTGGCATGTCACAGAGCTAAAAGGGTTCGGGTGTTGCTTCAGATGGGCTACAGAGAATACAATTTTCAAAACCGCTGGAGAGAAATCCCTTCCGTGGGTTCGGATAAACTGGCTAAGCCCTTTGAAATGAGTTCGTAAAGGTGTCGCCAGTCAAGTGGATTCAGGAGGAGGGCGAACAATGAATGATTCCTTTCTCTATTAAACAAACTTAAAAAAACAGAAAAAGACAGGTGGATGCACAGAAAGAAGAAACAGATAATCGATAGATAGATAGATAGATAGAGATCTACCTTTATATTCTCTTGGGTATCGAGTTTCCCCTTCCATCCCACGCTGTAGCCGCAATCCTGGCCTGTCCCCTCCTAAAGTTAGCACAGACAGAATTTTTTTTGAAGATTCTTGGGTGGCAATTGAACACTGTGCTCCCTTAACGCCCGTGTGAGGCCGTAGCTTTTACAAAGTACATTTTTGTAAAGAAAAAAAAAAAAAAAATATGGATTATATATAAATCGTCATAATTAAAGCTCACTTCAGGTAGGTATTTTTCATAGAAAAAAAAAAGCTACTCCTCATTTTTTTAAAAATATTAATAAGAGGCTCGGATCATGCAGCAAAGAATGATGGGACAGAAAACACAATCGGAGACGATACAGAGTTACTGGCATTGAATATCGGCGAGAGGGACAACTGTGCCGTTTGTTGTGACGAAAGTGAAGCTTGCTGGGACCAAAAGGTAGAGAAGGTTCATCGTCAGGCGGTGAAAAAATATCAGATTTAAGAGGGAACAACCACCATAAGGCTCCCGTTAAAAGCAAACCGTGGCCCCACTATCTACCGCTGTTACCGACTGAAGTTTGCATTACAGGGTTGGCTTCTGATTGTAAAGGGCAGTACTGGAGGAAGGGACTATTTTCTATCACTATACGCCCAGCGAGACAGCTCAAAACCCCCCCCGGACATTTACTCCTCTCATTTTCCATTGGGTGATCAGTACTACACTCTCCTTTCCACTGTACATTTTGGGAGGGGAAATAATTTTATTTAGTTTCGTTTCTCCCCCACCCCAAGCATTTACAGTTCGATGGATTTAATTTTTAAAATGTTATATATGAAAACAGAATGAGAAAAAAAGCAATTGCCACAATGCTAACGATCCCATCTGTCAGCCTCTTTATAATTACACATCCTTTAGCCCTGCTTCTAATGGGTCCTTCTGTAGTTACTCATTGAAGACACCCACAGCATCTATTTAGTGACTGTCTGTGGTTAGACTGTTTTCTCTGTAGCCCAGAACAGCAAGGGGGGGGGGGGGGGAAGGAATTAAAATCACAGAATCATTCAGCACAGGAGGAGGCCATTCGGCCCATCGTGCCTGTGCCGGCTCTTTTGAAAGAGCTATCCAATTAGTCCCACTCCCCCTGCTCTTTCCCCACAACCCTGCTAATTTTTTCTTTTCAAGTATTTATCCAATTCCCTTTTGAAAGTTACTATTGAATCTGCTTCCACCGCCCTTTCAGGCAGCGCGTTCCAGATCATCACAACTCGCTGCGTAAAAAATTCTCCTCATCTCCCCTCTGGTTCTTTTGCCAATTACTGTAAATCTGTGTCCTCTGGTTACTGACCCTCCTGCCAGTGGAAACAGATTCTCCTTATTTACTCTATCAAAACCCTTCACAATTTTGAACGCCTCTATTAAATCTCCCCTTAACCTTCTTTGCTCTGAGGAGAACAATCCCAGTTTCTCCAGTCTCTCCGCATAACTGAAGTCCCTCATCCCTGGCACCATTCTATGGAGCTGATAAAATGCACCCAAATTCTCTATAGATTCCTGAATTCTCAGGTCAGGCATGGTACCGATCTCTGGTACAACCCTGGGCGCCAACACTTACGAGGTCATGGAATCATACAGCACAGAAGGAGGCCATTCAGCCCATCGTGCCTGTGCCAGCTCTTTGAAAGAGCTTTCCAATTAGTCCCACTCCACTGCTCTTTCCCCATAGCCCTGCAAATTCATCTTTTTCAAGTATTTATCCGATTCTCTTTTGAAAGTTACTCTTGAAGCTGCTTCCACCGCCCTTTCAGGCAGTGCATTCCAGATTGGAACAACAGGTCATGACCATAATATGAAAAGTCCACCCGCTAACATAGCGAGGAGACATTTCCACACTGGTCGTTTCTGAAGGGACAGCTAGGTTCATTTTTATCTTTGAAAAAAATAAATTGTCAAATACCCAACTACAGCTCTGCATCTTTATAAGTCGACCAAACAAACGCCTCCGTTCAAAAAAAGTCCGTACCGTTGCCTTAGTGTTGACTTGAACCCAAAATAAATTCAAGCGTTTTCTAGACAATTTAGACAGCTCTGGTTACGTATTAATGATCTGAAACCTGATTATAAATGCTCACACCAGACACATTCACTCGAGCTAGGCCAGGTTATGTACAATTATTCATTCTGCAAATACCCTTCCAATCCTTTAGTGCGAGAAGCCTATGCAATAGGCCCGGTGGCCTGCCTTTCCTCACGTCCCAGTTGATAAAATTCTGCATGCGCCTAATATTTGATGAACGAATGTAGATACCATTCAAAAATTATTTTTAAAAAACCCAGAAAATGCTGGAAGACGCTCAGCACCTGTGGAGAGAGAGAAACTGAGCTGACGTTTCAGAGTCGATGACCTTTCATCGGAACTGGAATAAGTTAGAGAATTAAACAGTTTATAAACAAGTTCAGAGTCAGGGAAAAAAAAGAGAAGGTGGGGGGGGCGAGGGGGGGGAAGAACAAAAAGGGGAAGGATTATGATAGGGTGGAGGGCAGGAGTGATTAAATGACAAAAGGGAAGACGGTGTGTGAGGTAAAAGGGGGTGGTAATGGGATAGGCAAAGAAACAAAAGATGGGTCTAGAAACAGCGTAAATGGTTAAAGCAGATCAGAACCACCGCTCCCATTTTCTCGGACAGCGGGTGCTGGTAATGGTTCTGCTGATGCTATTTACACCACTTCGTAGACCCATCTCTTGTTTCTTTAATTGTCCCATTCCCACCCTCCTCGCCTCGCACCATCATCCTTTTTGTCATTTAATCACTCCTGCCCTCCACCCTATCACAGACCTTCCCCTTTTGATCTTTCCTCTCTTCCTCACCCCACCCACTTTTCCCAGGCTCTGACCCTGTTTACAAACTGTTAAAGCTCGAATTTCTTCCAGTTCTGACGAAAGGTCATCGACCTGAAACGTTAACTCTGTGTTTCTCTCTCTCTCTCTCTCTCTCTCTCTCCGCAGATGCTGCCTGACCTGCTGGGTGTTTTCCAGCATTTTCCGTTTTTATTTCAGATTTCCAGCATCCGCTTGTAATAGCGACGATTCAAGACTTAAAAAAAACCACAATAGTGCAAAATTTCAAGCTCCATTGTCAGCCAGAATTTACCGTCGCACTCTGACCCTCAGTGGGCCCCAAGAAACACGAGGGGCGGGCGAGAGAGTTAACAACTATTACGCTCAGCCCGGGGAACTGGAGGCCCGATCTTAACTGAAAATGATCACTGTATTGTTCACGGAAAGCTGAGCAAAAGGAAAGTGGAACTATATAGTATATAAAGTTGGTGAGAATGTGCAAGGTTTCACGTTACATAATCAACACAGTTAGAATACAATATATAGGGCGTAGATTTAACCTAACTCGCCTGTCAAGAAGCTGACGGGACCGGGTGCAACACTGGCTTCACACCCTGCCCGATTTTACTCCCCGCTGAAGTCGATATTGGGCGGGGTGTAAAACCAGCGTTCCACCCGATCCCGTGGGATTCCCGCCCGGAGAGTTCGGTTAACATTGCTCTGTTACATATCTATAGTCCAGGCACACTAAGCATCATTCACATGCTTCATTATTTACCACTCATGACAGAGCAGGAGGAAAGTAAACGCAAGTGACCAAAAGTTATAAACCTGAGCCTCACCCCTTATGCTTGTTTCTTTCCTCCCAATATGCCGACGATATTATAGATATTGATCAGGAGAATGCACTTTAGCTAAGTCCATTACACTGTAGGGCGCTGGATAATGTATTCTGCACAGTTATCAAATCAGACACGGACCGAAAGTGAGATCGAAAATTCCCACTGCACTTGTGTTAACAGCATCACCAGTGGGTGGGATTCCCATCTCTGGCTGGACATATTCCTGGAGGTGTCATCACATCAACTCCTGCCTCCAACCGCCCCGGCCCCAAAATCCCGCCATTGGTCGCCCAACATGTCCATCCTCATGGAGCTCCGCCCCCCCCCCCCTTCACTCCCTCCAATGGTCGCCCAACATGTCATCCTCATGGAGCTCCACCCCCCCATACACTCCCTCCATTGGTCGCCCAACATGTCCATCCTCATGGAGCTCCGCCCCCCCCCCTTCACTCCCTCCAATGGTCGCCCAACATGTCATCCTCATGGAGCTCCACCCCCCCATACACTCCCTCCATTGGTCGCCCAACATGTCATCCTCATGGAGCTCCACCCCCCCCATACACTCCCTCCATTGGTCACCCAACATGTCCATCCTTGCGGAGCTCCGCCCCCCCCTTCACTCCCTCCAATGGTCGCCCAACATGTCCATCCTCATGGAGCTCCGCCCCCCCCCCCCACACTCCCTCCATTGGTCGCCCAACATGTCATCCTCATGGAGCTCCACCCCCCCATACACTCCCTCCATTGGTCACCCAACATGTCCATCCTTGCGGAGCTCCGCCCCCCCCTTCACTCCCTCCAATGGTCGCCCAACATGTCCATCCTCATGGAGCTCCGCCACCCCCCCACACTCCCTCCATTGGTCGCCCAATATGTCCATCCTTGCGGAGCTCCGCCCTCCCCAAAACACTCCTGCCATTGGTCGCCCAACACGTCCATCCTTGTGGCCCGCCCCCTTCCCACAGCCAATTGGAAAGCCAACAGACTCTTCGTTACCCGATTGGATGATTCTTGGCTGTCAGTCAAACAGCCTTTCTCCCACCCCCCGCCCCATCTCCAATATTTTGATAACGAGTAAATAAAAGTGTTCAAAGAAAATAAAAACAAAACCACAATTTTTTATTGCCCCTATGATTTTCCTCCCTTGGTGTTGCTTGTAGCAGAGTCCTGGAAATTAGTCTTTAATTCCTGGAGACTCCAGGGCAATCCAGGAGAACTGACAACCCTACAGTGCGAGAGAGAAAGAGAGAGAGAGAGAGAGTGTGTTTGTGCGTGTTCGTGTATGCATGTTCGTGTATGCGTGTGTGTGTGTGGGAGGGGCAGGGGGGGAAAGAGAAGAGGAGTTAAAAATTGTACTATACTGTTAGCACATCGGTGTACTTTGCTGTTTTAAGAATACACACCTCCCCAAATTGAAGTGAGCGAAGATGGGGGATTCGCCTTCTATAACTTGCTGTTCCCCTCAGCGATGTACACGGCACTCATTAAACACGCCATGACAACGCTTGGCGTCGCTGGTGACAATTGTGGTCCAAGAAGGCAGCACAGTAAACATTTTCACCGACACGCACTGAACCGTGAGCAACAGTGTCATAACGGGACGGTGTCGCGAATGAGTTAAGCGGTTCACACAGTCCCAAGTCCAATGTCCAGGGCGCACACACCACCACACACAAAGCTGCCTACTATCGCTTTCTTAATCCACCTAAAAACCAATGCCGTTGAAAGACTGCGGGAGATCGACCCGTTTACAAAAAGCCAGTCTCGACTATTTAATTCAGGTAACCACTGATTTCGAGAATAGGTCAGGACCGAGTAAAGAAGAGAAGGAGGGAACATACAGGTGAGAGGTCCCAATGAGCCAAGCCGCAGCAGATATATCGAAAGTACTCACTGGAGGCACAGTGGTGTTTGGACTCCCATTGGCAACAAAAAAAAATAAATTAAATAAGCAAGAATAAACTTTTAAAAAAAGAAAACATGTGTTCTAGACTAAAAGCAGTGCAGTCGTACGCAGACAGACACTGTGCCAAGAATCTTAGTAAGGGGTCTGCTTACCGATCATGTGATTCGCCACATGAACCTGGATGTCCCACTCACACTGAAAGATCATCTGACACTTGATGCATTGGTAAGTCTTCTTCTAGAATGAGAAAAGGAGGAAAAAAAAGCAGAGATGTAAAACTGACAAAGTTGCCCCCAAAAATAGAAATAATAAAACATTTCTTCAAATCCCCCCCCCCAGCCCCCATTCAACAGCTATTACAAATCAGATGATACAAAAAGCAATGAATCATCTGCTAGGTATGCTGATCGGGTGAGATGAAGCAGGGGTAGGAGGAGGCTCGTGTGGAGCATGAACACTGGCATGGACCAGTTGGGCCGAATGGCCCGTTTCTGTACTGTAAATTCCACGTAAATCTATGTAGTCAATTTTAAAGGGGCACGCTGCCTTCACGAGAAAATGGTGGCAAACTTTGTTTATAAGCAAACATCACGGCCACTCAATCACACAACAAACTTCCACTCGGAGTGTCGTTGTGAGTGACCCTGGGGCCGATTTAGCTCTTGTCCATGTCCAAACTAAACAGACCTTGCCATAAACATTCTTCAGGAAGACAGTCTTCCAATATTCCCCCTCAAATTAAATTGACATCAGACTAGTATTTTGGATTTTCCAATGACCAGTAGAATCATAGAAAGGTTACAGCACGGAAGGAGGCCATTCGGCCCATCGTGCCTGCGCCAGCTCTCTTTGAAAGAGCTGTCCAATTAGTCCCACTCCCCTCGCTCTTTCCCCACAGCTCTGCAAACCTTTCTTTTTCAAGTATTTATCCAATTCCCCTTTTGAAAGTTACTATTGAATCTGCTTCCACCGCCCTTTCAGGCAGCGCGTTCCAGATCATCACAACTCGCTGGGTAAAAAAAAAATTCTCCTCATCTCCCCCTCTGGTTCTTTTGCCAATTACCTTAAATCTGTGTCCTCTGGTTACCGACCCTCCTGCCACTGGGAACGGTTTCTCCCGATCTCCTCCAGCAAAAACCCCCTCAGTTTTATCACTGAGTTAATAATTTAGTTTGGATTCATGGGTGGAGTTTCGAGCTAAATCACACATTTTCTACTGGCCCAGAGGACACTAATGACATCACACCTTGCGCCAAGTGAATTAACCAATCATCTTGTCAACCTTTGGGCTGAGTTTTAATCCTGCAATTCACAGCTGTGTCGATATGAAGTTCACCGTTCTTACTGTCCGCCTGTCTATGCCACAACCCCCACCTTTTCAACATTTAAGTCAGGATAATGTGACCTACCATGCACTTCCACACTAAGGTCATCAATCTCATTAACTGTAATCGGGACGAGGGAGTCGATAGCCAAAATGTGTCCTTAGAAACAGTCCCCCCCTCCACCTCCTCCCATTGACCAATAATTTTATACTAAACCTAATTAGAGATTTGTGGAGAATGAGTTATGGTTTGTCACCATAACCATGGGGGTGAAAATCCCTTTGTGATCCCCAAATGCAGCCACTAAACTCTTCTTTACCCAGAGAGTGGTTAGAATGTGCACCTCACCACCACATGGAATGGTTGAGGCAAATAGCATAGATACATTTAAGGGGAAGCTGGATAAGTAAATGAGGGAGAAAGGAATAGAAGGATCGGCTGATAGGGTGAGATGAAATAGGGAGGGAGGAGGCTCGTGTGGAGCATAAACACCGGGATAGACCAGTTGGGCTGAATGGCCTGTTTCTGTGCTGTACGTCCTATATAATTCTATGTTTTTGTAAAATAATGAGTTTAGTTACACTGAGAAGCGGGAAGTAGGAAGTTACATCCACTGATGGGTCTGGATGAGCAATTGTAAAGGACTAAAACCCACTCGATTTGATTACCTGATCGGAGATTCAAAATCTCCAAAGATAGGCTGAGGTGTTACAGATATAAATGATGGTGAAGAGTTTAACAAAAGAACCAGAAGTGTAGTCAACAGTCCAAATGAAGCCTTGGCTTGTATACAGCTGTTTGATTGGATCAAGGACTGGAAACCATGCAAGTTGAGCCAAACTGAAGCCAAAATCATTCCTTCACGTTCCATGATGATTATATCTGTTTTAGAATCAGTTCTGGTTTCTTCAGGTACAGATAAGTCACCCTCCTTCTCTTTAACAGGGCCTTTGGGAGCTATGCCACAAGCAAGTGCCCAGTTCCAGAGTTTCTCTATTAGTAAAATCATTACACATTCTGAGTCAGAAGGTTGTGGGTTCAAGTCCCACTCCAGAGACTTGAGCACAAAATCGAGGCTGACACTCCCTGTGCAGTAATGAGGGAGTGCCGCACTGTCGGAGGGGGTGTCTTTCGGATTAAACCAAGGCCCCGCCTGCCCTCTCAGGTGGACGTGAAAGATCCCACAGCCACTATTTCGAAGAAGAGCAGCGGAGTTCTCCCCGGTGTCCTGGGCCAATATTCATCCCCCAACCAACATCACTAAGAAACAGAGTATCTGGTCATGATAACATCACTGTTTGTGGGAGCTTGCTGCGCACAAATTGGCCGTAAAGCACTTTGGGGCGTCCTGAGGTCATGAAAGGCTCTTGTACAAATTCAAATTTCTTTCTTTTCTTTATTAAATAGTCCCTCTCAAAGCTGATGCTGGAACTGACGGAAGAGGCAAACATAGATTTCAAAAACACAAATGAAAGAGCCCGCCTCGTAAAGTGTTGTCCTTTACACTGAGGGGAGGGAGGGTGTTTAGATAGCAGGATGGTGGAGCACAGCACCAGTACAACAGAGCAGCTGAGATGTGGGTTTGTGTCTGTGACTCCGTATCCTGGTTGTAACATTAACAGGAACTGTCCTAGCAGAGACTAGGCTCTTTGTTTCATCTCTCTGGAAATTGTTGGGTGAGCGGGGGGAATGGAAAAACAAATAAACAAAAATTATAATCGGCAATTATAAAGCTTAAAGAAGGTGTTACCCCCCCCTACCCCATGAATCGGCTGTCCCTTCAGCTGCCTAGGCCCTAAGCTCTGGAATTCCTTCCCTAATCCTCACCGTCTCTCCACCTCTTTCTCCTCCTTTAAGACGCCTCTTGAAACCAACCTCTTTGACCAAGCTTGTGGCCTCCAGTCTTAATATCTCGGTGTCAAATTTTGTTTGCGAATCGCTCCTCTGAAGCACCCCTGGGACGATGCAAGTTGGTGTTGCTCAAAATGCACTCCCCCAGTAAGGTACTGGTTTTAATCCTGGACCCCCCCACCCCCCGCCCTGAATTAGCTGATCTCGGGTGTGGATATTGTGGTAAATGGTAAACCAGAGGACACAGATTTAAGGTAACTGGCAAATGAACCAGAGGGGGAGATGAGGAGAACTTTTTTTTTACGCAGCGAGTTGTTATGATCTGGAATGCGCTGCCTGAAAGGGCGGTGGAAGCAGATTCAATAGTAACTTTCAAAAGGGAATTGGATAAATACTTGAAAAGGAAAAATTTACAGGGCTATGAGAGCATGAGGCTAATTGGATAGCTCTTTCAAAGAGCCGGCACCGGCAAAATGGGCCGAACGGCCTCCTTCTGTACTGTAACATTCTATGATACAGTTGGGCCGATCGAATTGATTTCAGTAACCCTGGGCTTGAAAGGTTGAAATAAATACATTCAGCCAGGGTTCTTGCTCCTAATTACTATCTAGTAACCCCTGTCGGAAAGGATACGTGGGGAGGATTGGATTCAGCTATAATATCTGCCACCCCTAACCCACCCCCAACCCACCATGGTCAAAGAGCTGCCAAACCCTCACCGTATGGGCTCCCAAGTGAAGACTGGCCACATGGATGAAGTGAGGGCTCCTGAACCTTGGTGTGCATCAGGGTGGGGCGGAGAGTCACCCGGGCGGATGGTCGAACCCCCCTCACAGCTACATCCAGATTGGTATCAACAGAGATCGAGTCGGTGACCCACTGCCCGAGAAAGTGAATGGGATGTTACAGAAAAAAAAAATAAGAGGAATGAGTTCGGGGAGAGCGATGGAATTAAAAATACTATTTATAAATAGTCATTCTCGGGATGTGGCCGTCGCCAGCAAGGCCGGCATTTATTGCCCATCACCAGTTGCCCTGAGAAGGTGATGGTGGGCCGCCTTCTCCTTGAACTGCTGGTAGCTGGTTTGATACAACTGAGCTCGGCCAACTTTAGAGGGCAGTTACAAGTCAACTACATTGGTGTGGGGGCTGGAGTCACATATAGGCCCAGGCAGGATAAGGACGGCAGGTTTCCTTCCCTGAATGGGACATTAGTGAACCAGTTGTGTTCTCACCAATCCGACAGCTTCACAATCACTTTTACTGACACCAGCTTTTTACTTCCAGATTTTCTTTTTAAAAACTGAACTCAAATTTTCAAACTGCCACAGCAGGATTTGAACTCATCATCCTACTGGATTATTAGTCCAGTGACATAACCACCACACGACCGTACATTCTGAGATGACAGAATCGTAGAAATTATAGCTCAGAGGCTTGTGTCAGAGCAGCCCAGAGCTAGCTCCTTTACGAAAAAAGGAAAACTGGAAAATGCTCGTTATCTGAAATAAAAATAAGACAAAGCTGGAAACATCGAGTTACATCGAAACGACAGCACAGAAACAGGCCATTCGGCCCGACTGGTCCATGCTGGCGGTTATGCTCCACACGTGCCTCCTCCCTCCCTACTTCTTCTCACCCTATCAGCATATCCTTCTTTTCCTTTCTCCCTCGTGTTTATCGAGCTTCCCCTTAAATACATCTATGTTATTCACCTCAACCACTCCTTGTGGTGGCCTGTCCCACATTCTCACCACTCTCTGGGTAAAGAAGTTTCTCCTGAATTCCTTATTGGATTTATTAGTGACTATTTTATATTTATGGCTTCTAGTTTTGGTCTCCCCCACAAGTGGAAACATCTTCTCCATGTCTACCCTTTCATTATCTTGAAGACCTCCATCAGGTCACCCCTCAGTCTTCTCTTTTCTGGAGAGAAGAGCCCCAGCCTGTTCAGCCTTTCCTGATGACGTCAGTCAGCATTTGTGCAGAGGAGAGACTGAATGTGATGTCCCATGCATGTAGACATCCCAAAACGTCGGAGCCTCCTTTACAGATGCTGACTGAGCTACTTTAACTCCATTCTATCAGGAATCAAGAAAGATGTTCTTTAAATCATGGGACAATATTTTCCTTAATGTTGTGCATTAGCACCAACCTCATGCAGAGGTACAGCAAACAGAAAAAGCTCATTAATATTCTGGGCCGCTGGCCTTAACTTGTCTCTCCACCTCAAAATCGTTAAAAATGCAGCATCTCACACACGAGTGTGTTTTTAAGTCAAACATTGCAGCTGGAACTTGGATTCTGCCTCAGCGCACCCTACTAACCAGCTCCCATTCGGTACAATCGAATATATTCCACACACTCACGAGGAAAGTCAGACAGGAAGACATTTAAGGCATGGCACCTGAGTAAACATTAACTGCTTCCGAAAGCCAGAAATCTCTTTTCGGACTACAGAGAGCGTTCTGTCCTGCTAACAGAACCTGTTCATCAGCCATCCGGTAAAGTTATCACCATCAACTGGACTTGGCAAATCAGATGGAATTTAAAATGAAACATTCCATTTCAACTTCCCTCCCCTCCTCAAAAAAAAAGCCCTGTGGTTCTGTACTGGAGGAAACACAGTCCCTTCTCAAGTGTAGGAGGAAGAGGCGCCTAATTCATTCCATTTCAGATCAACGCCCCCGTCAATCACGACAGGAGCCGCTCATGTTAAAAAAAAAGGGTTTGCAAGAAACACGTTGCCAGGTTTAGAGTTCCTTTTAAGGGTTGTCCAGGGTCAGTCCCAGGCACGGTAGAGAGGTCATCGGTTTGCTTCTGTTATCCTGGTTCTCTCATCCTGAGGGATTCTGTGGCGAGCCAATATCGATACTTACTCTCCGCCAGCGCCATCTCTGACGCGCCTTGGCGCCTTACTGCCGCCAGGTTAGGACTTTAGCTAATTGGGCGGCGGTGTGGCACCGGGCGCTGGAACGCTAAACTGCTCCGAGGTTATGGGGTGGGAGGTCAGAGATCCAATTCCCCCCCTCCCCCCCCCCCCCCCACCCTGCTCAGTTGACCACCGGCACAGTGCTGAATCAAGGTCGCAGTGTCGCGGGGGGAGAAGGAGGAATTATAGGGCAGGGTAGACCAGCAATTTCTGGCTCTTAATGGCTCACGCCAATGGGAAGCATTGGCAAGCCTCTGGGAAAATGGGGACAACGTAGTTACCTCAACGAAAAAAGTAGAGAGAACTTGTATTTATACAGCGCCTTTCACAAGGGACCGTAAATATAAGATAGTCACTAATAAATCCAATAAGGAATTCAGGAGAAACTTCTTTACCCAGAGAGTGGTGAGAATGTGGGACTCACTACCGCATGGAGTAGTTGAGGTGAATAGCATAGATACATTTAAGGGGAAGCTAGATGAGGGAGAAAGGAATAGAAGGATATGCTGATAGGGTTGGCTGAAGTAGGGAGGGAGGAGGCTCGTATGGAGCATAAACACCGGCATAGACCAGTTGGGCCGAATGGCCTGTTTCTGTGCTGTAAATTCTATGTAATTGCGTCCTGATCTGTGATAGAAGACTGTGCGACAATCCCCTCTGTTGTTCTGTTAAATTAAGCCAAACACGCTCAGACTGTCAATGTTATGGCTGACAGATGTGACTGCCCAAACCCCTGGCCTCCCCCCACCCTCCTTCCCCCCCCATGACATGGCGCTCCATCTAGTGGCCTGCCCAAGAATGAACAGAGCGCACTGCTTTAACAGTGGCAGAGCTCGAGTGACAGCCAGTCCGGGGACTCGAACTCACCACCATCTGGCTGGGAGGCAGGCAATCCTCTGCCTGCACTTCTGTACGGCCCCAAATGATACATTTCTAATGAAGATGTCGTCCAGTTTCATTACAAATTCAAATCAACTGTTCACTCAGACCAATTAGGAAATCAACTGGCTCGCTGTGATAATAAATACAGGAGACTGACTGATGAGTGAAGTAGCATTTCTGTCGGGTAGAAAAAGTACTGCTGGCCATGTCTCTGCCCTCGGCATTTGCAGTAACTGTGGCTTCAGCCTTAACACGGTGAACTGACAGCTAACCCCAGAGATGCACCAACATTCAGGACATAAAGCCATCACTTATCAACCCAAGAACAACCATGACAACTTGCATTTATACAGCGCCTTTAACGGAGTAAAACGTCCCAAAGCGCTTCACAGGAGTGATTATCAAACAAAATTTGACACCGAGCCACATAAGGAGATATTAGGACAGGTGACCAAAAGCTTGGTCAAAGAGGTAGGTTTTAAGGAGCGTCTTAAAGGAGGAGAGAGAGGTAGAGAGGCGGAGAAGATTAAGGAGGGAATTCCGGAGCTTAGGGCCTAGGCAGCTGAAGGCACGGCCGCCAATGGTGGAGCGATTAAAATCGGGGATGCGCAAGAGGTCAGAATTGGAGGAGCACAGAGATCTCGGGGGGGTGTAGGGCTGGAGGAGGGTACAGAGATAGGGAGGGGGCGAGGCCATGGAGGGATTTGAAAGCAAGGATGAGAATTTTAAAATCGAGGCGTTGTCAGACCGGGAGCCAATGTAGGTCAGCGAGCACAGGGGGTGATGGGGGTGCGGGACTTGGTGCGAGTTGGGATATGGGGGCAGCAGAGTTTTGAATGACTTCAAACTTTCCTCTCGTGTTCTTCCTAAGTTGCAAACGCGCCACCTTAAAATAGTCTTCCCACCTCCTTCCTGTGATTAAATCAAAACTCATTACGCACTCTTCAACCCAGTCTTTCTCAGGCGCTCCTTTCTTTTTTTCGCTCTTCAGTTTCTTCCCCCCTCTTCCTATAATCTACTGGCATTTAAAACCTGAGCTCAGGATCATTTAATTGCTACTTTTTTGATTTAACAAACCTTCCTTTACTCAATTTCAACTTTAGTGCCGTCTTGCACAAAGGCCCTTCACTTGTCAACAACAGTGCCATGGGGTCTCTTACATCCCACCCGAGAGGGCAGACGGGGCCTCGGTTTAACGTCTCAGCCAAAAGACCTTCTGACTCAGAGGCCAGAGTGCTATCCACTGAGCTATGGCTGACACTTTGAGACGAGGAGGGAAGGAAACTGGGGAAAAGGAATCCTGAAGAATATACGGTTGATGTGTATTTAACGGTGGTGTTTGAAGTGCTAAGTGTTAGTCCCTGCTATTGTTGGCTCCTGCCGCTGGATATGGATAAATACTTGAATCAAACATTCTGCTTAACTGGTGCTGTCTTAATAAAATACTGCCACGTTCAAATTATCTTGCAGGGGTTTTCATTATGTTTTTAGACCAGAATAACTTCATTAAGAAATCAATTTACAGTTTCAGGAGCATGTAATCAAAACACACAGTGAAAGGAAAAAGGGAAACGGGATAGAGGAGGAGTTGAAAAACCTGATGTCTTGATTTTACACTTAAATCTCAATTTTAAGCTTTAACTTTCTTTGTGTTGAATCCAACACTGCACAGCAATTTGAAACCAAAAGGAGCAATAAATTTATACCATTTTTGCTCTTTCTTTCCCAAAGGTGCTGAATTGCTCTTGTTGGTACAGTGCCACAAGTGTCATTTGTACTCCAATACCTCACCCAACTGGCCATTCATTATGCTGCTGGGCTGCTCAACTGCAGGGGGCATCACTGGCAAACCTAATCCTGTCCTTGCCCAGTTTCGACACCTGCACATTCACCAACAAGAGCTATTGGAGAGCAATCAAGAATGTGAAACTTGGCTGATTTTTTTTGCCCCCTGTAGCAAAGGGGCATTGAGACCACTGGAGTGCTCTACTGCTGCCTAACTCAGTACAGTTCAGGATCTGGGCTGGACTTCCTGGGAATGCCTTGAATTTAAAATTATCATCCTAGTATTCAAATCCCTCCCTGGCCTCGTCCCTCCCTATCTCCTCCAGCCCCTATGACCCTCCGAGATCTCTGCGCTCCTCCAATTCTGGCCTCTTGTGCATCCCCGATTTTAATTACTCCACCATTGACGGCCGTGACTTCAGCTGCCTGGGCCCCTAAGCCTGCAATTCCCTCCCTACACCTCTCCGCCTTCCTACCTTTTTTTCCTCCTTTAAGAGGCTCCTTAAAACCTACCCCTGTGACCAAGCTCCCTGTCCTAATATTTCCTTATGTGGCTCGGTGTCAAATTTTGTCTGATAATCGCTCCTGTGAAGCACCTTGGGACGTCTTAATAAGATAAAGGCTCTATTGTTAGGACTGAGATGAGGAGACTTCAAGAGGATATAGACAGGCTGGTGACATGGGCGGACACGTGGCAGATGAAGTTTAATGCAGAAAAATGCGAGGTGATACATTTCAGTAGGAAAAATGAGAAGAGGCAATATGAACTGGAGGACACAAGTCTAAAAGGGGTGGAGAACAGAGAGATCTGGGGGTATATGTGCACAAATCATTGAAGGTGGCAGGGCAGGTTGAGAAAGTGGTTAAAAAATCATACAGGATCCTGGGCTTTATAAATAGAGGCATAGAGTACAAAAGCAAGGAAGTCATGATGAACCTTTATAAAACACTGGTTCAGCCACAATTGGAGTATTGTGTCCAGTTCTGGGCACCGCACTTTAGGAAAGATGTGAAGGCCTTAGAGAGGGTGCAGAAAAGATTTACTAGAATGATTCCAGGGATGAGGGACTTCAGTTACGTGGATGGACTGGAGAAGCTGGGGTTGTTCTCCTTGGAACAGAGAAGGTTGAGAGGAGATTTGATAGAGGTGTTCAAAATCATGAAGGGTCCAGACAGAGTAGATAGAGAGAAACTGTTCCCATTGGCAGAAGGTTCAAGAACCAGAGGACATAGATTTAAGGTGATTGGCAAAAGAACCAATGGTGACATGAGGAAAAACGTTTTTACACAGCGAGTGGTTAGGATCTGGAATGCACTGCCTGAGGGGGTGGTGGAGGCAGATTCAATCATGGCCTTCAAAAGGGAACTGGATAAGTACTTGAAACAAAAAAATGTGCAGGGCTACGGGGATAGGGTGGGGGAGTGGGACTAGCTGGATTGGTCGTGGGCTCGATGGGCCGAATGGCCTCCTTCCGTGCTGTGACCTTCTATGATTCTATGGCCTACTCCTGCTCCGATCTCTTATGTTCTTATAAAAGTGCAAGTTGTTGTTGTCGATCGTACTCCACCATCTGGTGTAGTTATCGAATAATCTACTGGGGAAATTGACTGTCCCGTGCACTGGAAAATAGGTGTTTAGAATATTCTCCGTTGAAGGTTTACAGTTTTTGCGAAGGTTGGATTGTACGAAAACCCTGCCCAGCTCACGACAGCAGCAAAGCTTGCTCTACTGGGGCTGTAAAGAGAACTTTCAAACCAGAAACCCTGTATTTGCTGGGTTAAAATGTTCAGGTAAAGAATATCAAAGTCACAAATTTAATTTTACAGCTTTCTCTCTGCGGTTCACTATTGTCAAAGAACCTGCAATTCACTGGCAGTTTAATTGCTTACGGCAGACTATTCATTTATCTTTATAATTGGCACATTCAGCAGATTATAATGCAGTTAATGGAAATTAAATTACATAATTTACGAATCTTAAAAGTGGCTTAGCATGTGCTAAAGGTAAGGCACATTTCGAACACAACCGTTAACGATTATGCTACACTGAAGCGATAGAGTATAAATTACTTTTTTTTATATAATATCTTAATTACGTTTTCCACTCTTTAATGAGCAAGGATAATCTAATCGCTCAAAGATGCGTGATTGTCTGATACTGTATGTTTCCTTTTCTCGATCTGCTGGTGGAAATACTCCTCCTTTGCCTGCAAGCTCTTGTTCACAGGGCCGAGGTGCTGGTGATTTCAGGGAGATGTGAGGGACGTCTCAGGCACGTTTGAAAGAGAGGACTTCAATGGGAAAAGGAAGATCGGGCAAAGTGTAAATAAGGGAGGCTGATCTGCTGCCTGATAGTTTGGCCTCTGAGTCAGAAGGTCGTGGGTTCAGGTCCCACTCCAGAGACTTGAGTACAAAAAAAAATCCAGGCTGACACTCCCAGTGCAGTGCCGAGGGAGTGCTGCACTGTCGGAGGTGCCGTCTTTTGATAAACCGAAGTCCTGTCTGCTCTCTCGGGTGGATGTAAAAGATCCCATGGCTCTATTTTGAAGGAGAGCAGGGGAGTTCTCCCCGGTGTCCTGGGCAATCAACCATTATCAATAAAAACAGATTATCCGGTCATTAACACATTGCTGTTTGTGGGATCTTGCTGTGCGTAAATTGGCTCCCACGTTTCCTACATTACAACAGTGACTTACACTTCAAAAGTACTTCATTGGGTGTAAAGTGCTTTAGGCTGTGAAAAGAGCTCTGTAAATGCAAGTTCTTTCTTTTTTCTTTAAACAAGCTATTAAGACGGTGGAGTGGCCCCATCCAAGCCTGATCCCGTTCTCACTAAAATGGCCTCAACACGTGGGCACTTTCCCGAAGGGGTCAAAGGGATAGCGAGAAGAAGCAAGCAATCCGTTGCTGACTTCCGCTCTCCGAGTCCAGCAGTACTGAGTCCAATTGGAGGAACTCCATCTCCCTGTGCTGAGATCAGCTATCTCAGCACAGGCGAGGGACCGAGCCCAGGATGTGCATTGCTTTTAACCGCTGAGCAAATGGCAGAGTGATTAATCAAGTTCTCCTAAAGGGAAGACGACAAATGCATGGTAATCCTTGCTTGCAACATTGTGTCCCACGATGGTTCACCAACTGTTTCATATATACTGCACAGTTGTAGGACTCTATATGGCACATAGGTTGTACCACAGATGATGTATTGGGTCCCACTGTAAATCTCTGAAATGAGTCTCAGTGTCCCACCGGGAATTCCTGCCTCTACATCATCAGAACACGTCGGAATAAAAAGCACCAGGATAAAATGTACAACTTCGAGGCTATAGGGAGAAACCTTTTGACATAGAATCATGCAATGCAGAAGGAGGCCATTCGGCCCATCATGCCTGTGCCGGCTCTTTGAAAGAGCTATCCAATTAGTCCCACTCCCCTGCTCTTTTCCCAAAGCCCTGTATTTTCAAGTATTTATCCAATTCCCTTTTGAAAGTTACTATTGAATCTGCTTCCACCGCCCTTTCAGGCAGCGCATTCCAGATCATAACAACTCGCTGCGTAAAAAAAAAATTCTCCTCATCTCCCCCTCTGGTTTATTTGCCAATTACCATAAATCTGTGACAACAATAACAGCAAGAACATATCGCACCTTTAACATAGTAAAACATCCCAAGGAGCTTCACAGTACCGATTATCAAACAAAATGTGACACCGAGTCACATGAGGAGATATTAGGACAGGTGACCAAAAGCTTGGTCAAAGAGGTAGGTTTTAAGGAGCGTCTTAAAGGGGAGGTAATGAGGCAGAGAGGTTTATGGAGGGAATTCCAGAGCTTAGGGCCTGGGCAGCTGAAGGCACGGCCGCCAATGGTGGAGCGATGAAAAACGGGGGTGTGCAAGAGGCCAGAATTGGAGGAATGCACAGATCCGGAGGGTTGTAGGGCTGGAGGAGGTTCCAGAGATAGGGAGGGGCGAGGCCATGGAGGGATTTGAACACAAGGATGAGAGTTTTTAAATCAAGGTGTTGCCCGACTGGGAGCCAATGTCAGTCAGTGAGCTCAGGGGTGATGGGTGAATGGGACTTGGTGCGAGTTAGGATACGGGCTGCAGAATTTTGGATGAGCTCAAGTTTGTGGAGGGTGGAAGAGGGGAGGACGGCCAGGAGAGCATTGGAATAGTCGAGTCTAGAGGTAATAGAGGCATGGATGAGGGTTTCCTCTGGTTACCGACCCTTCTGCCACTGGAAACAGTTTCTCCTTATTTACTCTTATCAGAACCCTTCAGAATTTTGAACACCTCTATTAAATCTCCCCTTAACCTTCTCTGCTCTAAGGAGAACAATCCCAGCTTCTCCAGTCTCTCCACATAACTGAAGTCCCCCATCCCTGCTATCATTCTGGTAAATCTCCTCTGCACCCTCTCCAGATAATACGGAATGGAAGAGGGATTTCAATTGAATGAATGAGCTGGGTTATATTATGATGGAGTACGGTCATGTACAGACCAACTTGATCACTCACCAAAAGAACCAGAGAGGAGATGAGGTGAAATTTTGTTACGCAGCGAGTTGTTATAACCTGGAATGCGCTGCCTGAAATGGGGGAGGTGGAAGCAGATTCAATTTGCAGGGCTGTGGGGAAAGAGCAGGGGAAGTGGGACTAATTGGAATAGCTCATTCAAAAAGAGCTGGCATTGGCATGATGGGCCGAATGGCCTCCTTCCGTGTTGTTTGATTCTATGAATTAGAATCATAGAAAGGTTACAGCGCAGAAGGAGGCCATTTGGCTCATTGAGTCTGGGACAGCTCTATGCAAGAGCAATCCATCTAGTCCCACTCCCCCGCCCTTTCCCTGTAGCCCTGCAAATTTTTTTCCTTTCAAGTACTTACCCAGTTCCCTTTTGAAGGCCATGATTGAATCTGCCTCCACCACCCCCTCGGGCAGTGCATTCCAGATCCTAACCACTCGCTGTGTAAAAAAGTTTTTTCTCAAGTCGCCTTTTGTTCTTTTGCCAATCACCTTAAATCTATGTCCTCTGGTTCTTGACCCTTCCACCAATGGGAACAGTTTCTCTCTATCTACTCTGTCTAGACCCTTCATGATTTTGAATACCTCGCGATCAAATCTCCTCGCAACCTTCCCTGTTCCAAGGAGAATAACCCCAGCTTCTCCAGTCTATCCGTGTAACTAAAGCCCCTCATCCCTGGAATCATTCTAGTAAATCTTTTCTGCACCCTCTCTAAGGCCTTCACATCTTTCCTGAAGTGTGGTGCCCAGAACTGGACACAATACTCCAGTTGTGGTCGAACCAGTGTTTTATAAAGGTTCATCATGTCTTCCATACTTTTGTACTCCATGCATCTGTTTATAAAGCCCAGGATTCCGTGTGCTTTTTTAACCGTTTTCTCAACCTGCCCTGCCACCTTCAACATTTTTGTGCACATATACCCCCAGATCTCTTTGCTCCTGTACCCTTTTTAGAATTGTGCCCTCTAGTTTATATTGCGTCTCCTTGTTCTTCCTACGAAAATGTATCACTGCATCTGCGTTAAATTTCATCTGCCACGTGTCCGCCCATGCCACCAGCCTGTCTATATCCTCTTGAAGTCCATTACTGTCCTTCTCACTGTTCACTACTCTTCCAAGTTTTGTGTCATCTGCAAATTTTGAAATTGTGCCCTGTACACCCAAGTCCAAGTCATTAATATATATCAAGAAAAGCAGTGGTCCCAGCACTGACCCCCGGGGAACACCACTGTACACCTCCCTCCAGTCTGAAAAACTAAAGTTCATCACTACTCTCTGTTTCCTGTCCCTTAGCCAATTCTGTATCCATGCTGCTACTGCCCCCTTTATTCCATGGGCTTCAGTCTTGATGACAAGCCTACCGTGTGGCACTTTTATTGAACACCTTTTGAAAGTCCATATCCACTACATCAACCGCATTGCCCTCATCGACCCTCTCTGTTACCTCATAAAAAAAACTCTTATCAAGTTAGTTAAACACGATCTGCCTTTAACAAATCCGTGCTGGCTTTCCCTAATCAATCCACACTCGTCCAAGTGACTGTTAATTCTGTCCCGGATTATCGTTTCTAAAAGTTTCCCCACCACTGAGGTTAAACTGACTGGCCTGTAGTTGCTGGGTTTATCCTTACACCTTTTTTGAATAAGGGTGTAACATTTGCAATTCTCCAGTTCTCTGGCACCACCCCCGTATCTAAGGATGTTTGGAAGATTATGGCCAGTACCTCCGCAATTTCCACCCTTACTTCCCTCAGTAACCTAGGATGCATCCCATCCGGACCAGGTGACTTATCTACTTTAAGTACAGCTAGTCTTTCAAGTACCTCTTCTTCATCAATTTTTAGCCTATCCAGTATCTCAACTATATTTTCCTTTACTGAGACTCTGGCAGCATCTTCTTCCTTGATAAAGACAGATGCAAAGTACTCATTTAGTACCTCAGCCATGCCCTTTGCCTCCATGAGTAGATCTCCTTTTTGGTCCCTAATCGGCCCCACCCCTCCTCTTACTACCCGTTTACTGTTTACATGCCTGTAGAAGACTTTTGGATTCCCTTTTATGTTGGCCGCCAGTCTATTCTCATACTCTCTCTTTGCCCCTCTTATTTCCTTTTTCACTTCCCCTCTGAACTTCCTATATTCAGCCTGGTTCTCACTTGTGTTATCAACTTGACATCTGTCATATGGCCCTTTTCTCCGTTTCATCTTACTCTCTATCTCTTTTGTCTTCCAGGGAGCTCTGGCTTTGGTTGCCCTACCTTTCTCCCTCGTGGGAATGTGCCTAGACTGTACCCGAACCATCTCCTCCTTAAAGGCCGCCCACTGTTCAATTCTTTCTCTACTCTGACTGAATGGTGCCCAGAAATGGATCTGCTGATTCTGGTCTTTAAAGTGCAAATGCGTTCGAAAAGAAGTTTAAATTAATGATTGAGAGTAGCAGCTCCAGTTTCCCAGTCCTTTTTTCTTTCATGTCAAAAGGGTATAAATATGTTATATGAATTTTTAAAAAAAAATTCCTTGTGGTAAACATTGTGGGAAACTGTAATCAGATATTAGTATTAGGGATGGGCAATAAATGCTGGCCTTGCTAGCGACGCCCACATCCCATAGAACGAATAAAAAGATAATGAAACTATAGAAAACTGACATGTTGTTTTTCCCGCAGGATAAAACATATATAAATGCGGCCCATCAGACAAGAGCATGTCCATTTCTATTTAAAAATGATGACAAATAATGTGTTCCAGCCCAGTTTGCTATTCCCATCTCCATACCTACATATCCGAAGCACATTTCAATCTTCGGCAGAAAGGGGAGGATTGAATTAACTTCAGTTTAGAATCCTCCATCAAAAACAACAGACATACAATGCGTAAAGACTTTTAAAACTCTCATCCTTGTGTTCAATTCCCTCCATGGCCTCGCCCCCCTCCCTACCTCCATAGTTTCCTCCCGCTCTACAACCCTCCGAGACCTCTGCGCTCCTCCAATTCTGGCCTCTTGCGCATCCCCGATTTTAATCGCTCCACCATTGGCGGCCGTGCCTTCAGCTGCCCGGGCCCTAAGCTCTGGAATTCCCTCCCTAAACCTCTCCGCCTCTCTACCTCTCTCTCCTCCTTTAAGGCGCTCCTTAATACCCAACTCTTTGACCAAGCTTTTGGTCACCTGTTCTAGTATCTCAGGTGGCACGGAGTCACATTTTGTCTGATAATCGCTCCTGTGAAGTGTCTCTTGGGACGTTTTGCTACGTTAAAGGCACTATATAAATGCAAGTTGTTGTTGCTGAAGACAAGGTTCGTCAACTTTTAAGGCTTTTTCTCCTCTTTGTCGCCTATCTTTTTTTTTGCAACATCTCCAACCTGCTTTCCTGGGCCACAGCCGTGCAGTTGGAGGAGATGTGTGTCCGTGGTTAATTATAGTATCATAGTAGATGAAGCACAGGAAGAGGCCATTCGGCCCATCGTGCCTGTGCTGGCTTTTTTGAAAGAGCTATCCAATTAGTCCCATTCCCCTGCTCTTTCCCCACAGCCCTATAAATTTTTTCCCTTCAAGTATTTATCAAATTCCCCTTTTGAAAGTTACCACTGAATCTGCTTCCACCGCCCTTTCAGGCAGCGCATTCCAGATCATCACAACTCGCTGCGTAAAAAAATGTTTCCTCATCCCTGGCGACATGATGCACGTTGAGGGGATATCTACTCAAACCGCAATAAGATACAACAAAGCTTTTGGCAAGGAAAGAGTGGGGGAGAAAGATTCTACACTGCGGGGCCCAGTCAGTAATAATCAGTTTCATTACCAGTACTAAGGGCAACACAGAAATTTGTTACTTATATACTACACCGCACATTAGAAAGGACATCGAGGCCTTGGACAGGGTGCAGAGGAGATTTACTAGAATGATAACCATGGATGAGGGACTTCAGTTGTGTGGAGAGACTGGAGAAGCTGGGATTGTTCTCCTTAGAACAGAGAAGGTTAAGGGGAGATTTAATAGAGGTTTTCAAAATTATCAAGGGTTTTGATTGAGTAGAGAGGGAGAAACTGTTTCCAGTGGCAGGAGGGTCGGTGAGCAGAGGACACAGAATTAAGATAATTGGCGAAAAAGCCAGAGGGGAGATGAGGAGAAATTGCTTTGCTTAACGAGTTGTTATGATCTGGAATGCACTGCCTGAAAGGACGATGGAAGCAGATTTTAAAAAGGGAATTGGATAAATACCTGAAAAGGAAAAATTTGCAGGGCTATGGGAAAAGAGCAGGGGGAGTGGGACTAATTGGATAGCTCTTTCAAAGAGCCGGCACGGGTACGATGGGCCGAATGGCCTCCTTATGTGCTGTATGATCCTATATTATTTTGTTTTTTAAATGACTGGATTGACGTTTGTGTCTCAGAGTTTGTGATAAAGCCTGACTCCCCAGTCGAGAGCATGACGGCCATCTGTTATTCCGTGTCTCTGTGATCGAGTGGTTTTTGCATTCCAGGACAGTACATATTGCAGTCATTACTGCACCTCATCAGATCACCTTAATCCAATCTTATTTCATCCATTAAAGAGGCACCGTCTCTGGCAAGGTAATCTGGAAATATGTTTCAGCGGGTTCATGTGTAAACTGTACAATCTGTGACAAAATTGGATCATTAGGTTGCCTGTTCCATCTGCCTCAATAAGTACATCAACTTTAGAATAACAAGGAAATAAAACAGATTGTGAAAGTACATTGCTCAGCAGGTAAGGCATTTTTAGAGGAAATAAATCTGACTGAAATGTCATCTGGTGTCCTTTAACTGATGTAACCAATCAGTGAATTAAACAATGAGACTTTCTTATTATCTACATCCTGTAGAATCCATCTCACATGATCACGTTGAACCCTTCACTGGGAATATGGGTACGATAAGGGTCCTGCACACTTCTGAAACGAGAGAGATTTGGCAGATAATCTTTTGATGAAAGGAGAGACCGGAGAGGCTGGGATTCTTCTCTGTACAGCAGAGAAGGTGAAGGGGAGATTTAATAGAGGTGTTCAAAATCATGAAGGGTTTTTCATGGAGTAAATAAGGAGAAACCGTTTCCACTGGCAGGAGGGTCGGTAACCAGAGGACACAGATTTAAGGTAATTGGCACAAGAGGGAGGAGACGAGGAGAAATTTTTTTTCACGCAACGAGTTGTTATGATCTGGAATTCGCTGCCTGACAGGAAGGTGGAAGCAGATTCAATAATAACTTTCAAAAGGGAATTGGATAGATACTTGAAGGGGAAAAACCTGCAGGGCCACAGGGAAAGAGAAAGCGGGGTGGTGGGGTAAGAATAATCGGACAGCTCTTTCAAAGAGCCAGCACAGGCACGATGGGCCGAATGGCCTCCTTCTGTGCTGTAAGATTCTGCGATTCTACGAAGAAATGCTCTTTTGTGATGGTGTCAATGCACTTTATTATATCGAGGATTAATCCCGTCGAGGGGACTGACTACGTTGAATGAGAGGTGAATGGAGTTGGAAGGATTGACATTAGCTTCACAGCATCACTTTTCAAAACCTATCTGAAACAAAGCAACAGTAAAATGTATTATCTCTCTGTCTATTGCGCACTGCAGCCTCAATCTGAAGAGTGGGGGAATATCACACAGCTTGCTGCTCAAAACAAGAGCTTTGTTTTATTACTATTTTAAAAAAAAACATTTTTTTTATGAAAGAAAAAATACGTTTTTTGTTGTTAATCGATCAGGAACTCTGAAAGAAAGAACTTGCATTTCTACAGCACCTTTCACATCCTCAGGACGTCCAAAAGCGCTTTACAGCCAATTACATACTTTTGAAGTGTAGTCAATGTAGGAAACGCGGCAGCCAATTTGCGCACAGCAAGATCCCACAAACATCAACGTGAGAATGACCAGATAATCTGGTTTTAGTGATGTTGGTCATGGGATAAATATTGGTCAGGACACCGGGAAGAACTCCCCTGCTCTTCGTCAAAATAACGCTGTGGGATCTTTTGCGACCATCTGAGACAGTAGTTTAACATCTCATCCAAAAGATAGCACCTCCCAACAGTACAGCTCTGTGGGTGTCAGCCTAGATTAAGTTGCTTGAGCAGGACTCAAACCAACAACCTTCTGACTTAGGATCAAGAGTACTACCCACTGAGCCACAGCTGACACCTCAGTAAAACGCATGTGCTGAATATCAAACCTGTATAGTACAAGAGTTCCAGAGGAGGACAGGCAGGGAGCTTGCCCCATCCGTAGGACAGGCCATTATTGCCCCATCCGTAGGACAGGCCATTATTGCCCCATCCGTAGGACAGGCCATTATTGCCCCATCCGTAGGACGGGCCATTATTGCCCCATCCGTAGGACAGGCCTATCTTGCCCCATCCGTAGGACAGGTCTATCTTGCCCCATCTGGAGAACAGGCCTATCTTGCCCCATCTGGAGAACAGGCAGGGAGCTTGCCCCATCCATAGGACAGGCCTATCTTGCCCCATCCATAGGACAGGCCTATCTTGCCCCATCCGTAGGACAGGTCTATCTTGCCCCATCCGTAGGACAGGCAGGGAGCTTGCCCCATCCATAGGACAGGCCTATCTTGCCCCATCCATAGGACAGGCCTATCTTGCCCCATCCGTAGGACAGGCAGGGAGCTTGCCCCATCCATAGGACAGGCCTATCTTGCCCCATCCGTAGGACAGGCAGGGAGCTTGCCCCATCCATAGGACAGGCCTATCTTGCCCCATCCGTAGGACAGGCCTATCTTGCCCCATCTGTGGGACAGGCCTATCTTGTTCTATCTGTAGGACAGGCCTATCTTGCTCCATCTGTGGGACAGGCCTATCTTGCTCTATCTGTAGGACAGGCCTATCTTGCTCTATCTGTAGGACAGGCCTATCTTGCTCTATCTGTGGGACAGGCCTATCTTGCTCTATCCGTAGGACAGGCCTATCTTGCTCTATCTGTGGGACAGGCCTATCTTGCTCCATCTGTAGGACAGGCCGATCTTGCTCCATCTGTGGGACAGGCCTATCTTGCTCTATCCGTAGGACAGGCCTATCTTGCTCTATCCGTAGGACAGGCCTATCTTGCTCTATCTGTGGGACAGGCCTATCTTGCTCTATCTGTGGGACAGGCCTATCTTGCTCCATCTGTGGGACAGGCCTATCTTGCTCCATATGTAGGACAGGCCTATTTTGCTCCATCTGTGGGACAGGCCTATCTTGCTCTATCCGTAGGACAGGCCTATCTTGCTCTATCTGTGGGACAGGCCTATTTTGCTCCATCTGTGGGACAGGCCTATTTTGCCCCATCTGTGGGACAGGCCTATCTTGCTCTATCCGTAGGACAGGCCTATCTTGCTCTATCCGTAGGACAGGCCTATCTTGCTCTATCCGTAGGACAGGCCTATTTTGCTCCATCTGTGGGACAGGCCTATCTTGCTCCATCTGTGGGACAGGCCTATCTTGCTTTATCCGTAGGAGGACTCTTGCAGGATTTGATGAGGTACAAGTGCCACGTCCGCCCAAGGGATGTACAAGATAACTGTCGGGAGCCACGCAAGTGTGAAAATATAGGTCAACGAGAAATCCAGTCGTGGATTGAAGTGAATCTCAGGGGCTGTTCTGAAGCTGACCCCTGAAACGAATAAAGAAAATCTTGCATTTTGGCTCCCGGTGAATGCAGGTTAGGACTCTCGCACTGATACTGGTGAATGCAGGTTGGGACTCTCGCACTGATGCCGGTGAAAATCAGGTTGGGACTCTCGCACTAATGCTGGTGAAAATCAGGTTGGGACTCTCGCACTGGTGCTGGTGAACGCAGGTTGGGACTCTCGCACTGGTGCTGGTGAACGCAGGTTGGGACTCTCGCACTAATGCTGGTGAAAATCAGGTTGGGACTCTCGCACTGATACTGGTGAAAATCAGGTTGGGACTCTCGCACTGGTGCTGGTGAACGCAGGTTGGGACTCTCGCACTGGTGCTGGTGAACGCAGGTTGGGACTCTCGCACTGGTGCTGGTGAACGCAGGTTGGGACTCTCGCACTGGTGCTGGTGAACGCAGGTTGGGACTCTCGCACTGGTGCTGGTGAACGCAGGTTGGGACTCTCGCACTGGTGCTGGTGAGCGCAGGTTGGGACTCTCGCACTGGTGCAAGTGAACGCAGGTTGGGACTCTCGCACTGGTGCTGGTGAACGCAGGTTGGGACTCTCGCACCGGTGCTGGTGAACGCAGTTTGCTCGACCAACATTATATTGTTTCCTGCAGGATCGGAAACAACCAGTCTGTTCATCGCAGAACGACTTTTCAACAAATGACTCCATGGTACTCCAGGGAGCCGGGAGCTTGAACGGAGGTGATGCCCCTCATTATTATGCCAGGTGTCCTTTCGAACATTGCGTTATCCTGGAGAAGATACTTGGAAGAATTTGGCAATTTGTATTTTATTGGCAGAGCCAGAAAAGTCACATCATTGTTGCCATCACAATGTAATGTGCAGATGATACAATTATATTTATGTCACCCTATGTGTGGCTTATAATCTTTCATGAAAGGTAGTGACCCTTTAAATAATTAAGCCTTTCACCAGCTCCTATTGTTTCTAGTCTACTCTGGCACAAAGCCGGGGCCTCAATTTCATTTTAATTATTTAAGCAATAGTTTAAGACAGATGTGTAAAAATTCAACTGATCTGGATCGGATTCAAATTCTCCACATAATGATGCAGAAGTAGAGAGAGCAGAAACAGGTCAATCTCTCCTCCTGCATTTTCTACGAGTAGGACCGTGGGCAGCTGTGGAATGCCCGCAGCAAATTACAAAAAAAAAACCTGCTCAAAAAATTTCCAGTTGCTTAAAAATGTCAAAACCTGCCCGCCTTTTGGGAAATGATCAAATCATTCATTTTAAACACATTTTATGTCGCAGGAATAAACAATTTTTTCATCATCAATCGTAGATGCAGCACATTCCTCGATGTTGGGAGGGAGGGGGGGGGGGAGGGAGAAGCGGGGAGGGGGGGCCACGGGGAGGGAGGGGGGCCCAACCTCAGGCACAGAGCAGAAGCAGAAAGCTACAAACCCGGCTGGAGAAACGACCGCAGCATTTCTCCAAACGGAACATTCGTTTTCTAGTTTATTTTCACCATTTATTCCGAACCTCCAAAATGTCGGCGAGATTACCGGGTGGCGTTGGGGCGCGGCGGAATGCCGGTTAACAAACACGGCTCTCCTCACTCCTCAGTGCGGAAGCAAGCCAAAGGGACCAAGACCGCGCAGTCATTCCTGGCTCTTAATGGCTCACGTCAACAACAACAACTATTTGCATTTATATAGCACCTTTATCATAGCAGGGCATCCCAAGGCGCTTCACAGGAGCGCAACCAAACAAGATTCGACACCGAGCCACATAAGGAGATATTAGGACGGGTGACCAAAAGCTTGGTCAAAGAGGTAGGTTTTAAGGAGCGTCTTAAAGGAGGAGAGGGAGGCGGAGAGGTTTAGGGAGGGAATTCCAGAGCTCAGGGTCCAGGCAGCTGAAGGCACGGCCGCCAATGGCGGAGCGATTAAAATCAGGGATGTGCAAGAGGCCGGAATTGGAGGAGTGCAGAGATCTCGGAGGGTTGTAGGGCTGGAGGAGGTTACAGAGATAGGGAGGGGGGGCGAGGCCATGGAGGGATTTGAACACAAGGATGAGAATTTTTAAATTGAGGCATTGCTGGACCGGAAGCCAATGCAGGTCCAAGCCATAGAGACCAAGGCCGTCGCAAAAAAAACATGAAGGTGAACTTTGTTCAGTGCGGGGAATCTGCAGCTTCTGAAACCCGCTGAAAAATCCCAAATGAAAGAGGCAACAACTCAGAATTCCAGTCCCATCACCAACAGTGTTAACTGTAACAGAACTTACAACCTGTACGTTTAAAAAAATGGGAATAGAGATCCTTTAATGGCTCAGTGGGAAATAGGAAGGAACAGGTGGAGGCCATTCAGCCCCTCGTCCCTGTCCCGCCATTCAATTAGATCATGGCTGATCTGCATCTTAACTCCATCTACCCGCCTTGGTTCCATAACCCATTATACCCTTACCCAACAAAAATCCATCAATCTCAGTTTTGAAATTTTCAATTGACCCCCAGCCTCGACAGCTTTTTTGGGGGAGCGAGTTCCCGATTTAAAACTACCCTTTGTGTGAAGAAACTCTTGGTGCCTTGATTCAATGCCACTGCACCGACAAGAAAAGGGATCTCAACACAACCCCTACATTAGAAAACTACCTTCTCAGGGAGCATGTCATTCATTGCCTTCTCCCCCACCAAGAGGCCTCGAGTAATGCAAATCCAGAGAGGCCCTTTTTTCATTCTTGGGATGTGGGTGTCGCTAGCAAGGCCGACATTTATTGCCCATCCCTTGGATCCCCGGTTGCCCCTTGAGAAGGTGGGGGTGGGCCTTCTTCCTGAACCACTGCAGTCCGTGTGGTGAGGTTGCTCCCACGGTGATGATTCTTTTGTAGCGGTTTGATACACCTGAGTGGCTTGCTAGTCCACTTCACGGGGCAGTTAAGAGTCATCTACGTTGGTGTGGGACTGGAGTCACATATAGGCCCAGACTGGGTAAGGCCGGCAGGTTTCCTTCCCTGAAGGACATTAGTGAACTAGTTGTTTCTTTTTCCGATAATCTGACAGCTTCATGGTCACTTTTACTGATACCAACTTTTTACCTCCAGAATTTTTAAACTGAATTCAAATTAAAGACGGAGGTCATAGAATCATAGAAGTTTACAACATGGAAACAGGTCCTTCGGCCCAACATGTCCATGTCGCCCAGTTTATACCACTAGGCTAGTCCCAATTGCCTGCACATGGCCCATATCCCTCTATACCCATCTTACCCATGTAACTGTCATAGATTTTTGTTAGGTAAGGGGTATCAAGGGATATGCAGCTGAGGTACAGACCAGCCATGATCTAATTGATTGATAGTGAACAGGCTTGAGGGGCTGAATGGCCCACTCCTGTTCCAGTGTTCCTAAACTGCCATGGGTGGGTTTTGAACTCATATTCTCTGGATTAATTTAGGCCTCCGGAATCACTAATCCAGTAAAATACCCACTGCGCCACCATGCTTAGAGAAGAGAAAAACGGACAGAGAAGGAGATGGTGCAGCCATGTGTGTCAGACGACCCCCCCGCCCCCCCCCCCCCCGGAGGTGAAAGAAGGTGCTCCAGCAATCTACACAACAAACTACTCTGGTTAGACATCACTGACGTGAACAGTCCAAGGTGAGGGCATTGCTCTAGAGCTCCAGGTCAGCACAAGGAGGATGATTGTGATGAGCTCGGAAGGATATGTGAGAACAGGAAAGTTATTTTAACGGGAGACTTGAAATAACCTAATATAAACTGAGAAACCCCCGAGTGGTTTTGGTAAATGTGATCCATGACTGCCTCACGGCCCAGTGAATCAGAGAAGCCACAAGCGGCAGTGCTCATCGTGACCTGGTATTCGTACCAGGACCAAGACATCGTACATAAAAATGTAAGGCAGGGGAGCCCTCGGGGACAGCAACCGCAGAATGATTAAGTTTAACATGATCTGGGATTTGAGAGATGCCAAAGACCAGGAGCCAGATATAAAACTTCCAAACAACTCGTTTAAAAAGAACTGAGGGAACAAACTTAAAGGAAGTTGATTAGGCGGAGGCTCTTCACCCAAACTTACAGCAAGTTGATTAGGCAGAGGCTCTTCACCCAAACTTCAGTAGAGAACTGAAATATCCTGAAAGTAATTATTTTGACCGTGCAGGATAAATACAAACCCACAATCGGCAAGCTCAGACAAATATGTGTGGCTCTACATGGAGTGATAAACAAATCGCAGAATCGTACAGCACTGAAGGAGGCCATTCGTCCCCTCTTTGAAAGAGCTATCCAATTGGTCCCACTCCCCCCTGCTCTTTCCTCACAGCCCTGCAAATTTCTCCTTTTCAAGTATTTATCCAATTCCCTTTTGAAAGTTATTATTGAATCTGCTTCCACCGCCCTTTCAAGCAGCGCGTTCCAGATCATAACAACTCGCTGTGCAAAAAAAAATCTCCTCATCTCCCCCCTGGATTTTTTTTGCCAAATACCTTAAATCTGTGTCCTCTGGTTACCGACCCTCATGTCAGTGCAAACAGTTCCTCCCTATCGACTCCATCAAAACCCCTCATGATTTTTGAACACCTCCAACAAATCGCCCCTTAACCTTCTCTGCTCTTCGGAGAACAATCCCAGCTTCTCCAGTCTCTCCACATTAACTGAAGTCCCTCATCCCTGGCACCATTCTAGTAAATCTCCTCTGCACCCTCTCCAAGGCCTTGACATCCTTCCTAAAGTGCGGTGCCCAGAATTGAACACAATACTCCAGCTGAGGCCTAACCAGTGATTTATAAAGATTGAGCATAACTTCCTTGCTTTTGTACTCTAAGCCTCTGTTAATAAAGCCCAGGATCCCATATGCTTTTTAAAAAAAATATACAGCCTTCTCAACTTGTCCTGCCACCTTCAAAGATTTGTGTATGCGAATCAAAAATGAAGAGAAAATATGATCACTACAAATTCTGCAGAGAGAAAGACGAAAGGATTCACTTGGTTTAACATCTCATCCAAAAGGCAACACCTCCAACAGTGCTGCACTGGAGTGTCAGTGCAGCTTTTGTGCCTAAGTCACTGGAGTAGGGCTTGAACCAATTACCTCCTGATTCAGAGCAGTGCATCTTACCCACTGAGCCAAGGCTAACACTTTAACCGCTTAACTAAAACAGATTAACTGATCATTCATATCATTGCTGTTGGTAGGACCTCACTGTGTGCAAACTGGCTGGCTCATCTGTCTACATAACAACAGTGACTGCACTTGACAAACCAATTATGCTGTGAAGGATTTTGAGACATCCCGAGGACGTGAAAGGCATTATTTCTTATCTTACTTCTCCTTCACATCTTCTTTTTCTTAAGGAAAATGAATACATAGAATTACATAGAATGTACAGCACAGAAAGAGGCCATTCGGCCCGACTGGCCTAGTCCGGTGTTTATGCTCCACACGAGCCTCCTCCCTCCCTACTTCATCTCACCCCATCAGCCTATCCTTCTATTCCTTTCTCCCTGATGTGTTTATCGAGCTTCCCCTTAAATGCATCTCTGCTATTCACCTCAACCACTCCTTGTGATAGCGAGTTCCACATTCTCACCACTCTCTGGGTAAAGAAGTTTCTCCTGAATTCCCTATTGGATTTATTAGTGACTATCTTATATTTCTATTTATGATAATGGCAAAAGAACAGCCAGTGTATAATTCTTGATCACTTTCCATTCACTCTCTACACTAGTGATGCCAGATATATCCATGTATTGTCCAGATCAGAAATACAATATAAAACTGGTCACCACTCTGTAACCGAGCCTGCTGTCACCTAATCATTTGTTAAAAATATATTTATCTTGTGTTTTGAACTTTGCTGGTATCTTTCCCTTGTGATCCTTAGCCCCTCACCGTTGTTTCTTAATTTAAATTATTAATATGTGAGAATAGATAACAGGACACCTGACTCCAGGGAGCATCGGGGGAAGAGTCCAAACCCGCCCTCGCCCGGTAATCACATCTTCTCGCCTCCCGTAGGCCCCGCTGGACAGTGAAGAGAGGTGGGAACACTGACCGATAGTCCAATACCCCGAGCCAGTCACAGGAAATCTACTCAGCTGAACGACAGAGGCTTAAAACTGTTTCATACTTAATCTCAGTAAATCTCAGAATGGGGAGGGGAGGGGAGGGAGGGGAGGGGAGGGGAGGGAGGGGAGGGGAGGGGAGGGAGGGGAGGAGGAGGTCCCTGCCATTTTTCACTTATATAACGGTTGTGATTTGGTTGCCGTTATATTGTGCACATACTCTGTAGAATGAGTCACTTGTCATTTTCATATGTCTGTATTGGGTCATGTGGGATAGGGGTTTAACCATAGAATCGTACAGCACACAAAGAGGCCATTCGGCCCATCATGCCTGTGCCAGCTCTTTGAAAGAGCCATTCAATTAGTCCCACTCCCCCCTACTCTTCCCCAGAGCCCTGCAAATTTCTCCCCTTCAAGTATTTATCCAATTCCCTAATGAATCTGCTTCCACCGTCCTTTCAAGCAGCGCATTCCAGTTCTGCAAAAAATTATTAATACATGAGACTAGCTAACAGGACATCTGATTTCAGGGAGCATTGGGGAGAGTCCAAACCCGTCCTCACACTGCGAAAAAAAAAATCTCCCCTCATCTCACCTCTGGCTCTTTTGCCAATTATCTTAAATCTGTGTCCTCTGGTTACCGACCCTCCTGCCAATGGAAACAGTTTCTCCTAACTTACTCTGTCAAAACCCTTCGTGACATTGAGCACCTCTATCAAAACTCCCCTTAAACTTTCCTGCTCTAAGGAGAACAATCCCAGCTTCTCCAGTCTCTCCACATAACTAAAGTCCCTCATCCCTGGCACCATTCTAGTAAATCTCTTCTGCACCCTCTCCAAGGCCTTGACATCCTTCCTAAAGTGCGGTGCCCAGAATTGGAACACACTGCTCCAGCTGAGGCCTAACCAGTGATGTATAAAGGTTTAGCATTTTTAACTTGCCATTTTTCTTATGTCTGTGTTTGGTCGGCCAAGGGAGTCCCTGGCCACTGCCAAACAGTTAGCTCAGCTACAACATGTTACATCCACAACAGGCCATAAATTACCATAATTATGTAAATAGATTTTTGCCTCAGTAGAGAGTCGTGTTTTTTGAATTGAATTTGGTTTGAAATATAGTCTATCATTCTCTGAAGACACACGAGGTTTCACATTTTCAACTCGCTGAATGTTGTGTATTAGTTTCCAATGGGTTGTGGCCATGGTTAATACAAAGACACGCAGCTTAAGTGATTAGAATGAACTGCCATTGAAAGGGTCCGCTCTTCCAGATTGAGCAATTGGTATATGTGCAACAAGATATTATAAAATCTGATCAGGAGGGCTGTGTCTTTTCCTCTCAGTGCACCTGCGAGTCATTATTTTTCAAGTTGAAGTTATTCCTCTCTCTCTCTCTCGCTCTGCCGCCTTTGCATTAACCATGGTCAAGGGGCCGGGAATCTGCCAATGTTGCTCTTCGACCTCACTCCCTCCTTATCTCTCTCACCTCCTCCAGCCCTACGACCCTCCCAGGCCTCTGCGCTCCTCCAATTCTTGCCTCTTGAGCATCCCCGATTTTCATCGCTCCACCATTGACGGCCATGGCCTTCAGCTGCCTAGGCACGAAGCTCTGGAATTCCCTCCGTAAAACTCTCCGCCTCCCTTACCTCCTTTAAGACACTCCTTAAAACCTACCTCTGTGACCAAGCTTTAGGTCACCAGTCCTAATATCTCCTTATGTGGCTCGGTGCAAATTTTGTTTTTGATAATCGCCTTGAGACGTTTTACTACGTTAAAAGCGCTATATAAATGCAAGTTGTTGTATGTAAGATAACAGGCATCCGAACATGCCATGACACTTACTCACCAATAACCTGCTCACCGATGCTCAGTTTGGGTTCCGCCAGGACCACTCGGCTCCAGACCTCATTACAGCCTTGGTCCAAACGTGGACAAAAGAGCTGAATTCCAGAGGTGAGGTGAGAGTGACTGCCCTTGACATCAAGGCAGCATTTGACCGAGTGTGGCACCAAGGAGCCCGAGTAAAATTGAAGTCAATGGGAATCAGGGGGAAAACTCTCCAGTGGCTGGAGTCATACCTAGCACAAAGGAAGATGGTGGCCAATCATCTCAGCCCCAGGACATTGCTGCAGGAGTTCCTCAGGGCAGTGTCCTAGGCCCAACCATCTTCAGCTGCTTCATCAATGACCTTCCCTCCTTCATAAGGTCAGAAATGGAGATGTTCACTGATGATTGCACAGTGTTCAGTTTCATTCGCAACCCCTCAAATAATGAAGCAGTCCGAGCCCGCATGCAGCAAGACCTGGACAACATCCAGGCTTGGGCTGATAAGCGGCAAGTAACATTCGCGGCAGACAAGTGCCAGGCAATGACCATCTCCAACAAAAGAGAGTCTAGTTACCTCCCCTTGACGTTCAACGGCATTACCATTGCCGAATCCCCCACCATCAACATCCTGGGGGTCACCATTGACCAGAAACTTAACTGGACCAGCCATATAAATTCTGTGGCTACAAGAGCAGGTCAGAGGCTGGGTATTCTGTGGCGAGTGACTCACCTCCTGACTCCCCAAAGCCTTTCCAACATCTACAAGGCACAATTCAGGAGTGTGATGGAATACTCTCCACTTGCCTGGATGAGTGCAGCTCCAACAACACTCAAGAAGCTCGACACCATCCAGGCAAAGCAGCCCGCTTGATTGGCACCCCATCCACCACCTTAAACATTCACTCCCTTCACCACCGGCGCACAGTGGCTGCAGTGGGTACCATCCACAGGATGCACTGCAGCAACTCGCCAAGGCTTCTTCGACAGCACATCCCAAACCCACGACCTCTACCACCTAGAAGGACAAGAGCAGCAGGCACATGGGAACAACACCACCTGCACGTTCCCCTCCAAATCATACACCATCCCGACTTGGAAATATATCGCCGTTCCTTCATCGTCGCTGGGTCAAAATCCTGGAACTGCCTTCCTAACAGCACTGTGGGAGAACCTTCACCACACGGGCTGCAGCGATTCAAGAAGGCGGCTCACCACCACCTTCTCAAGGGCAATTAGGGATGGGCAATAAATGCCGGCCTCGCCAGCGACGCCCACATCCCCATGAACAAATAAAAAAAACATCGACACCCATCTGATCACATCAGATCAGGGATGTGATGGATTGGAGATTTGTCTCATTTCAAATTATGAAAGACAATTTTTATAAGCTCGTATTTTGCTGTGAGCGGCCCAATGATTGGTTAGACTTGCACTGGCCTGTAGACTTTCTGTGAGCTTATGCACTGCAAGTTCCTGCAAGTTTGAGAAACATTCAATGGGGCCTCCTCTCCAGGGCATCTGGTTCCTGTATGGATGGGGCAAGCAGCTGTGTATCTCCGTAACCAATCAGATTGAAGCATCGTTAATGAGCAGCGCAGAGTCTGAACCAGGAAGTGAGAGTTCGAATAGTGAATTCAATGTCACATCAGATACAGAAAGTGAAATAAAGAGAGGGAAAAAAAGATTGAATTAAGAGAAGAGAAAAAAGAGACAGAAAGAAAAAGATGTTCTCTTTAAATTTTTAAAAAATCTCCAACAATAATTAAAAGCTGAAGGAATGAGATTCCACACTTGTAATTGTTAATGTTCAGTGCCAGAGAGGTTGTTTGCCAGTAATTAAGACTTACCACGCCGTTAAAAGGATATTTGGACTGGAATAGACAAGCCCTAACTTTTTTTGGCGGGTTTAGTCCATATCTACGTGGTAAGGGCAGGAACTTCACGGAACGAGGAGCCAGACGGCGAGATGCCGTTCTCGGGGAATTTACGGAAGAGGCTCACATCTCGGACAGCAACTTGCAGATTTCCGCGTTTAACTGCGCGGGCGCTGGAAGTCGCTGACTGATTTGCGCATAAATAACAGTGAGCACTGTCAGCCTCCCCTTAATTCTCACAGCAAAATCCGGCCCATTGTTTTTATCCTGGGAATTCAGAGGAATGGGAAGATTTTGATAGGTTTGAAATGTCTCTTTTACTTTCTGGAAGGTCTTTCTGTGTCTCTGGAGGACTAGAATACAAGGGGGTAGAAGTTATGCTACAGCTATACAAAGCGCTGGTTAGACCACACCTGGAGTATTGTGTTCAGTTCTGGGCACCGCACCTTAGGAAGGATATATTGGCCTTGGAGGGAGTGCAGCGTAGATTTACTAGAATGATACCTGGACTTCAAGGGTTAAACTACGAGGAGAGATTACACAAACTAGTGTTGTATTCCCTGGAATTTAGAAGATGAAGGGGTGATTTGATTGAAGTTTTCAAGATATTAAGGGGAACTGATAGGGTAGATAGAGAGAAACTATTTCTGCTGGTTGGGGAGTCTAGGACTAGGGGACAGAGTCTAAAAATTAGAGCCAGGACTTTCAGGAGTGAAGTTAGGAAACACTTCTACACGCAAAGGGTGGTAGAAGTTTGGAACTCTCTTCCGCAAACAGCAGTTGATGCTAGCTCAATTGTTAAACTGAAATCTGAGATTGATAGATTTTTGTTAACTGAAGGTATTAAGGGATATGGGGCTAAGGCAGGTGTATGGAGTTAGGTCACAGATCAGCCATGATCTCATTGAATGGCGGAACAGGCTCGAGGGGCTGAATGGCCTCCTCCTGTTCCCATGTTCCTCTGTATCGGGTGAAATATTAATTCCCTGGCTCGTGTGCAGATACCACATCAAAATGAGGTTGAGTCACCTCTGCAGGATAGATTGTGAAAGAAGTATCACAGATGACTGCCATTAATGGTACTGGTAAGACCACCAGAGAGGAAACTACTCTCGTACTCGACTGTCAGATTTGCCTTGGTTCACAAGTATGAACATTATACGGTTGGTTTTACTCCAGTTTTGATTGGCAGCTTCACTTTCAAGACGCGAGCCTAGACACCCCTGAGAGCCACACCTCTGCCTCTCCATTAACATAGACGCCAGTATAGAATCATACAGCACAGAAGGCCATTTGACCCATCGTGCCTGTGCTGGCTCTTCGAAAGAGCTATCCAATTAGTCCCACTCCCCCCTGCTCTTTCCCCACAGCCCTGCAAATTTCTCCTTTTCAACTATTTATCCAATTCCCTTTTGAAAGTTACTATTGAATCTGCTTCCACCGCCCTTTCAGGCCGTGCATTCCAGATCATCACAACTCACTGAGTAAAAAAATTCTCCTCATCTCCCCCCTGGCTCTTTTGCCAATTACCTTAAATCTGTTAGTTATTAAAGAAATAATTCATAAATCCCAGCGAATATACATTCCCTTGAGGAATAACAACGCCACAGGAAAAGTGATCCAACCGTGGCTAACTAGAGAAGTTAAGGATGGTATTAGATTATTAGAAAAGGCCTATAATGTTGTCAAAATGAGTAGTTAGCCTGAGGATTGGGAGGGTTTTAGAAATCAGCAAAGTATAACCAAGAAATTGATAAAGAGGGAGAAAATTGAATATGAGAGTAAACTAGCAAGAACAGGTTGTAAGAGCTTCTACAAGTATATAAAAAGGAAGAGAATAGTCGGGGATTTCAACTACCCTAATATTAACTGGGATACAATCAGTGCAAAAGGTATAGAGGGTGCAGAATTCTTAAATTGCATTCAGGAGAACTTTTTTAGCCAGTACAAAGCAAGCCCAATGTGGGGCGGAGGGCAGTTCTGGATTTAGTTTTAGGGAATGAAGCTGGGCAGGTGGAAGGAGTATCAGTGGGAGAGCATTTTGGTGGTAGTGATCATAATTCAGTTAGATTTAGCATAGTCATAGAAAGGGACAAAGATAGAACAGGAGTAAAAGTTCTAAATTGGGGAAAGGCGAGGTTAGTGCTTTTGATGTAGTCTACATGGATTTTAGCAAGGATTTTGACAAGGTCCCACATGGCAGACGGGTCAAAATAGTAAAAACCCATGGGATGCAAAGGAAAGTGGCAAATTGGACCCAAAATTGGCTCAGTGGCAGGAAGCAAAGGGTAATGGTTGACAGGTGTTTTTGCGACTGGAAGGCTGTTTCCAGTGGGGTTCTGCAAGGCTCAGTACCAGGTCCCTTGCTTTTTGTGATATATATTAATGATTTGGACTTGAATGTAGGGGGCATGATCAAAAAGTTTGCAGATGATACAAAAATTGGCCGTGTGGTTGATAGTGAGGAGGAAAGCTGTAGAATGCAGGAAGATATCGATGGACTGGTCAGGTGGGCAGAAAAGTGGCAAATGGAATTCAATCCGGAGAAGTGTGAGGTAATGTAATTGGGGAGGGCAAACAAGGCAAGGGAATACACAATAAATGGGAGGATACTGAGAGATGTAGAGAAAGTGAGGGACCTTGGAGTGCATGTCCACAGATCCCTGAAGGTGGCAGGACAGGTAGATAAGATGGTTAAGAAGGCATACGGGATACTTTCCTTTATAAGCTGAGGCATAGAATATAAGAGCAGGAAGGTTATGCTAGAACTGTATAAAACACTAGTTAGGCCACAGCTTGAGTACTGAGTACAGTTCTGGTCACCACATTACAGGAAAGATGTGATTGCACTAGAGAGGGTGCAGAGGAGATTTACGAGGATGTTGCCAGGAGTGGAGAATTTTAGCTATGAGGACAGATTGGATAGGCTGGGGTTGTTTTCTTTGGAACAGAGGAGGCTGAGAGGTGATTTAATTGAGGTATATAAAATTATGAGGGGCCTAGATAGAGTGGACAGGAAGGACCTATTTCCCTTAGCAGAGGGGTCAGTGACCAGGGGGCATAGATTTAAAGTGATTGGTAGAAGGATTAGAGGGGAGCGGAGGACATTTTTTTCACCCAGAGGGTGGTGGGGGTCTGGAACTCACTGCCTGAAAGGGTGGTAGAGGCAGAAACTCTCAACTCATTTAAAAAGTACCTGGATGTGCACCTGAAGTGCCGTAACCTACAGGGCTACGGACCAAGTGCTGGAAAGTGGGATTAGGTTGGATTGCTCTTTTTCGACTGGCACGGACACGATGGGCTGAATGGCCTCCTTCTGTGGCGTAAATTTTCTATGTTTCTATTAGCGAAAGTAAACGTTGTCCCTTAGAGGCAGAGACAGGAGAAATTATAACGGGGAATAAGGAAATGGCAGAGACCTTAAACAAATATTTTGTATCTGTCTTCACAGTAGAAGACACAAAAAACGTACTGGAAATAGTGGGGAACCAAGGGCCTAATGAGAGGGAAGAACTTAAAATAATTAACATTAGTAAAGAAAAAGTTCTAGAAAAATTAATGGGACTAAAAACCAACAAATCCCCAGGACCTGATGGCCTACATCCTAGGGTTTTAAAAGAGGTGGCTTTAGAGATAGAGGATGCATTGGTTTTGATCTTCCAGAATTCCCTCGATTCGAGAACAGTCCCAGTGGATTGGAAGGTAGCAAATGTAACCCTGCTATTTGAGAAAGGAGGGAGAGAAAAAACAGGGAACTACAGGCCAGTTAGCCTGACATCAGTAGTAGGAAAAATGCTAGAATCTATTATTAAGGAAGTGATAACAGGGCAGTTAGAAAATCATAACATGATTAGGCAGAGTCAACATGGTTTTATGAAAGGGAAATGGTGTTTGACAAATCTATTCAGAGTTTTTTTGAGGATGCAACTTGCAAGGTAGATAATGAGGAACCAGTGGATGTAGCATGTGGATGTTGAAAAGGCATTCGATAAGGTGCCACACAAGAGGCTGTTACACAAGATCAAGGCTCATGATATATATTTACGACTTGGACTTGGGTGTACAGGGCACAATTTCAAAATCTGCAAAGCTTGGAAGTGTAGTCAACAGTGAGGGGGTTAGTGATAGACTTCAAGAGGATATAGATAGGCTGGTGGAATGGGCGGGCATGTGGCAAACGAAATTTAATGCAGAGAAGTGCGAAGTGATACATTTTGGTAGGAAGAACGAGGCGAGGCAATATAAACTAAATGGTACAATTCTAAAAGGGGTAAAGGAACAGAGAGATCTGGGGGTATATGTGCACAGGTCATTGAAGGTGGCAGGGCAGGTTGAGAAAGTGGTTAAAAAGAATCCTGGGCTTTATAAACAAAGATGTGGAGATGCCGGTGATGGACTGGGGTTGACAATTGTAAACAATTTTACAACACCAAGTTATAGTCCAACAATTTTATTTTTAATCCCACAAGCTTTCGGGGGCTTTCCCCTTCCTCAGGCGGTGTGGAAATGACATTTTCGAATCCTTCGCATTTTAAGATCACATTTAAGATTCGCATTTTATGTGATCTTAAAATGCGAAGGATTCGAAAATGTCATTTCCACACCGCCTGAGGAAGGGGAAAGCCCCCGAAAGTTTGTGGGATTAAAAATAAAATTGTTGGACTATAACTTGGTGTTGTAAAATTGTTTACAATTTATAAACAAAGGCATAGAGTACAAAAGCAAGGATGTTACGTTGAACCTTTATAAAACACTGGTTCGGCCACAACTGGAGCTTTGTGTCCAATTCTGGGCGCCGCACTTTAGGAAAGATGTCAAGGCCATGGAGAGGATGCAGAAAAAATTTACCAGAATGGTACCAGGGATGAGGGACCCTAGTTACGTGGATAGACTGGAAAAGCTGGGATTGTTCTCTAGAGCAGAGAAGGATGAGAGGAGATTTGATAGAAGTGTTCAAAATCATGAAGGGTCGAGACAGAGTAAATAAAGAAAAACTGTTCCCACTGGCAGAAGAGACACAAACCGAAGGACACAGGTTTACGGTGATTGGCAAAAGAACCAAAGGCGACATGAGGAAAAACTTTTTTATGCAGCGAGTAGTTATGATCTGGAATGCGCTGCCCGAGGGGGTGGTGGAGGCAGGGTCAATTGTGGCCTTCAAAAAGGAATCGGATAGGGACCTGAAGGAGAAAAATTTGCAGAGCTACAGGGAAAGAGCGGGGGAGTGGGTCTAGCTGGATTGCTCTTGCAGAGAGCCGGCGCAGACTCGATGGGCCGAATGGCCTCCTTCTGTGCGGTAACCATTCTATGATTCCATGATTCTATGATTTTTTAAATGGTGAGAAATTATTACATTTTTGTTTTCGGAGGGATTTGGGTGCCCTTGTACATGAAAAAGAGAAAGTTAACATGCAGGTACAGCAAGCAGTTAGGAAGGCAAATGGCAAGTTGGCCTTTAATGTAAGGGGGTTGGAGTACAAGAGTAAGGAAGTCTTACTACAATGTACAGGGCTCTGGTGAGACCTCACCTGGGCTACTGCGTACAGTTTTGGTCTCCTTATCTAAGGAAGGATATACTGGCCTTAGAGGGGGTACAATGAAGGTTCACTAGATTGATTCCTCGGATGAGAGGGTTGTCTTATGAGGAAAGATTGAGTAGAATGGGCTTATACGTTCAAGTGTTTAGAAGAATGAGAGGTGATCTCATTGAAACGTATAAGATTCTAAGAGGGTTTGACAGGGTAGATGCTGAGAGGATGTTTCCTCTGGCTGGAGAGTCTAGAACTAGGGGACATTGTCTCAGGATAAGGCGGCGGCCATTTAGGGATGAAATGAGGAGAAATTTCTTCACTCAGAGGGTCGTGAATATTTGGAATTCTCTACCCCAGAGGGCTGTGGATGATCTGTCGTTGAGTATATTCAAGGCCTGAGATCGATAGATTTTTGGACTCTAAAGGAATCAAAGAATATGGGGATGGAAAGTGGAGTTGAGGTCGAAGATCAGCCATGATCTTACTGAATGGCGGAGCAGGCTCATGGGGCTGTGTGGCCTACTCCTGCTCCTATTTCTTATGTTCTTATGCATCCTCTGATTACTGACCCTCCTGCCACTGGAAACAGTTTCTCCTTATTTACTCTATCAAAACCCCTCATGATTTTGAACACCGCTATTAAATCTCCCCTTAATCTTCACTGCTCTAGGGAGAACAACCCCAGCTTCTCCAGTCTCTCCACATAACCGAAGTCCCTCATCGCTGGTACCATTCTGGTAAATCTCCTCTGCACCCTCTCCAAGGCCTTGACATCCTTCCTAAAGTGCGGTGCCCAGAATTGGACACAATACTCCGGCTGGGGCCTAACCAGTGATTTATAAAGGTTTAGCATAACTTCTTTGCTTTTGTACTCTATGCCTCTATTTATAAAGCCAAGGATCCCATATGCTTTTTTTTTTAAACATGGTATCTTGCCAAAGTCTCTCAGAGCAAAGGACACAGTCGGAATTCCAGCAAGTGACGTCAAAGAAGCATTAGAAGCAAGATGCCAGAACTGGAGGCTGTGGTGGCATTGGGAAACTACAAGGTAGCAGGAATATTAGAAATGTGGCTGAATCCAGTAGATAGAAACAAATATAACATTCATAGAAACAGGCCATTCGGCCCAACTGGTCTATGCCGGTGTTTATGCTCCACACGAGCCTCCTCCCTCCCTACTTCATCTCACCCTATCAGCATATCCTTCAATTCCTTTCTCCCTCATGTGTTTATCTAGCTTCCCCTTAAAGGCATCTATGCTATTCATCTCAACTACTCCTTGAGGTAGCGAGTTCCACATTCTCACCACTCTCTGGGTCAAGAAGTTTCTCCTGAATTCCCAATTGGATTTATTAGTGACTATCTTATATTTATGGCCCCTAGTTTTGGTCTCCCCCCACAAGTGGAAACATGCAGGAGTTGGGATGTCTTGTTGAAGTTGTACAGGGCATTGGTGAGGCCACACTTGGAATACTGTGTACAGTTCTGGTCACCCTATTATAGAAAGGATATTATTAAACTAGAAAGAGTGCAGAAAAGATTTACTAGGATGCTACCGGGACTTGATGGTTTGACTTACAGGGAGAGGTTAGACAGACTGGGACTTTTTTCCCTGGAGAGTAGGAGGTTAAGGGGTGATCTTATAGAAGTCTATAAAATAATGAGGGGCATAGATAAGGTCGATAGTCAAAATCTTTTCCCAAAGGTAGGGGAGTCTATAACGAGGGGGCACAGATTTAAAGTGAGAGGGGAGAGATACAAAAGGGTCCAGAGGGGCAATTTTTTCACTCAAAGGGTGGTGAGTGTCTGGAACGAGCTGCCAGAGGCAGCAGTAGAGGCGGGTACAATTTTGTCTTTTAAAAAGCATTTGGACAGTTACATGGGTAAGATGGGTATAGAGGGATATGGGCCAAGTGCAGGCAATTGGGACTAGCTTAGTGGTATAAACTGGGCGACATGGACATGTTGGGCCGAAGGGCCTGTTTCCATGTTGTAACTTCTATGATTCTATGATCTTCTCCATGTCTACCCTATCGAACCCTTTCATAATTTTGAAGACCTCTATCAGGTCATCCCTCAGCCTTCACGTTTGTAGAGAAAAGAGCCCCAGCCTGTTCAGTCTATCCTGATAATTCTGGTATCATCCTTGTAAATCTTTTTTTTTTGCACCTGCTCCAGTGCCTCTATATCCTTTTTAAAAGGTACAGAGCGTTCGGAAAAGACAGAGTGGGCATAGCAGGAGGTGGTGTGGAGCGTTACATCAGGGACACCTGTGAGGTAAATCAAGTAGATTCTGTAGGAAGGAACAAACTATAAAATGAACCATTCTGGATAGATGTCTGAAATATGGAAAAAAAAATCCAAGCTTACACTCGAGGATGCACAAGAGGGTGACTTTTTATTTTTTTTCAAAGAGACAAGAAAGGTAAGCGAGGACAGGAAAGTGATTTGAATGGAAGACTTCAATCAACCAGATTTAAGATAATGGTCAAAGAACCCAGGGGGGAGATGAGGAGAAATCTTTTTTGTGCAGCGAGTTGTTATGATCTGGAATGCGCTGCCTGAAAGGGCGGTGGAAGCAGATTCAATAGTAACTTTTAAAAGGGAATTGGATATCATGGTACCATAGTAGGTACAGCACTGGATTTGCTGTACCTACTATGATGCCATGAAACGGCCATTCAGCCCATTGTGCCTGTGCCAGCTCTTTGAAAGAGCTGTCCAATTAGTCCCACTCCCCCTGCTCTTTCCCCGTGGCCCTGTGAATTTTTTCCCTTCAGGTATTTATCCAATTCCCTTTTGAAAGTTACTATTGAATCTGCTTCCACCGCCCTTTCAGGCAGCGCGTTCCAGATCATAACAACTCGCTGCGTCGTCTCTGGCTATTTTGCCGATCACCTTCAATCTGTGTCCTCTGGTTACCGACCCTTCTGCCTACTTGAAAAGTAGAAACTTGCAGGGCTATGGGGAAAGAGCAGGGCGGGGGGGGGGGAGTGACACTAATTTAGATAGCTCTTTCAAAGTGCTGGCACAAGCATGATGGACCGAAGGGACTCCTTCTGTGCCGTATGATTCTATCATTCGAACCAAACATATAATCGGAAAGCACAAGTTTTTTTTATTCGTTCATGGGATGTGGGCGTCGCTGGCGAGGCCGGCATTTATTACCCATCCCTAATTGCCCTTGAGAAGGTGGTGGTGAGCCGCCTTCTTGAATCGCTGCAGTCCGTGTGATGAAGGTTCTCCCAGTGGTTTATAGAGTTAGATTTGGTAAATGTAATGCATGACTGGTTCATGACCCAATGCATCAAGGAAGCCACGAGAGGCAACTGCTCACCTTGATCTGGTACTTGTCACAATGTACAGGAGGTGGAAGTGGTAACATTACTAATATATAGAGATTACAGATGGCCAAGTTCAGCACATTCTGGGAGTCTGATATACCAAGACCAGGAGTCGAGATTATAACTCTAAAAAGGGCCAACATCAAAGAGATGAGGGAACAACCAAGGCAAATTGATTGGAGAAGGTTGCTCAATGGCACCTTAAGGGGAACATGGTTAAAGCAAGAAAGACTTGCATTTATACAGCGCCTTTCATGACCTCAGGACCTTGCCGGGAGGAGATAGGGGTTCACCGGGAGGAGAAAGGGGGTTCGCCAGGAGGAGGAGGGGGTTCATTGGGAGGAGAAAGGGGGTTCATTGGGAGGAGAAAGGGGGTTCATTGGGAGGAGAAAGGGGGTTCACCGGGAGGAGGCGGGGGTTCATTGGGAGGAGACGGGGGTTCACCGGGAGGAGGCGGGGGTTCATTGGGAGGAGAAAGGGGGTTCACCGGGAGGAGGAGGGGGTTCACCGGGAGGAGAAAGGGTTCACTGGGAGGAGGAGGGGGTTCACCGGGAGGAGGCGGGGGTTCATTGGGAGGAGAAAGGGGGTTCATTGGGAGGAGAAAGGGGGTTCACCGGAGGAGGAGGGGGTTCACCGGGAGGAGAAAGGGTTCACTGGGAGGAGGAGGGGGTTCACCGGGAGGAGGCGGGGGTTCATTGGGAGGAGAAAGGGGGTTCACCGGAGGAGGAGGGGGTTCACCGGGAGGAGAAAGGGTTCACTGGGAGGAGGAGGGGGTTCACCGGAGGAGGAGGGGGTTCACCGGGAGGAGGAGGGGGTTCGCCGGGAGGAGAAAGGGTTCATTGGGAGGAGAAAGGGTTCACCGGGAGGAGGAGGGGGTTCGCCAGGAGGAGAAAGGGTTCATTGGGAGGAGGAGGGGTTCATTGGGAGGAGAAAGGGTTCATTGGGAGGAGAAAGGGTTCACCGGGAGGAGGAGGGGGTTCGCCGGGAGGAGAAAGGGTTCATTGGGAGGAGAAAGGGTTCACTGGGAGGAGAAAGGGTTCACTGGGAGGAGGAGGGGGTTCGCCAGGAGGAGAAAGGGTTCATTGGGAGGAGGAGGGGTTCATTGGGAGGAGAAAGGGTTAATTGGGAGGAGAAAGGGTTCACCGGGAGGAGGAGGGGGTTCGCCGGGAGGAGAAAGGGTTCATTGGGAGGAGAAAGGGTTCACTGGGAGGAGAAAGGGTTCACTGGGAGGAGGAGGGGGTTCGCCAGGAGGAGAAAGGGTTCATTGGGAGGAGGAGGGGTTCATTGGGAGGAGAAAGGGTTCATTGGGAGGAGGAGGGGTTCATTGGGAGGAGGAGGGGTTCATTGGGAGGAGAAAGGGTTCATTGGGAGGAGGAGGGGGTTCGCCAGGAGGAGAAAGGGTTCATTGGGAGGAGGAGGGGTTCATTGGGATGAACACAAGAAAAAGCAGAGACACAATGATGCAAAGAGGAACCTTAAACAAAGCACGGCAGCAGAGACAAGACACAGTGAAACATTTTTTCAGTTGAACAACAGTAAGAGAACAGTCAGGGAAGGAGTGAATACCCTAAAAGATGTAGAACAGGCTTGAAACTGAGGACAAGCTCAAAAATAGTAAATATTCTGTATGATTACTTCTCTGCCAAGTATCCACAAGGGAGGACACGAGCAACATGTCCTCCCCAAACAGAAATAATCCATGCAAAATCAATGAGTTTGATATAAATGAGATGGAAGTCTGAGACAGCTCAAAATAATTAAGTCCCCAGGAATAGATGGTATTTATCCCAAAGTGCTGAGAGAGACTAGTGAGGCATTAACTACCACAATAAGGACACTGGTGAGGTTCCAGTTTATTGGAAATAGCTAATATGGTGCCCAATATTCAAAAAGTAGGACAAAACAGACACAAGCAACTGCAGACTCGTTAGTCATCTGTTCCATGTAAAATAATGGAATCAATTATCAGGAGTAAACTTGAGGATTATCTGTACGATAATAAGCTAATTAACAGAGCAGTCGGCACGGATTCATGGGGGCCGATCCTGCCTGTCCAACCTCCTTGAATTCTTCGAGGAAAGTCTGAACAGCCTGGGGTTCTTTTCTCTATGAAAGGAGGAGACTGAGGGGGTGACCCGATGGTGGTCTTTAAGAATATGAAAGGGTTTGAAAGGGTAGACGTAGGGAAGATGTTTCCGCTTGCGGGGGAGACCAGAACTAGGGGCCATAAATATAAGACAGTCACTAATAAATCCAATAGGGAATTCAGGAGAAACTTCTTTACCCAGAGAGTGGGTTAGAATGTGGAACTCATTACCACACTGAGGCAAATAGCATAGATGCATTTAAGGGGAATCTAAATAAGTACATGAGGGAGAAAGGAATAGAAGGGTATGCTGATGGGGTGAGATGAAGAGGGGTGGGAGGAGGCTCGTGTGGCATGGACCTGTTGGGCCGAATGGCCTGTTTCTGTGTTGTACATTCTATGTAAATGACAACCCAAATGAACCTCCAGGTTTGACTCTCTTATGCTTTCCTCACCCACCTCCCAAGCTCTACACAACTTGTCCTGAACTCTGTTACCCCCAACCTATCCTGTACTAAGTCCCTCTCGTCTGTCACCCTGTGCACCATGACCTCTACTGGCTCCCCATCTTCCATTACACGGATTTCAAAATCTTCATCTTCATCGATAAATCTCACCACCATCCCCTCACCCCCCGCCAGGGAAAGAATGTTCTTACTTATAAATGTATAAGTAATTCCTCAAGATAATGGGGTTCAAATGAATTTATTGGTTTTCATAGGAATTAAGCATGCAATGAAAACTATTGTTTCTAATAATTACACATATACAATGATAACATTATTATTAATAATTACACATATACTTAAGGTCACACTTACGATACAATTTACCGGAGAATTCACACGTTATAGTTCTCGGCTGAACAGGCCTTGTCGAATTCTGAACAATCTGTCCTAACCCCCCTTCCTATGTATCTTTTTCTCGAGTGCGGATTCATGTGTTATCAAAGGATTACCTCACCCCATTCATTATTCACTTAATGAATTTCAGTTTTAACAAGAAGGCCTCAGGTACACCTTATTAAGGCTTTATCTCGACTGAGTTGTCAATCAGATCGTTCAACTGGAGACAGCTACAGAGGCCCATGGCTCTCCTACTTGCCTTGCTCAGATGTGTCCTTGGAGGAGTTAATATTTGGGAGGTGTCTAAGGGGCTCGGACAAAAGAAAGCTTGTAGCTGACTGGTCATCAGCTAAAGCCGCTGTCTGGTGACTTTTAATTCGCACTGACCATTGAAACTCACTGAACAGTTAAAGTCTGAAGGTTAAAACGAAGAATTAACCCTTTCCTTACACCCCAATGCTTCTGTAATCTGCTTCAGCTGTATGTCCTAATTTGGACCTTCCGCTCTTCCTTTTGGCCCGCTGCGCGTCTTCCCTTCTGCTCTGCTCCACAATCTGTGGTGCAGCTTTCGGTTATCATGCTCCCAGCACTTCAGAATCCCCCCTTCCTGAAGCCACATCCCTCTCTACTTTCAAAAAGCTTCATCGAAACCTTCTTCTTCGGCCTTGCGTTTGGTCACCCCCTTAACGATTGTCCTAAACTCCTGCCATGTGTCTGGTCCCTCGTTGGAGAGCACCATGGAACATGCTGTGATGTTAAAATGTGCTATTTAATTACAGGCTGGAGTGGGGCAAACGCAAGTCAAGTTTTTCCAATATTACGACTTAGATTTTCCAGTCAGCGTTATTTCGATGCCAGCATTAACCATTTTATTCCTCTCCCAGGAGATTACAGGACTGTGGGGGTGGGCAGGAAGTGTCTGGTCACGAACACTCCAGCCACCATGAACGCGCGGGGACAGGCTTGATGAACCAGTTGGCTCTTTTCCTGCCCGCCAACTCCGTATGTTCGCAAACTGGTCATTGCTGATGCTAAAATAACACTGATCGGAAAATCTAGACGTAAAATTCTTTCCAAAAACTCAACTGGTGCTCCTAGAATGATACAGCACAGAAGGCGGCCATTTGGCCCATCGTGCCTGTGCCGGCTCTTTGAAAGAGCTAACTCGGGAGGACAACTTGTATACTGTGATGGGAAGTGGGGGGGCGGTGCGGTATAGAGACCAGTGTGGAGAAAGGGGGCTCTCTGATCAGCAGGAATACTTTGATCTATCTTGTGCAGGTCCACTTTGGGCTGCATCAACGCTGCTTTCTGCGCTTTATTAGCAAATAAATACTCAGCCCTCGTGTCACAGTCCCTGTGTGACACTGGGATGCACGCGTGTCATTTATTGCACTATCTAATTTACACCGTCGCCCAACTTCACAAGTAATCACATCTCAAAAATAAATAAGTAGATATATTCCCTGCCTTTTTAGATTGCACCGAAGGCAGCCAGTGGAGATATTCTTTTAATAAAAATGCTTTGAGAACGTTCAGGTCTTCTGTATTAATTGCTTAGCAAAATTACGAACAATAAAAAACAAGAAGCCATCAAGCCCATCGCATCCATCAGATAGTTCCACCAACCTCACTATCAGCTAGTAATGCGAATTCTTGTGTGAGGAAAATCCAATTAGTCCTACTGCCCTTCCCCATAGCCCTGTAACGTTCTCCCCTTAGTGTATTTATCCAATTCCCTTTTGAAAGTTATTATTGAATCTGCTTCCACCGCCCTTTCAGGCAGCGCATTCCAGATCATCACAACTCGCTGCGTAAAAAAAATGTTCCTCATCTCCCCTCTGGTTCTTTTGCCAATTACCTTAAATCTGTGTCCTCTGGTTACCGACCCTCCTGCCAGTGGAAACAGTTTCTCCTTATTTACTCTTATCAAAACCCTTCATGATTTTGAACACCTCTACTAAATCACCCCTTAACCCTCTCTGTTCTGAGGAGAACAATCCCAGCTTCTCCAGTCTCTCCACACAACTGAAGTCCCTCCTCCCTTGTACCATTCTAGTAAATCTCCTCTGCACCCTCTCCAAGGCCTTGATATCCTTCCCTAAAGTGCGGTGCCCAGAATGGGACACAATCCTCCAGTGAGTTCGCTTGTGCTGCCACTCAATCTCCTTGAAAATCTATAAATCTTTAGTGCCAGCTGAATAAAATATCAAATGAAGCACTGATGGCTTACTCTCATTTGAATTTTATTCCTCCCGAGTTAATCCTCAGTGTGTGCATTTACTGTGCTGCCTTGTAGTCTCCCAGACCCCCTCCAAGTGACGACCTGAATGATGCATTTTCACATGGACCATGACTGTTGGTTAACTCTTCTATCCATTAACGTGCTAAACATCTCTCAAGCTTCAGTCCCCTTAAGGCACAGGGAAGTCTAAGGAAAATCACTCGAGACCCTTTCCCACAAATAACACTCCTGCCACCAAGCTCTCAGGACGCCCTCGGGCAGAAAAGGAACCCTGCGGTATTATTGATTTGGTGGGGTTTTTTTTGGTAATTACCTCATCCGGTTGGGGCGGGCTGACTTTGGGCATGGGCGAGACCTGCGGAGTTTTCAGGTGATTGTTGCTGTCGGGGATCAGGTCAGCGTGAACGGTCTGGACGTGGTTTTGGAGCTCGCTCTCAGACTCGAACTTCACGTTGCAGTTCAAGCAGCGGGTCTTTACCGCTCCTCCCTTGCCCTTGCTCTCGGCGGGGCTCGGGTTGGAGACCTGGCGGCTGCCATTCAGGTTGGCGCTGGCGTTGGGGCTGGCGTGCTTGTTGCCGTTGACGCAGGCGGCGCAGAGCCCGTACGGCAGGCCGTTGATGTCCAGCTTCACCAAGTCCTGCTTGGAGCGGAACTCCTTCAGGCAGGAGGCGCACTTGTAGAGTTTCGGGAGCGGCTGGGCGCGCGGAGCGGGCTGACCGCTGGCGCCGTTGCCCGTCTTCTGCATGTGGAAGGTCCCGTGGATCTTCAGCTCCAGGGTGGAGGTGACCGTCTGCATGCAGACCACGCAGCGAAAGCCAGTCAGGGAGTTCCGCAGATCGGGGTGCATCTGACAGTGCTCCAGGAACTCCTCTTCGCACTGGAGGGGCATCTTGCAGATCCGACAGGTCCCGGTGTCCAGGCTTTTGCTGTGGGTGACCTTGTGCTCGGTGAGGGTGAGGAGCGAGGGGAAACGCTCTCCGCAGATCGGGCACATGTAGTGCTTGACCGGCCCCAAGTGGGTCTGGGCGTGCTCGCGCAGGCCGCTTTCTGAAAAGAAGGTTCTGGAGCAGACGTTGCACTTGTAGTTCCCTTTGATGAGCTCGGCCTTCTTCTTCACGATGGCGCTGTCGCCTGGGCGGATGTTGTGGTCGCGGAGCTGGTGGTTCTGCAGCAGCGAGTCCATCGTGTAGGCGGCGCCGCAGATGTCGCAGGCGTACATGGTCTCCGAGGTGTCGAGCTCTTCCTCGCTGCCGTCGCGGCTGTTGTGGGTGTCCTGGTGGTTGGCGAGGATGCTCTGCAGCTCCGCCTCCTCCTTGTGGGCCTGCTCGCCAGAACCGTTGGACCCGCAGTTCTGGGGCTTGGCCTCGAACATGCAGTGCTTCTCGCGCAGGTGCTTCTCCAGCAGGATGATGGCGTGGAAGGCCTTGCTGCAGAACTTGCAGTTGTACTTCTTGCTGTGGGTGGTGATGTGACACTGCAGCTCCACCTCCGTGCCAAAAATCTCACCGCAGAAGATGCACTTGTACATCTTGCCCTGGTGGTCAAGGTGGTTGTGCTTGACGTGGGCCTGCAGGTCCGCCTCGCTCCGGAAGTCCCAGTTGCAGGAGGTGCAGCGGTAAACTTTCTTCTCGTTGCTGTGCTTGACGGCCAGGTGGAGCTGGATGGAGACCTTGGAGTCGAAGACCTCCTGGCAGAGGGTGCAGCGGAAGAAGACAAAGGTGTGCATGTCCAGGAGGTGCTTCTGCAAGTCATCCACTGAGGTGAACTGCTTGTCGCAGCTCTCGCAGATGTAGTAGGTCGACGTGATCATGAAATGGATGGTGACGTGCTTCAGCAAGGACTCCTGGGAGGGAAACTCCTTGTTGCACTGCGGGCAAGACAGCTTCTTCAGGATGGTGTCCAGGTGGGTCTTCAGGTGGCCCTGAAAACTGTCAAACGACGTGAATTTCGCAGCGCACTGGTTACAGCAATACTCCCCCGCTGCGTGGGGGGGACCAGTGCCTGTGCTGTGCACCACCTTAACGGAACTTTGCTCCACACTCAGCGGAGACAAGGGGCTGGTGGCCCGGCTGGATTTTTTGCTGCCGTTGTTGTAATTGAGGGCTAGTGGGATGTTCTTGTGGTTCTCCTTGATGTGCTTGTTCAGCTTCAGGATGTTGTTGAATATTGGGGAATTGGTACAGTAGGAGCAGGAGTACACCTCCATCATGGGGTCTTTGGACACCCCGAGCAAAGGGGAATCGAAGCGCACGCTGTTTGCGTCGCAGTGGATCTGCTGAATGTGTTCGTCGAGAGACCCTTCGGTGAGGAACCCCATCAGGCAGTGGGGACAGAAGAAGGCATTGCTGTCTTTGGTCACCACGCTGCTGAAGCTGTGGGAACTTCGGATGTGCTCCTGGAGGCTGTTGAGGTCGTTCAGGGCTTCGGCGCAGAAGTTGCACTGGTACACCAAGGCGGGCAAGGCGGCCGCCATCAGCGGCAAAGAGTCCTGGTTCTCGTGGGCCTGCCGGACATGCTCGTTGAGGTTGTAGAGGGAGGGCAAGACCTCAAGGCAGATGTGGCAGGTGTGCGCCTGTTCGGGTTTGTCCAGGTGCATGGTCTTTAGGTGGATTTGCAGCACGGCGAGGCTGCTGAAGACCTGCTTGTTGCAGTAGATGCAGCTGTAGGTCACCTTCGCCTGCTTGAGAAGGGGGGCAGCCCCGTCGGAAGTCTGCTGAGAAAGCCTCTTCTTGCCCCGGGGCTTCACCTGCTGCGACGCAACCTCCAGCATGGTCGAGCTGTCCACTGAGAGATTGGAGTCCGGGGTGGTGCTGGACACGGACGTGTAGCCAACGGTCACCATGGAAGGGCTATTGCTGTGGTTGCTGGGCTCGGGCTGTTGGTGAGTGTCCATGTGGCTGTACAGCTCCTCCACGGAGAGGAAATGCTCCGAGCAGATATTGCACCGGTTGCCTTTCTCCCGACTGTGCACTTGGTTGACGTGAGCCAGGAGGACGCTCTCCTCCGTGAACAAGTCCGAGCAGTAAATGCACTGAGAGGCAGCCCGGTCTTCGGAGGGCGAGCACTCCGGGTGGCAGTCGGCGATGTGCCGCTGCAGGTCCTCGGGCAGGTGGAAACCCTCCTCGCACTGGCTGCACTTCTGAGCGTCCCTCAGCTTCCACTCCTCCAGCCTGGACAGCGACTGGGAGCCGTCCTTGTTCTTCTCGTGCACTTGCATGTGGCCGTGCAAGGAGCTGGAGGAGAGGAAGCCACGCCGGCAGATGGCGCACTTGTAGGGCTTGCTGGAGGTGTGGGTCTTGAGGTGGATCTTCAGGTGGTCGCTGCGGGAGAAGGCGGCATCACACTCGCTGCAGTGGTACTTCTTGTCGCCCGTGTGCAGCTTGATGTGGCGGTCGCGGCTGCGCTTGTGTTTGAAGAGGCGGCTGCAGAAGGTGCACTTGAAGGGCAGCTTGTCGCTGTGGCTCTGCTCGTGGTGCTTCAGGTAGCTGAGGCGGCTGAAGGACTTGTCGCAGAACTGGCAGGGGTACGGCAGCCCGGGCCCACCTTCCTCCTCGCCAAAGTCGCAGCCATCCCCGTGACTGGGTGAAGCGTGGTCCTTGCTGGAAGGCGAGGATGCGGGCCACGAGCACGAGGGGTCATCCTCTCCGTCAAGGCCATCTGCAAACGTCAATAATTTAACATCAGTTAAAACGTTCATTATCTCTGGCAGCCAGCAACGCATCAGCATGAAACAATCGAGATCGTTAAGATTATGAAAGGCGCTCGATAGGGTAGACGTAGAGAAGATGTCTCCACTTGTGGGGGAGACCAGAACTAGGGGGCCACAAATATAAGATAGTCACTAATAAATCCAATAGGGAATTTCTGTTTTTCTTCCCCTGATTTGGTTTCTTTTCGTGGATTCCTACTTTTAGATTACTTGCTCTATTTCTGCCTGAAAGATTGGCTTAGCCTGTTGACTCACTGAGAACAGCTACCCTGAAATTCAGCTTTTACTTAGAATAAAGGTTTAATAAAAAATAATGAGGCAGGTTCGAATTAGGGAACATAAATTGTCTTTGTTTAAAATGTTGTTTTAAATAATGAAATAAAGCAGGAGAGAATGATTAATCGATCGTCTGCAACCTCACAGCACCCTCCAGCATAGAGGGGTGGGATTGCTTTGCTGTGGACTTTGGTTAGACCACACTTAGAGTACTGTGCACGGTTCTGGTCTTCATATTACAAAAAGGATGTAGAGGCACTGGAGAAGGTGCAAAAAAGGTTTACAAGGATGATACCAGAACTGGGGAAAGAGAATTCCAGATTTCTACTGGTGAAAAAGTGTTTCTAGATTTCACTCCTAAATGGCCTTGCTCTAATTTTAAGGTTATGGTCCCCTCGTTCTCGATTTCCCCACCAGAGGAAATAGTTTCCCTGTATCTACCCTGCTGAATCCTTTCAACATTTTAAACACATCTGTGAAGCACCTTAGGCTTGTTTTTTTGGGTGAAAGGCACCATAAGTCTATAAAATAATGAGGGGCATAGATAAGGTAGATAGTCAAAATCTTTTCCCAAAGGTAGGGGAGTCTATAACGAGGGGACATAGATTTAAGGTGAGAGGGGAGAGATACAAAAGGGTCCAGAGGGGCAATTTTTTCACTCAAAGGGTGGTGAGTGTCTGGAACGAGCTGCCAGAGGCAGTAGTAGAGGCGGGTACAATTTTGTCTTTTAAAAAGCATTTGGACAGTTACATGGGTAAGATGGGTATAGAGGGATATGGGCCAAGTGCAGGAAATTGGGACTAGCTTAGTGGTGTAAACTGGGCGACATGGACATGTTGGGCCGAAGGGCCTGTTTCCATGTTGTAAACTTCTATGATTCTATGATTCTATTCTATATAAATTTGCTGTTGGCATACTGACATTGTGACACATTAGAAAGTTTAGTTTGGAATCTTCGATGCCTTATATTGGTGAAGAAGATTTTTCTTGAGCTATCAAACTCTGATTTTCTGTCACACACACCCAGTATCCATGGGTGGGTCACATCAACATGAAAAAGTTTTTTTTGCATAAAGTAACAAATCCGATCAGAGTGAAATTATTACGTAAATGGTGTAAAATTCACATCTAGGGCTGTATCCTAACTCACACCGAGTCCCGTTCACCCATCACTCCCTGTGCTCGCTGACCTACATTGGCTCCGGGTCTGGGAACGCCTCGATTTAAAAATTCTCATCCTTGTTTTCAAATCCTTCCATGGCCTCACCCCCTCCCTATCTCTATAACCTCCACCAGCCCTACAACCCTCCGAGATCTCTGCGCTCCTCCAATTCAGGCCTCTTGCGCATCCCCGATTTCCTTTGCCCCGCCATTGGCGGCCGTGCCTTCAGCTGCCCGGGCCCCTAAGCTCTGGAATTCCCTCCCTAAACCTCTCCGCCTCTCTACCTCCTTTAAGACGCTTCTTGAAACCTGCCTCTTTGACCACCTGTTCGAATATCTCCTTATGCGGCTCGGTGTCAAATTTAGTTTGATAATCGCTCCCGTGAAGCGCCTTGGGACGTTTTACAATGTTAAAGGCGCTATATAAATGCAACTTGTTGTTGCTGTTGTTGTAACACTGGGCAGCCCAGTGGCAAAACACTGCGTACTTTAGTGTATACGGCAAACCCGTAGGGTCACAGGTCTTCGAAATCAGTACGAAGATTTGACCCATGACTTTTCATGTGACTAAATTGCAGATCTTTTGTAATTTAAAAGTCTTATCTCTAACTGCAGGTGTTAGGAAATGAAAACCCAATGTCATGGGCACTTCATCCGCAGAAGTTCAAAAGGTCCCGAGTTTGATCCTCCCATCGCGTCAGAAGAGATTTACTAGAATGGTGCCAGTGATGAGGGACTTCAGTTATGTGCAGAGACTGGAGAAGCTGGGATTGTTCTCCTTAGAACAGAGAAGGTGAAGGGATTTGATAGAGGTGTTCAAAATCATGGTGGGTTTTGATAGAGTAAACAAAGAGAAACTGTTTCCAGTGGCAGAAGTGTCGGTAACCAGAGGACACAGATTTAAGGTGATTGGCAAAAGAACCAGAGGCAACATGAGCAAACATTTTTTTACGCAGCGAGTTGTTACGATCTGGAATGCGATGCCTGAAAGGGCGGTGGAAGCAGATTCAATAATAACTTTCAAAAGGGAATTGGAGAAACACTTGAAGGGGAAAAATTTACAGGGTAATGGGGAAACAGCAGAGGAACGAGACTAATTAGATATCTCTTTCAAAGAGCCGGCACAGGCATGATGGGCCGAATGGCCTCCTGCTGTGCTGTACCTACTATGATACTGTGACCTGTGCAGGAGTTAGCTGATCACGGCCAGGGTGGCACAAGGGCCCTACATTTGGACTCAGTTTCCCGTGGCTTAGGAGGGGAAATCAGCAGAGTTTTCACTCCTGACTGCTTGAGGAAATCGGGTGTTGGGGGGCATTTATACGACAACTGACTGTAAGCAGGCTATTTTGTCCTTGCACAAGTCCTTGGTTGGGCCTCATTTGCAATACTGTGTTCAGATTTGGTCTCCTCACATGGTGGGTGATATTAAGGCTTTGGAAAGGGCGCAGAGGAGGGTCCCACTAGACTAATTCCCAGCTTAAAGCATCTTAGTTCTCAAGATAGGCTAAAAAAGCTGGGACTCTAGACTTTGGGGAAGGGGCGATCTGATCGAGGTTTATAAGATGATGAAGGGAATAGATTGTGTTCCAGTCGACAGTTTGTTCCAATTAAATAGGTTCGGGAGGACCAGGGGGGGGGGGTCACAATGTTCAGCTGTACAAGGCCAGATCGAGGATAGGATGTCAGGAGGTGGTTCTTTCCCCAGAGAATAGTGGGACCTCGGGAACAGGCTGCCGGCTCGTGCGGTGGACGCCGATTTGCTGAACTCCTTCAAGTGAGAGCTGGACCTGTTTCTGACATGGGGCAGAGATCACCGTGTACAAAAGGTAGGCACTGCGTAGAATTATCGGGGCCAGCGTGATCTCCTGGACTAGTTTCGATCGTCTAAGGGGGCAGGAGAGGAATTTCCCAGATATTTTCCCCCAAATTGGCTTGGGCTTTTCTCTGGTTATTCGCCTCTCCCAGGAGAGCACATGGTTTCGGGTGGGGTGGGGAGTATATATATATATATATATTGTGATACACAAGGTATCGCAATTGTGTGTGACAGGCTGGATGGGCAAGAGGGTCCTTTCCTGTCTGTCGTTGTTCGTGTGCTATCCAGCAAACTTGACTGGAAGGGTGTCAGGTGAGAAATGGGGCAGATTCATGTTTGATGCCCCAGTTGGTCATCCTGTTGTTATTCGCGGTCACGGTTCACAGCTGAATGGTGGGCAGGGTACAGGAGGAAGAGACCACCCATTCACCCAGTAACCCTCCAAGAGTCAGGAAAGGAGGGGGAGAAACATTCAGCCCATCTAGTCCATGTCTGCTCCACACGAGCCTCCTCCCATCCTAATTCATCTCATCCCATCAACGTGTCCTTCTATTCCTTTCTCCCTCATGTGTTTCTCGAGCTTCCACTTGTGACCTGTACAGAAAACGCAGCTCTGAGGGTCGTGATAAGGCAACGCATTGTTACTCCAACAGGCTGTCGCACTGAGTGATGGGATATAGCTCCTGATAAAGTCTGGGCACTTTTCATAGGAGGAGAAAAAAAAAAGTTTGTACAAATTAAGTCAACGCTCCAAGGTGCTGGAATGAGCCACCTGTTCAACCTCCTTCTTGATAGTGCATCCAACAGTGCTTCCATTGGACACCACCTACATCCGAATCATAGCATCATACAGCACAGAAGGAGGCCATTCGGCCCATCGTGCCTGTGCCGGCTCTTTGAAAGAGCTATCCAATTAGTCCTATGCACCTGCTCTTTCCCCACAGCCCTGCAAATTTTTCCCCTTCAAGTATTTATCTAATTCCCTTTTGAAAGTTACTATTGAATCTGCTTCCACCGCCCTTTCAGGCAGCGCATTCCAGATCATAACAACTCGCTGCGTTAAAAAAAAAACTACTCCTCATCTCCCCCTCTGGTTCTTTTGCCAATTAACTTAAATCTGTGTGCTCTGGTTACCGACCCTCCTGCCACTGGGAACAGTCTCTCCTTATTTACTCCATCCAAACCCTTCATGATTTTGAACACCTCCATTAAATCTCCCCTTATCCTTCTCTGCTCCAAGGAGAACGATCCCAGCTTCTCTAACTCTCTCCAGCTGCGGAAAATAACCAAAGTAAATTATACAGTCTTTCCATCTCAGCCAAGCAAAGTTTCTTCAGAGTTGGATCCTTTTCTCTGAGTATTACAACGCCCTGCTCCCTACCTCTCCCCACTCAACCTCAGGCATACTGGACCGCAGTTTCTGCCTCCCACAATACAACATAATTTAATTATAATTAATTAATTACACCTCCTGCTCTTGGCTACCTGTTATGCACTATAAATTGTGCACTAAAAAACCACATTGTAGATAAAATTGTAGAGCGTAGCTCGAGATCTCTTAGCAGCATCGGTAAAAGCCCAGGTCCGAGAGGTCAGTTAGCTGACCGCCCGTCAATCGAGGGTAACACACAGACACGGTGAAAGAAAGAAAGGAACAAAATGATATTGGGGGGCTGTTCTCCTTAGAGCAGAGAAGGTTGATGGGAGATTTAATAGAGGTTTTCAGAATTATAAAGGGGTTTTGATAGAGTAAATAAGGAGAAACTGTTTCCACTGGCAGAAGGGTCGGTAACCAGAGGACACAGATTTAAGATAAATGGCAAAGGAACCAGAGGGGAGATGAGGAGATTTTTTTTTCACACAGGGAGTTATGACGATCTGGAACGCCTTTATAGGGCAACATATTTCAGAAAGTGCAACAGAGAGAAATAAATTAATTTTTTGTTAGTAGAAGTATAACCATAAGCATGGGGGAGGGAGGCTACACACCCCACTCAACATTTCGAACAATAAAGTAGATAATACGGAATGGAGGGGGGATTTCAATTGAATGAATGAGCTGGGTTATATTATGATGGAGTACGGTCATGTACAGAACAACTTGATCACTCACCAAAAGAACCAGAGAGGAGATGAGGAAAAAATATTTTTACGCCAGCGAGTTGTTCTGATCTGGAATGCACTGCCTGAAAGGGCGGTGGAAGCAGAGTCAAAAGTAACTTTCAAAAGGGAATTGGGCATATACTTGAAAAGGAAAAATTTGCAGGGCTGTGGGGAAAGCGCAGGGGAGTGGGACTAATTGGATAGCTCTTGGATGCTGAGTCATTGAATATGTTCAAGACTGAGAGCGATAGATTTGTGGACTCCAGGGGAATCAAGGGATATGGGGATCAGACGGGAAAGTGGAGTTGAGGTCGAAGATCAGCCATGATCTGATTAAATGGTGGAGCAGGCTCGAGGGGCCGTATGGCCTACTCCTGCTCCTATTTCTTATGTTCTCTTCCAAAATTATAGAATCATAGAATGGTTACAGCACGGAAGGAGGCCATTTGGCCCATCGAGTCCGTGCCGGCTCTCTGCAAGAGTAATCCAGCTAGTCCCACTCCCCCGCCCTTTCCCTGTAGCCCTGCAAATTTTTCCTTTCAAGTACTTATCCATTTCCCTTTTGAAGGCCATGATTGAATCTGCCTCCACCACTCCCTCGGGCAGTGCATTCCAGATCCTAACCACTCGCTATGCAAAAAAGTTTTTCCTCATATCATCTTTGGTTCTTCTGCCAATCATCTTAAATCTATGCCCTCTGGTCCTTGACCCTTCCGCCAATGGGAACAGTTTCTCTCTATCTACTCTGTCTAGACCCATCATGATTTTGAATACCTCTATCAAATCTCCTCTCAACCTTCTCTGCTCTAAGGAGAACAACCCCAGCTTCTCCAGTCTATTCACGTAACTGCAGTCCCTCATCCCTGGAACCATTCTAGTAAATCTTTTTCTGCACCCTCTCTAAGGCCATCACATCTTTCCTAAAGTGCGGTGCCCAGAACTGAACACAATACTCCAGTTGTGGCCGAACCAGTGTTTTATAAAGGTTCGTCATGTCTTCCTTGCTTTTGTACTCTATGCCTCTATTTATAAAGCCCAGGATCCTGTATGCTTTTTTAACCTGCCCTGCCACCTTCAACGATTTGTGCCCATATACCCCCAGATCTCTCTGCTCCTGTACCCCTTTTAGAGTTGTGCCCTTTAGTTTATATTGCCTCTCCTCGTTCTTCCTACCAAAATGTATCACGTCACATTTTTCTGCATTAAATTACATCTGCCATGTGTCCGCCCATTCCACCAGCCTGTCTATGTTCTCTTGAAGTCTATCACTATCCTTCTCACTGTTTACTACCCTTCCCAGTTTTGTGTCATCCGCAAATTTTGAAATTGTGCCCTGTACACCCAAGTCCAAGTCATTAATATATATCAAGAAAAGCAGTGGTCCCAGCACCGACTCCTTTGAACAAGGGTGTAACATTTGCAATTCTCCAGTCCTCTGGCACCATCCCCATATCTAAGGATGTTTGGAAGATCATGGCCAGTACCTCCGCAATTTCCACCCTTACTTCCCTCAGCAACTAGGGTGCATCCCATCTGGACCGGGTGACTTATCTACTTTAAGTACAGCCAGCCTTTCCAGTACCTCCACTTTATCAATTTTTAGCCCATCCAGTATCTCAACTACCTCCTCTTTTACTGTGACTTTGGCACAATCTTCTTCCTTGGTAAAGACAGATGCAAAGTACTCATTTAGCTGTGCCCTCTGCCTCCATGAGTAGATCTCCTTTATGGTCCCTAATCGGCCCCACCCCTCCTCTAACTACCTGTTTACTCTTTATATGCCTGTAGAAGTCTTTTGGATGCCCTTTTATGTTGGCTGCCAGTCTATTCTCATACTCTCTCTTTGCCTCTCTTATTTCCTTTTTCACTTCCCCTCTGAACTTTCTGTATTCAGCCTGGTTCTCACTTGTATTATCAACCTGACACCTGTCATACGCCCCTTTTTCTGCTTCATCTTACTCTCTATCTCTTTTGTGGAGTATAATGTGGGGAAATGTGAGGTTATCCACTTTGGTAGGAAGAATAGAAAAGCAAAATATTATTTTAAAAGATGAGAGACTAAGAAATGTTGGTAGTCAAAGAGATTTGGGTGTCCTTGTACATGAATCACAGAAAGTTAACATGTAAGTACAGCAAGCAATTAGGAAGACAAATGGTGTGTTAGCCTTTATTGCAAGGGGGTTGGAGTATAAGAGTAAGGAAGTCTTGCTGCAATTATATAGGGCTCTGGTGAGACTACACCTGGAGTACTGTGTACAGTTTTGGTCTCCTTACCTAAGGAAGGATATACTTGCCATAGAGGGGGTGCAACGAAGGTTCACTAGATTGATTCCTGGGATGAGAGGGTTATCCTATGAGGAAAGATTGAGTAGAATGGGCCTATATTCTCTGGACTTTAGAAGAATGAGAGGTGATCTCATTGAAACGTGTAAAATTCTAGGGCTTGACATGGTAGATGCTGAGAGGCTGTTTCCCCTGGCTGGAGAGTCTAGAACTAGGGGTCACAGTCTCAAGATAAGAGATCGGCCATTTGGGACCGAGATGAGGAGAAATTTCTTCAATTAGAGGGTGGTGAATCTTTGGAATTCTCTACCCCAGAGGGCTGTGGACGCTCAGTCGTTGAAATCGAAGGCTATTTGGACACTAAGGGAATCAAGGGATATGGGGATCGGGCGGGAAAGTGGGGTTGAGGTCGAAGATCAGCCATGATCTTATTGAATGGCGGAGCAGGCTCGAGGGGCCTTATGGCCTACTCCTGCTCCTATTTCTTAAGTCCTTATGTTATCCAGGAAGCTCTGGCTTTAGTTGCTCTACCTTTCCCCCTCCTGGGAATGTGCCGAAAATGTACCCGAACCATCTCCTCTTTAAAAGCCACCCGTTGTTCAATTACAGTTTGGCCTGTACTGAGCCAGCACAGGCACGATGGGCCAAATGGCCTCCTTCAGTGCTGTACGATTCTGCGATTTGTTTATCACTCCATGTAGAGCCGCACATATTTGTCTGAGCTTGCTGGTTCTAGGTTTGTATTTATCCTGCACGGTCAAAATAATTACTTTCAAGATATTCCAGTTGTTCTCGACTGAAGTGAAAAGGAAAAATTTACAGGGCCAGGGGGAAAGAACGGGGGGGTGGGACTAATTGGATAGCTCTTTCAAAGATCCAGCACAGGCACGATGGGCCGAATGGCTCCTGTGGTGTCCGAGTCTATGATCTAGTTTGAACAAATGGGTTAACGGTTTCTCCTGATAAATACTTACATCGCCCAGTAAATGAGGTTAACAGGGGTACAGAAGCAATCGCTGATGTGCAACTACAGAGTGCGATAAGGACCTATCTGTCTCGTGCAGTTCAATAAATTAAGATTAATGGTTTTAATTGTTTCCTCATACACTGGAATTATCATCTTCAAATAATTTCCTAAATCCGCACAAAGTAAATCATTTAATTTAATTTATCTTTGATGCACGCAGCCACATTTTGAAAACCCTTCGGAAAGAAATTGATGTAATAATGCCCTTTACATTCTTGCTGCAAAAATTCCCTCTACTTGTAAATGTGAAATAAAATTTGAGTAGTGATAAGAAGCAATTTCTACTGACCCGGCCGAGAGATTGGACCCAACAATGATGCCATTTATCAAGTGCATTTCATGCCTGTATCTATAGAGAGTGTGTTTGTTAATGGTTCTCAACACATTTAATACCAAGGGTTTGGCAAACTTTATTGTTCAGGCTACAGGTTTGTAAACGCATCTTGAAACAGGAAGAATTTTTAGGAAATGAAAAGGTCCATTGGGCCCAACTCTTCTTGAGAGAACTCAACTCCGTTTTCTCACCATATCCTCTTGACCCCCTTCTCTCTCTGAAAACGCATTCATTTGTCTCTTTAACCGATTTAAACTGTCCACTGCAGTGACTTAACCCGGTAGCACGTTCCACAATTTTGTGCGAAAACATACAACAACAACTTGCGTTCGTACAGCGCCTCTGACGTGGTAAAATGACCCAAGGTCATTTACCACGGGAGCGATTATCAGACAAAATCTGACGCCGAGCCACAATAAGGAGAGATCAGGACAGGTGAGCAAAAGCTTGGTCAAAAGAGATAGGTTTTAAGCAGCGTCTTAAAAGAGAGCGAGGTAGAGTGTCAGAGAGGTTTAGGGACTGAATTCCAGATCTTAAGGCCTAGGCAGCTGAAGGTACGGCCGCCAATGGTGGGGTGAAGGAAATCAGGGATGCGCAAGAGACCAGAATTGGAAGGGGGGGGCAGAGATCTCGGAGGGTTGTCACCTGACTCCCCTTCTTACTTTTCTCAATGATTGAACTCGTGCCCATTGGTATTTGAACCCCTCACAACAAAATGTCTCCAGAAATTCAGATCACAACTGGCGATGAAAATAATTTTTCCCTTCGCCAAATCCTTACACCAAAACAGATAAGTAGATACGTGAAAAAGAAGTGAATGAGAGAAAAGAAAGGTCAGCAAAATTAGCCACAGTAATCATATCCCACCCTAGTCCACTTAAGGGATGTATCCAGGGCAGTCTTGTTTTGGGTAGACCATCCAACCCGCTTTACTGAATATTGGGTGGTTGGCCTCACATCTCCCTATCTCTGTAACCTCTTCCAGCCCTACAACCCTCCGAGATCTCTGTAACCTTCTCCAGCCCTACAACCCTCCGAGATCTCTGCGCTCCTCCAATTCTGGACTCTCGCACGTCCCTGATTTTCATCGCTCCACCAGTGACGGCCTTGCCTTCAGCTGTCTAGGCTCTGTGCTCTGGAATTCCCTCCCTAAACCTCTCTCTCCTCTTTAAGACGTTCCTTAAAACCTACCTCTCTCCCGTCCTGATATCTCCTTGTGTGGCTCGGTGTCAAATTTTGTCTGATAATCGTTCCTGTGAAGCGCCTTGTGACGTTTTACTACTTTGAAGGAGCGATATAAATTTTGTTGTTTATCACAGAATGATGCAGCATGGGAGGCCATTTGGCCCATCGTGTCTGTGCTGGCTGGTTTCCCAGAACCACTTAGACGCCAGCTCAAAATATTCGGCAGAAAATGACACCAGGTAACTGGGTGCTCCACACTTGTTCTTACCCACGCATGGAACAGACTTCTGTAACCCATGTGTATCTAGAACAGTGCGATATGGTTCCTTCACACTTACGGAATAAACAGGAGAAATGAAAATTCCTCATACTGCATCTCATACACATGTAGAACACATTCTTTGCAAGGCAGTAACAACGGCATAATTTGCTCAATGGGAGAAAAAGCACATTGTCCTACTCCGCCATTATTACTTCAAACAAAGTCACTTTCAGCATCTTTAGTTACACACTAAGTGGGTGTGAAGTTATATTACAATACCACTAGCTATAGAATGTGGAGGGCAGCCAGCAAGACCAGAGTTATACTGCAAACCCCACTCTGTCCACCAGGAGATACCTCTTGTGCATGGCGCTTATAGGCAGAGACATAGCTCTCCTTCCCAGACAGCTGTTTTTTTAATCTTAGGAAAGAGCAGGTGAAGCAGCTGCTTTCTCATGACATTAAAAAGACTTGATATCAAAAAAAAAGACTTGCATTTATATAGCTTCTTACACGACCTCAGGACTTCCCAAAGCCACTTTTCAGCCAATGAATGAGTTTGTAGTTTTTAATTTGAACAGTTCTGCAGTTTATTTGCATTTTGCGTTAACCTAATGGGCAAGAACATTGGAATATACAGGAGAGACCACTGACATCCTTCTGGCTGGTCCCAATGTCTAGAAAATATCATATCTTGCAATCGTTCTCGTCCCCTTCATTAAGTTTTTCACCAAGTAATTACCGACTCTTTCTCAATTTGCTGATAGTCAGCCCCCGCTGTCCCCTATCCCATACACTACCCTCATGCGTAACTTAGTTAATTCCCAACTGTCTTTTCACCTGTCCCCTTCTAAGATTGAAACTCTGTTCAGGAAATTAAAACCTTGTGATATGTGTTCCATTTCTCAAGTGTCACTCTATGGTGGGGTATAGTTAATACAGGGGAGGACTGCGACAAAATACAAACATTAATAAATTTGCAGAATGGGCGTGTAATTGACAAATGAATTTCAATACAGATAAGTGTGAGGTGGTGCATTTTGGTAGGAAGAATAAGGAGGCCACATACCCCTTGGAAAATAAGAGTCTAAATGGGGTAGAGGAGCAGAGGGATCACTAAATCACTAAAAGTAGTGACGCAGGTTAATAAGGCCATAAAAAAGCAAACAAAGCACTGGGGTTCATTTCTAGAGGGATAGAATTGAAAAGCAGGGAAGTTATGTTAAATTTATATAGAACCTTAGTTAGACCACACAGTGAACAGTTCTGGTCTCCATATTATAAAAAGGGTATAGAGGCACTGGAGAAGGTGCAAAAAAGATTAACTAGGGTGATTGTGGAGGTTATAACTATCAGGAAAGACTGAACAGGCTGGGGCTGTTTTCTGTAGAAAAGAGAAAACTGAGGGGTGACCTTATAGAGGTCTTTAAGATTATGAAAGGGTTTGATAGGGTAGACGTAGAGAAGATGTTTCCACTTGTGGGGGAGACCAGAACAAGGGGCCAAAAATATAAGATAGTCGCTAATAAATCCAAAAGGGAATTCAGGAGAAACTTCTTTACCCAGAGAGTGGTTACAATGTGGAACTCGCTACCAGATGGAGTAGTTGAGGTGAATAACATAGATGCATTTAAGGGGAAGCTAGATAAACACATGAGGGAGAAAGGAGTAGAAGGATATGCTGATAGGGTGAGATGAAGCTCATGTGGAGTATAAACACTGGCATGGACTTGTTGGGCCAAATGGCCTGTTGCAACTATGAATTTTTGAAGTGTAGTCATTGTTGTAATGTAGGAAACATGGCAGCCAATTTGCACACAGCAAGGTCCCACAAACAGCAATGTGATAAATGACCAGATAATCTGTTTTTAGTTGTTGGTTAATGGATAAATATTGGCCATGACACCAGGAAGAATTCCCCTGCTCTTCTTTGAATTGTGGCTTGAGATCTTTTACATCTACCTAAGAGGGCAGACAGGGCCTCAGTTTAATAGCTCATCTGAAAGACGGCCCACTCTGACAGTGCAGCACTCCCTCAGTACTGCACTGGGAGCGTCAGCCTGGATTATGTGCTCAAATCTCTGGAGTGGGGCTTGAACCCATGACCTTCTGACTCAGAGGCGAGAGTGCTGCCCACTGAGCCACGGCTGACACCTGATACCAGGCTTACAAACCGTCCAGGTAATCCATCCGTCCAGGCTGAGGACTTCGTAAACCCAGCTTTGCACTGCACCGGAGTTACGTTCTACAAAGCCCCAATCCCAAATATTGTGAGGCGGTTTAGCTGAGTGTAAGTTGTACCACTCGATTTCAGTGCGTTCTGGAGTCAAATCTGGACCCGACTCTCAAGTTACGCTCAGGGTCACCAACCCTCCAGGATTGCTCTGGAGTCTCCAGGAATTCAAGACTAATCTCCAGGCAAAACGCCTGGGAAAATATCGTGTTTTTAAAAAAATTTCTTTGAGAACTTTTGTTTGTTAGTTATACCGGAAACGAGGCTGTTTGACAGACAGTCAAGAGTCATCCGATTGGGTAACGAAGAGTCTATTCGCTTTTCCGATTGGCCGTGGGGAGGCAGAGCGGCGCGAGGGTGGAGGTGTCAGGCGACCAATGGCGGCCGTGTGGGGGCGGGGCAGTCATGTGATGATACCTCCAGGAATATGTCCAACCAGAGTTGGCGACACCTAGTTACACCGCTGATTTCACACACGGTGCACACCCAAACTCCCCTTCACACCAACCAGGCTAGTTGCAGCCAAAATTTCACACTGGAAACATCAAGTCGTACGTGAAGAGAAAAAAAAAGACTTACAGGTTACGTTATAGAAATAGCACAGCGTTTTTAGGTTTTGGGGAGCTTAAGCAGATCGTACAAGAGACTCGCTGCGTTCAGTTGTAAGCCTATGGTCTCCCCTCAGTGCCAAAACAACAAGCCATCTATTATTACCACATATGTGCTGGGATTGTTCTCCTTAGAGCAGAGAAGGTTATGGGCAGATTCAAGGTAATTGGCAGGTGAACCAGAGGCGAGATGAGGAAAAAACATTTTTACGCAGCGAGTTGTTACGATCTGGAACGCACTGCCTGATAGGGCGGTGGAAGCAGATTCAATAGTAACTTTCAAAAGGGGAACTGGATAAATACTTGAAGGGGAAAAATTTGCAGGGCTACGGGGAAAGAGCAGGGGGAGTGGGATTAATTGAATAGCTCTTTCAAAGAGCCGGCACAGGCACGATGGGCCGAATGGCCTCCTTCTGTGCTGTATCATTCTATTCTGTGATCTACGGCTGTGAAGTTTGAGGCAACAAAGCCTTTTGTTAATTCTAAGCAATCCAATATGTTATTGGTATTGCACTCTTTACACTCACCCAGGGGTTTATAACAATTTGTTCTGGAACTATTCTATTCTCCACACAGACTACTTCCTTTTTAAAGGCCTTCAAGTTCCAGTGCAAGTGAAACATTCACTTCCTGCAGCAGGAGGACTTAACTCCCCTTCCCACCCTCAAAATTAACCAAATCAATCGTCACTGTAGCAAATGCTCACTGCCCCCCACCCCCCCCCAAAACATTCTGAGCCAGGTCTCGCGGCGTGCGGCATCGCACGGCGTGCCCCGTTAGTTGAAGTTTTTGCGCCCTGTAACTCCTTGGAAGTGCGAGCTGATAATGACACCGGCAATGGGGCACCTGTGGCCTTAGTGAACGATGGGACCGACAGTCTACCTCCTTAATCAATGAGATTTAAGGATTGAGAAAGAAACAGGAAGGACGGAGAAGGAAATAGGGTGAATTAGAGTCAGATCAGGTACAGAAAGAGAAATAAAGAAAGGGAAAAGAGAGATTGGATTAAGAGAGAGAAAAAAAAGAGCCAGAAAGGAAAAGTGAGATTTTTTTTTAAATTTTGACATTTTAAAAAAATCTCCAACAACAATTCACAACCTGAAGGAATGAGAGTCCACACTTTTAATTGTTCACTTTCTGAGCCAGAGAGGTTGATTGGCCGTCAGTGACAATTATCACTAATAATTACCAGACTTAACTTTCCCGCGGCGAGTTTAATGGGGCAACTAATGAGCAAATGCAGCAAGTTCTTAAAACTCACGGGGAGGTTGAGGGCGCGATGCCCTTTTCGCGAGGCTAACGGCGGAGCGGCGCAAATCGTCCCGCAACTTGTGGCGATTCGTAATTCACGGGGCGTCTCTTCCGCCCCACAAGTTGCCGGCCGACTTGTGCACGTTAATAACGGCGTGCGTCGTTCAGATGCCGTTATTTCTTCAGCAAATTCCAGCCCTGTATATATATATATATATACGTATGTACAGTCCGCTCAGTCACTTCTGTTTTCTGAGCCACAGACTGATGCCTATGTGTGAACTCCTGCCTCAGCTGACACTGACATCCAGCTCCCCCACTAGACCTCGAGACAGAATTTTTAAAAATAAAGGTGGGAAATAAATAACACTGCTCAATTTAACACAAGTTAAATAAACAACAAGCAAATGAAAAGGAATATTAAATTGCAGGGTTCTAAAATTGGCTGGTTTTTGAAACAAAAAACTCAGTGATGGGGAAATGTAGTTTGCTCTGACAGTGCGAGGTTGAATATTGTGGCAGACACACTTTTTTGAAGCTCAAATACAGACACAGCCGTTGGGGGGAAAATAAAACAGACAGCGTTAGGACATGTTTATGGCCAAATAACATGGCTTTACAGTACAACTTAACTGTGTGCTTTCTGTAAAATGCGTTACTTCCCATAGGCATTTTAAAAGTCCCAAGAACGAAGGCAGTAGCTCGTTTAGTAACAAAAAGCAAAAACCAAAATGATTCGCCTTGTTCAACCCAAGTCCTTGAAATCAGACCACTTTAAAAGGACAGCAAAATAAAGTTCCCTCCTGTTTTGTTCACTACCTGACTTTTTAATTCTGATCAATCCCACCTCCCCCTCTGAAAATACCTTTCAATTGTTTTAGACAAACACAATTCCCCTGACATGTCTTAATAATTGAAGCACTAAGCCAGCAAAAATTCTAATGTTTGGTGGTGGAGGGGGGAATTGTCTAGATTACATATGTTGAACGTCAGGATGGGGTTAATGCTACCACTACGCCAGCACATTAGGCTAGAATCTGAACTCGGCATTATTATTAAGTTCAAGAGGTCGCCCACCATCTCTTCCTCCTGCTAGAGGTTTTATGACCAAACTTCCTTGCTGAAATAAAAACCAGTTCTTTTTTGGCATTTGTAGGCAAAAGAATCTGGTGAGAAACTGGATAACAGGAAAGCATGATAATGGAAAAAAGTGCATGAACACACAGACAGTTATGCAGAGAGACACACACACAGAGACACACACACACACACACACACAAAGACACACACACAGACAGACAGACATACAGACAGACACACACACAGAGACACACACACACGCAGACAAACACACACACACGCAGACAGACACACACATGCAGACAGACAGACATACAGACAGACACACACACACACACACACACACCAAATACAAACGTAACACCTTCCTGCCAACCACACATTAGACAGCGAGCTTCTTATCCCACCTGTGTAATGTCTGTGTTGAGTCAACTGCAGAAAGACGACTGCACTGGTTTGAGCTGCATTGTTCAATCCAAATACCGTTGACATCTGGAATAAATTCCCCTCCAATCGTACACCCCTCTGCATTGTTGAAAAGCTGTTAATAACCCTACGTCAAGTTATACCACACACACACACACACACACACATAATTTTTGCTTAACCTCTAATACCCAGCATTCCCCTCATCCCAATTTTGCTAAATTGTCTCGTCAAAGCTTATCCACAGGAAACAGATAAGATTTCAACTCTTCCCCGGTTTGCAAGCTGATGACAACATCATGGTCTTCACACAGATGGCAAAAAATGTAACAAAAAAAAAGAAAACAGACAAGTGCCATTCCTCTGCGACCCAGGTGGCCTATAAGGTCCTAGCACTGACATAGGAGACATTACGATATTAGTGTCTAAGCACAGCTGTTTGTAGACTAGATTCAGTTGCTAATGGTTTCCAGCGATTCCACGCCAACGCATTAAAGTGAGTGTGTGAACACTACTAGGATGAAAGTAACAAACACTCTGGAGAAATCAGTGGAAAGCAAAGCTCGGCCTGACTCTCTTCCAAGTAGACAGGAATGCCCAGGCTTTAGCAGCCTGTGTAAATAAAAGAGGTCCTTATTTCCTAATTCTGCTGGCTGGTCTCTCTGCAGCCGTCTCTGTGCTCCTGCCAAAGGGGATGCAGAGCTGGAGCTACACCCAGCAGCTGAAGGGCTGTCTTTGTCTGCCCGTACAGGCCTTCCTGAGCATCCTTCTGGCACTGCGCGGCCATATCCTGTAAGGAAGAGCTCCATCCTCATGCCTGAGAAGTTTCCCAGCCCGCTTCGTACAAGCAAACACCATTTAACTGCTCGCCAGCCCTGCGCTGGGGATGTGGCGGATGGATTCCCAGTCAGCAGTGCTCCAAACACCTGTACGCTCCCTGTACAGAGAGCGAGATAGAGCAGAAACTTTATAAATCTGGCAAAAGAACCAAGGGGGGGGGGGGAGATGAGGAGCGTTTCGGTTTTCCGCAGCAAGTTGTTACGATCTGGAACGCGCTGCCTGAAAGGGCGGTAGAAGCAGATTCAATAATAAATTTCAAAAGGGAATTGGATAAATACTTGAAGGGGAAAAAAAATGGGGAAAGGGCGAGGGAATGGTACTAATTGGACAGCTCTCTCAAAGAGCCGGCACGGGCACGATGGGCCGAATGGCCTCCTTCTGTGCTGTATCATTCTGTGATTCTAAGTGTGATACTATTGTGTACATCTCGTGTTACATTTCAGCAGTGACTACACTTCAAAATGTACTTCAACGGCTGTAAAGTGCTTTGGAGCCTCCTGAGGTCATGAAAAGTGCTATATAAATGCAAGTTCTTTCTTCTTCTTTCTAAAACATTACTTTAAAAGTTTAGACTACTGTTAAAAAAAAGATATAAAATTCTACCTGTGACCTCCATTTCTGGTCATCGGCAATTCGCTGAATTCCTTTAACCGAGAGCTGGACCTGTTTCTGCCTGGGGTAGAAATCACCTCGTACAGAAGATTGGCACTGCATAGAATTATCAGGCCCAGACTGATCTCCTGGACTAGTTTCGATCGTCTAAGGACGTCGGAGAGGAATTTCCGAGATTTTTTCCCCCCCAAATTGACCTGAGTTGTTTGTCTGGTTTATTGCCTCTCCCAGGAGATCGCATGGTTTTCGGTGGGGTGGAGGAGGGGCGTGTATATATTGTGGTGTATATATCAACATAATAATCATATACATTGAGTTATATATGAGGTGCAAAAGCTATAGGGTAGTGATAACTGGAGACTTCAACTATCCTAATATAGACTGGGATAACAACAATAATATAAGGGGCACAGGGGGGGAGGAATTTTTGAAATGTGTTCAGGATAACTTTCTTAACAAGTACTTTTCCCCCCACTCGAGGAAGGAGGCATTGCTGGACTTGGTTCTATGGAATGAGGTGGGCCAAGTGGAGCAAGTGTCAGTGGGGGAGCATTTAGGGAGCAGCGATCATAGTATCATAAGGTTTAGAATAGCTATGGAAAAGGACATGGACCACTCTAAAGTAAAAATACTCAATTGGAGGAGGGCCAGTTTCAATGAGATGAGAACAGATCTGGCCCGGGTAAATTGGAATCAAAGATTGGCAGGCAAAACTGTAATTGAACAGTGGGCGGCCTTTCAAGAGGAGATGGTTCGGGTATAGTCTAGGCACATTCCCACAAGGCAGAAAGGTAGGGCAACTAAAGACACAGCTCCCTGGATGACAAAAGAGATAGTGAGTAAGATGAAATGGTAAAAAGGGGCGTATGACAGATGTCAGGTTGATAATACAAGTGAGAACCAGGCTGAATATAGAAAGTTTAGAGGGGAAGTGAAAAAGGAAATCAGAGGGGCAAAGAGAGAGTATGAGAATAGACTGGCGGCCAACATAAAAGGGAATCCAAAAGTCTTCTACAGACATGTTAACAGTAAACGGGTAGTAAGAGGAGGGGTGGGGCCGATTAGGGACCATAAAGGAGATCTACTCATGGAGGCAGAGGGCACGGCTGAGGTACTAAATGAGTACTTTGCATCTGTCTTTACCAAGGAAGAAGATGCTGCCAGAGTCTCAGTAAAGGAAGAAATAGTTGAGATACTGAAGGGGCGAAAAATTCATAAAGAAGAGGTGCTGGAAAGGCTCACTGTGCTCAAAGCTAAGTCACCCGGTCCGGATGGGATGCATCCTAGGTTTCTGAGGGAAGTAAGGGTGGAAATTGCGGAGGTACTGGCCATAATCTTCCAAACATCCTTAGATACGGGGGTGGTGCCAGAGGACTGGAGAATTGCAAATGTTACACCCTTGTTCAAAAAGGTGTACGGATAAACCCAGCAACTATAGGCCAGTCAGTTTAACCTCGGTGGTGGGGAAACTTTTAGAAATGATAATCCGGGACAGAATTAATAGTCACTTGGACAAGTGTGGATTGATTAGGGAAAGCCAGCATGGATTTGTTAAAGGCAAATCGTGTTTAACTAACTTGATAGAGTTTTTTGATGAAGTAACAGAGGGTAGATGAGAGCAATGCAGTTGATGTGGTGTATAGACTTTCAAAAGGCGTTTGATAAAGTGCCGCATGATAGGCTTATCATCAAGATTGCGGCCCATGGAATAAAGGGGGCAGTAGCAACATGGATACAGAATTGGCTAAGGGACAGGAAACAGAGAGTAGTGGTGAACGGTTGTTTTTCAGACTGGAGGGAGGTGTTCAGTGGTGCTCCCCACGGGTCAGTGCTGGGACCACTGATATATATTAATGACTTGAACTTGGGTTTACAGGGCACAATTTTAAAATTTGCAGATGACACAAAACTTGGAAGTGTAGTAAACAGAGAGGGGGATAGTGATAGACTTCAAGAGGATATAGACAGGCTGGTGGAATGGGCGGACACGTGGCAGATGAAATTTAATGCAGAAAAATGCGAAGTGATTCTTTTTGGTAGGAAGAATGAGGAGAGGCAATATAAACTAAAGGGCACAACTCTAAAAGGGTTACAGGAACAGAGAGATCTGGGGGTATATGTGCACAAATCGTTGAAGGTGGCAAGGCAGATTGAGAAAGCGGTTAAAAAAGCATACGGGATCCTGGGCTTTATAAATAGAGGCATAGAGTACAAAAGTATGGAAGTTATGTCAAACCTTTATAAAACACTGGTTCGGCCACAACTGGAGTATTGTGTCCAGTTCTGGGCACCGCACTTTAGGAAAGATGTGAAGGCCTTAGAGAGGGTGCAGAAGAGATTTACTAGAATGGTTCCTGGGATGAGGGACTTTAGTTACATGGATAGACTGGAGAAGCTTGGAGCAGAGGCGGTTGCGAGGAGATTTGATAGAGGTATTCAAAATCATGAAGGGTCCAGACAGAAACTAGAGAGAAACTGTTCCCATTGGCAGAAGGGTCAAGGACCAGAGGACTTAGATTTAAGGCGATTGGCAAAAGAACGAAAGGTGACATGAGGAAAAACTTATTTATACAGCGAGTGGTTAGGATCTGGAATGCACTGCCCGAGGGGGTGGTGGAGGCAGATTCAATCATGGCCTTCAAAAGGGAACTGGATAAGTACTTGAAAGGAAAAAAAATTGCAGGGCTTCGGGGAAAGGGCGGGGGAGTGGGACTAACTGGATTGTTCTTGCATAGAGCCAGCGCGGTCTCGATGGGCCGAATGGCCTCTTTCCATGCTATAACCTTTCTATGATTCTGTACAATGCACAAGGTGTCACGATTGTGTGGGACAGGCTGAATGGACCAGAGGGTGTTTTCCTGTTGGTCATTGTTCATATGTTCGTAATTGCTCTTCATAACTTTGATTGAGTTTGGAGGGAATCTCGAGATGTTGGAGAACATAAGAACATAAGAAATTGGAGCAGGAGTAGACCATACGGCCCCTCGAGCCTGCTCCGCCATTCAATAAGATCATGGCTGATCTTTGGCCTCAACTCCACTTTCCCGCCCAATCCCCATATCCCTTGATTCCCCGAGTCCAAAAATCTATCAATCTCAGACTTGAATATATTCAACGACTGAGCATCCACAGCCCTCTGGGGTAGAGAATTCCAAAGATTCACCACCCTCTGAGTGAAGAAATTTTTCCTCACCTCGGCCCTAAATGGCCGACCCCTTATCCTGAGACTATGACCCCTAGTTCTAGACTCTCCAGCCAGAGGAAACAGCCTCTCAGCATCTACCCTGTCAAGCCCTCTAAGAATGTTATACGTTTCAATGAGATCACCTCTCATTCTTCTAAACTCCAAAGAATATAGGCCCATTCTACTCAATCTCTCCTCATTAGGTTAAACCTCTCATCCCAGGAATCAATCTAGTGAACGTTCCTTACACCCCCTCTAAGGCAAGTATATCCTTCTTTAGGTAAGGAGACCACAACTGTACACAGTTCTCCATGTGTGGTCTCACCAGAGCCCTATATAATTGCAGCAAGACCTCCTTACTCTTATACTCCAACCCCCTTACAATAAAGGCTAACATACCATTTGCCTTCATAATTGCTTGCTGTACCTGCATGTTAACTATCTGTGATTCCTGTACAAAGACACCCAAATCTCTCTGACTACCAACATTTCTTAATCCCTCACCTTTTAAAAAATATTCTGCTTTTCTATTCTTCCTGCCAAAGTGGATAATTTCACATTTCCCCACATTATACTCCATCTGCTATCTTCTAGCCCACTTACATAACCTGTCCATATCCCTCTGCAGCCTTTTTGCATCCTCCTCACAGCTTATTTTCCCACCCAGCTTTGTACCGTCAGCAGACTTGGATACATTACACTCGGTCCCCTCATCTAAGTCATTAATATAGATTGTAAATAGCCGAGGCCCAAGCACTGATCCTTGTGGCACCCCACTAGTTACAGCCTGCCAACCTGAAAATGATCTGTTTATTCCTACTCGGTTTCTGTCTGTTAACCAATCTTCAATCCATGCTGATCTTTATCCCCAATCCCATGAGGCCCAATCTTGCGTAGGTGACAGCAACAATGCAAGGCCTACCTGGAATCTTAAAAGGCGAACCTCAGGGCTAGCAAGGATATGATAACTATTTCCATAAATGAAAGCTGACCAGTTAACTCAGAAGCAGCAGTCTTGATTGAGTTACAGCTGGAGTTGCCACCTCTGGTTGGACGTATTCCTGGATGTTTTATTATATGAATTCCCGCCTCCGACCACATTACCCTGTCCAATAACGTTCTCCCCCACCTCCCTTCAATATTTACATAAAACTAATAAACAAAAGTGTTCAAAGAAAATTGCATATACATTTTATGCCCCCTATGATTTTATTCCCGGGTGTTTGCTCGCAGCAAGTGTCCAGGAGGTTAATCTTTAATTCCTGAAGACTCCAGGACGATCCTGGAGGGTTGGCGATCCTAGTTACAGATAGGCTTGTGCAGATATTCACCAGTTCTTCCCGCTGGCTATGGTATATTCCACCTGCCAAACTCTGCTGCCCGTATCCTAACTCGCACTAAGTCACGTTTTCCCCATCACCCGTGTTCGCTGACCTACATTGGCTCCTGGTCCGGGAACGCCTCGATTTAAAAATTCTCATCCTTGTGTTCAAATCCCTCCATGGACTCGCCCCCTCCCTATCTCTGTAACCTCCTCCGGCCCTACAACCCTCCGAGATCTCTGCGCTCCTCCAATTCTGGCCTCTTGTGCATCCCCGATTTTAATCGCTCCACCATTGGCGGCCGTGCCTTCAGCTGCCTAGGCCCTAAGCTCTGGAATTCCCTCCACCTCTCTCTCTCCTCCTTTAAGACGTTCCTTAAAACCTACCTCTTTGACCTGTCCTAATATCTCCTTATGTGGCTCGGTGTCAAATTTTGTTTGATAATCGCTCCTGTGAAGCGCCTTGGGACGTTTCACTACGCTAAAGGTGCTGTATAAATGCAAGTTTTTGTTGTTCCAAATGCACATTTAAAATGTCGTTTTTAAATTAATTTATGTTTTTACAACCACAATGGAGATATGAGAAAAGACTTCAGTTCCCAGACCAGGCGAGTAATATAAATAGATCACTACGGTTATCTGTGGACAAACCGAAAGGTGACAGACCATCAGCATCAACAACTGCCTCCTTCTGAGCAAAGTACAGCCTTCCTTCAAACATAAACGGCAACTAAATCTAGTGATGCTTTTTTTTTCTGGAAGAAGGGGGAGAAAGGTGACAAACCGTCCCAATGCAAATGACCGAGAGTCATAGAATCGTACAACACAGAATGAGGCCATTCAGCCCATCGTGCCTGTGCCGGCTCTTTGAAAGAGCTCTCCAATCAGTCCCAATCCCCTGCTCTTTCCCCACAGCCCTGCAAATTTTTCCCCTTCAAGTATTTATCAAATTCCATTTTGAAAGTTATTATTGAATCTGCTTCCACCGCCCTTTCAGGCAGCGCATTCCAGATCGTAACAACTCGCTGCGTTAAAAAAAAATGTCTCCTCATCTCCCCTCTGGTTCTTTTGCCAATTATCTTATGCCTGTGTCCTCTGGTTACCGACCCTCCTGCCAGTGGAAACAGTTTCTCCTTATTTACCTTGTCTAAACCCTTCATAACTTTGAACACCTCTATCAAATCTCCCCTTAACCGTCTCTGCTCTAAAGAGAACAATCCCAGCATATACGTGGTAATAATAGATGGCTGCGTTATATGCTATTTTGACACCGAGGGAAGACCATAGGCTTATAACTGAGCGCAGCTAGTTTCTTGTATGATCGGCTTAATTTACTCTATCAAAACCCTTCATAACTTTGAACCTGTAAGTCCCCTAACATGATAGAAGTAGGAAGGACACCTCTCATGTCCCAGGGTCTGTCTGACCTCTTTGAGGGACTGACTGCGATTATGTTCGCTCTGTGAGGGGGAGTCAAGGGGCTACCATCTGTTAGGAACAAGGTTTCACCACCTCTAGCCAATATTTATTCCTCAGCCAACGTTACTAAACAAACGGATTGACTGGTCATCATAACAATGCTGTTTGTGGGAGCTTGCTGTGCGCAAATTGGCTGCCGCATTTCCCTACGTTACAACAAGTGACTGCACTTCAAAAAGTACTTCATTGGCTGTAAAGCGCTTTGGGACATCCTGAGGTCGTGAAAGGCACTGTGTAAATGGAAGACCTCCTTTCATTGGAACCTACGTTCGCTGACCTACATTGGCTCCCCGTACAGCAACGCCCCGATTTTAAAATTCTCATCCTTGCTTTCAAATCCCTCCATGGCCTCGCCCCCTCCCTATCTCTGTAACCTCCTCCAGCCCTGCGACCCTCCGAGATCTCTGCGCTCCTCCAATTCTGGCCTCTTGCGTAACCATGATTTTCATCGCTCCACCATTGGCGGCCGTGCCTTCAGCTGCGTAGGACCAAAGCTCTGGAATTCCCTCCCTAAACCTCTCCACCTCTCTCCTCCTCCTTTAAGACGCTCCTTAAAACCTACTTCTTTTACCAAGCTTTTGGTCACCTGTCCTAATATCTCCTTATGTGGCTCGGTGCCAAATTTTGTTTGACAATCGCTCCTGTGAAGCACCTTGGGACATTTTACTACGTGAAAGGCACTATATAAATGCAAGTTTTTGTTGTTGGAACAATGCTCCTGTATTGGATAGTATCTGTAAACACAGCTTTCATGCTTCACAAAGTCAGGTGATTGGCAGGGAGTTCTCTACAGGACAGGTGATGGTGAAGCCAATGGCAGGAATTTCCTGCAGCGAGCACTTCCTGTGGCTACGAGCACTTCTCGTTTCCCCAGGTTTTTTTCATTAATGAGATTTTTAAAAATTATTTTTTTTTAAGAAGTCATTCAGGAAACAAAACTTCAAACTTATCAAGTAAAATCTTTTAACATTGCCCAGGGTAGCCGTGCTCGTGTGATGTGCCACAGAGTAACAGGACACAGAGCTTACGCCCTCAATATCACATACCAAAACATCCAATCATGGTCATGTCATCAGGGATCAATGAAAAGAAATACGCTCAGCAGAGACAGGTGGTTTCCCCATGGACAGACGGGGAGGGGAGGGGGGGAATTGGCAGCCGTGTCACCCAGGCAACTGTCACGTACATCCTCACAACTCATTACAGAACAGTGCTAGCAGAAGCATCAAGATGGTCAACACAATAAGGCTGTGTGTACGTGTGTGTGTGTGTGTACGTGTGTGTCTGTGTGAGTGCGCGTGTGTGTACGTGCGTGTGTATGTGTACGTGTGTGAGTGTACGTGTGTGTGTATGTGTACATGTGTGTGTCTGTGTCTGTGTGAGTGCATGTGTGTGTGTGCGTGTGTGTATGTGTACGTGCGTGTGCATGTGTGTACATGTGTGTACATGTGTGCGTGTGTGTGTGTACGTGTGTGTGTGCGTGCGAGTGTGTGTGTATGTGTACGTGTGTGTCTGTGTGAGTGTGCGTGTGTGTACGTGCGTGTGTGTGTACATGTGAGTGTGTACGTGAGTGCGTGTGTATGTGTACGTGTGTGTGTGTGTGAGTGTGTGTGTACGTGCGTGTGTATGTGTACATGTGTGTGCGTCTGAGTGCGTGTGAGTGTGCGTGTACGTGCGTCCGTGTGTATGTGTGCGTGTGCGTGTCTGTGTGAGTGCGTGTGTGCATGATGCAGGGAGATACGGAAAAGGAGTGTGGGTGAAAATAATTTGGCCCTGAATTGATGCAGCACCAGCAGCAACTACAATTAACCAGTAAAAATAATGACGGCTGTTTTGTTGAAATCTTGGAAAAGAACTTGAGCATTATTGGAATCACAGAGCACAGGAGAAGGCCATTCGACCCATCGTGCCTGTGCCGGCTCTTTTGAAAGAGCTATCCAATTAGTGCCACGTCCCCTGTGCTTTCCCCATTTTTCCTATTCGAATCTATATCCAATTCCCTTTCGAAAGTTACTATTGAATCTGCTTCCACCGCCCTGTCAGGCAGCGAATTCCAGATCATCACAACTCGCTGCACTTTCACAGCACCATCAAGGCCCAAAGGCTTCACAACCAATGGATTACTTTTGAAATGCAGTTATTGCTGCCATAACTTTCTCAAGTGTTTTGCCAGCACAAGTTCAGAATACAGAGAAAACTAGCACTTTGTACAGTAACAGAACATTCCCAAATATTGAATGCAGTTTGGCAGCTGGTGTTGGAACAGCAGGGCAAAAAAAAGATAGCATCAAGAACACTGGCTGAAATTTATTGGAAGTACACATCACAGTATTCTTAAATAGTTGTAGATCATAGAATCATAGAGTACAGGAGGCCCTTTGGCCCATCGTGCCTGTGCCGGCTCTTTGAAAGAACTATCCAATTAGTCCCACTCCCCCCCTGCTCTTTCCCCCACAGCCCTGCAAATTTCACCTTTTCAAGTATTTATCCAATTCCCTTTTGAAAGTTACTATTGAATCTGCTTCCACCGCCCTTTCAGGCAGCGCGTTCCAGATCATCACAACTCGCTGCGTAAAAACAATTCTCCTCATCTCCGCCCCCCCCAATCCTGTTTTTTTTGTCATTTACCTTAAATCTGTGTCCTCTGGTTACCGACCCTCCTGCCAGTGGAAACAGTTTCTCCTTATTTACTCTATCAAATCCCCTCATGATTTTGAACACCTCTATTAAATCTCCCCTTAACCTTATCTGCATGAAGGAGAACAATCCCAGTTTTTCCAGTCTCTCCCCAGACAACTGAAGTCCCTCATCCCTGGCACCATTCTAGTAAATCTCCTCTGCACCCTCTCCAAGGCCTTGACATCCTCCCTAAAGTGTGGTGCCCAGAATTGAACACAATACTCCAGCTGAGGCCTAACCAGTGCTTTTTTTAAAGGTTTAGCGTAACTTCCTTGCTTTTTGTACTCCACGCCTCCATTAATAAAGCCCAGGATCCCACAATCTGCTTCTTCTACGCACTGAAGTAAAGAGAGAAAGAAACCGATTAACTGGGTGATGTTTCCAGAGGCGCTGCTGTTCAATGCATCGATCAGCAAAAAGTGGACATGTTTTTTGTCTAACACTGACCGTAACAACATTCACCACTTTACACCTCATTTAGTGTTGCCCAGCGCACGGCGGCATAATCAAATTAGTATTAAAATTAAATCTAGGTGTGGGGGATGAAATTCGACTTGGGTGGGAATGCAAAATGGGCGGAATCACATCAGCCGCCTGTTAACCGTCCCGTCCAAGTATTCAGTTCCAGGGCAGGGTGTATAACAGGCAGTGCACGCAATTTCCACAAACTGCCATTGCCAGAGGGGAAATGGCCGCTGATAACAGGGATTTAGGAACAGCGGAAAGCAATGGAAGCTCACTTAAAGAATTGTTGCGTGTTTTTAAATATCTATTTATTATTCCCCATTCGGTCACGTGGAAATGATGCAAAAATAAGGTTAACCTGATCTGCAAACTTTGGGATTTACCATCTCCCCCAACAGTTCATTGGGTAACTACACCTCCCAGTGTAGTACTAAGCCACACAGACCAGGAGGTCTCACGTCTGATCTGTGCTAGAGGACATGAGAACTGGAGGGTAATGGGAACAGCAACGAGGCCATTCAGCCCCTCGAGCCTGTTCCGCCATTCAATCAGATCAGGGATGATCTGTACCTCAACTCCATTCACCCGCTTTTGTTTCATATCCCTTGATGCCCTTACTCAAAAAAAAAATCCCCCTTTAAGCCCTGGCTATCATTCTGGTGAATCTGCGCTGCACCCGTCCATTCCAAGGTCACTATATCCGACCCGAGGGAACCTACATCTGTCCTTCGCAATTCTAGGGAGGAGGGAAAAATAATGTCAACTAGAGTCGTCACTCGTGATCACTGTTCAGTGACGCCTGTTGGAAAGTAACTGCATATAGATGCGGACTGGATCGGGCTTGACTGTGACGCCTCTCATAGTTAAATAGCAGTATGTTAACACTTAGTACAGTCACCTGTACAACAGTCAATAGTAGTAAAGTGGAAATGCTGCAGAGGGGGAATGAACGCTTTGTTCTGAAAGGCCAAGACATTTTTTACTTATTTACCCCGAAAGTGGATCCCAGCGGGTTTATAGACAGATCAGATCCAACATTTGGGATTTCCACCCGGGTCCGTTTCAGAGGATCATAATCAACGTACTGACGTTTCTTGATCAAGTCAGAGTACGATCCCAGTCCACTGGATCATCTCTCCGGAGTGCGCAAATGCAAGATGTGCATGCTCCAAGCTCGCTCGGCATTCCACGACAAAGATATGGCTGCACACAGTACGCATGGGGAAGCACAGGAGTCTGTCCGTGTGTGTGGGTCCCACATAGCACCATCACCGGCAGAGTAATGCCATGGGCTAGTAACCAGCGAGATGTCCATCACTATGTGCTCAGAGCCGACTGAATCACCGCCAATGTAACAATGCTTCGGGACAGTTCACCCCCAGCCCAGAATGCCAATCCTTTCACATTCCTTTCAACGCTCCGGTGAGACTTTCACATACCACTGCTAGAGATCTTGCAAGCGTGAAATACATGCTATGCAAGATTATAAGAGTCTTCTTTCAGCTGGTTCCAATACGTTGTGGAACACATAGCCTTCCACGCCTCTCCTGAAATACCGAGGGTCTGATTACATCTCTAAGCTTCTCTCACAGGGGTCAGAGCACACAGGATGACTGGGTTCACAAGGAATGAAAAAGTCTCCACTGCTGTCAGGAAATGGGCAATCTGCCCAGAAACCCACAGATCTGAGATCCAGTTACACACCTGAGGGCACAGAAGAAATTTTCACCTTTGAAGAGAAACTGCTGCTGAATAAATCATCCCTTCAAATCACTCGGTCCTCTATAACCTGATATAAATGTCCAAGGATCTTCCCAGAGCCGGGAGGAGAAAGACTTGCATTTCTAAGGTGGGATGAGAACGGGCAGCTGGTTGTTCCTCGAGCCGGCGTGGACACGATGGGCCGAATGGCCCCCTTTCTGTGCTGTATCGTTTCTACGGTTCTATAGCACCTTACACGACCTCAGGACGTCCCAAAGCGCGTTTACAGCCAATGAAGTACTTTTTGAAGTGTAGTCACTGTTGTAATGTAGGAAACGCAGCAGCCAATTTGCGCACAGCAAGATCCCACAAACAGCAATGTGATAATGACCGGATAATCTGTTTTTAGTGATGTTGGTTGAGGGATAAATATTGGCCAAGAGACTGGGGAGAACTCCCCTGCTCTTCTTCAAAATAATGGCCATGGGATCTTTTACACCCACCTGAAAGGGTGGACGGGGCCTCAGTTTAACGTCTCATCCGACGGACGGCACCTCCGACAGTGCAGCACTCCCTCAGTACTGCAGTGGGACTGTCGGCCTAGATTTTGTGCTTAAGCCTCCGGAGTGAGGGACGTGAACCCGTGGCCTTCTGACTCACAGGCGAGAGTGATACCCACTGAGACACAGCTGTCACCTTCACTCTCGCTAATTTGGTGCCTGGGTTTATCATCCAGGCAAGTTTTCAAGGGACCTATATGAGTAGCTTAGTAACAGCGAGAGTCCCTCCGTCCCTGCTCATGGGATTGAACTGTAGAAGTTAAAATGCTGCTGGAGCAGATAAACGAGAAAGTAACGTCAGGCATTGTCTAATGGCACTTCTGCTTCCTACCAGCTAATATTTGGTCCTCAGGGGCACGTCTCTCCACTCTAAAACGGAACACATCGGAGATGCCCAAAAATAGTTCTGGCAGCTGGGGGAATAGGATGCCTCAGAGTCTCTAGGGAGCTATAGGCACGCTAGCATGACTCAAGGACATTTGCCTTTCCAAACGAAATGAGGTAATCTTAACTTTCTAAAAAATGGACCTGAGTAATTACACCAGAACAAAAAAAAGTCTTCAAAACCAGGGGTTAGGATCTGGAATGCACTGCCCGAGGGGTTGGTGGAGGCAGGTTCAATCATGGCCTTCAAAAGGGAACTAGATAATTACTTGAAAGGAAAGAAAATTGCAGGGGTACGGGGATAGGGCGGGGGAGTGGGACTAGCTGGATTGCTCTTGCAGAGAGCCGGCACGGACTCGATGGGCCGAATGGCCTCCGTCCGTGCTGTAACCTCTCTTGTGATTCGATGATTCTTTGGCGTAACGAGGTGGGGGAGGGGAGGGGAATGAGAATGCATGTGATCAAATGACTCGAGGATACTTCAAGGAATACCAGAGAAGCTCGCCTTAGATCACATGCTGGTGATTCCATCTTCACCTGCCACCAAATATCATCAACAGAATTTTCTTATCCGTCCCTCGATACACTACTACCCTGGTAAGCATCTTCTTTTAGAAATCATGAAGGGTCTAGACAGAATAGATAAAGAGAAACTGTTCCCATTGGCAGAAGGGTCAAGAACCAGAGGACACAGATTTGAGGTGATTGGCAAAAGAACCAAAGGTGATATGAGGAAAAACTTTTTAACGCAGCGAGTGGTTAGGATCTGGAATGCACTGCCCGAGGGGGCGGTGGAGGCAGATTCAATCATGGCCTTCGAAAGGGGAACTGGATAAGTACTTGAAGTGAAAAAATGTGCAGGGCTACGGGGATTCGGGCGGGTGAGTGGGACTAGCTGGATTGTTCGCGCGGACTCGATGGGCCGAATGGCCTCCTTCCGTGCTGTAACCTTTCTATGATTCTATCCTATGAACTGCCACCATTGGGAGGTTTTTGGGAGCAAAACTCAGATCACCACAACCAGACGGTAGGAGAATTCCCTTTGTGTGGTATGTACAGCAAAATCACAAATTCTTTCTTGGTAAACGACAACAACATGCATTTATATAGCGCCTTTAACATAGTAAAATGTCCCAAGGCGCTTCACAGGAGCGATCATCAGACATAATCTGACAGCGAGCCACAAGAGGAGATATTAGGACAAAAAGTTTGGTCAAAGCGATAAGTTTTAAGGAGCGCCTCAAAGGAGGAGAGAGAAGTAGAGAGGGCGGAGAGGCTTAGGGAGGGAATTCCAGAGCTTAGGTCCTAGACGGCTGAAGGCACGGCCGCCAATGGTGAGATGAAGGAAATCGGAGATCTGGAAGATAAAATTGTTTCTAATTTTGCCGCACAGGCCACACGAAGGATTCCTTCCTTGCTAAGTTTTGCTTTATAATTGCTACAGACATCTGTTCGAGAAAAAGAAGTATTGACCGACTAGTCTGACCATCTGAAAACACTCAAAAACTATAATGTGCTCCGTCTCAAGCTGAACATTTTCATTGCTATCTTAAACGAGATACCCAGAAAGAAATACCCAATGCAAGATCAACTTGGCCCAACTTGGGTACCACAGGGATCGGTGCTGGGTCCCTTGCTGTTTGTGGTCTACATTAATGACTTGGATATGAATGTAAAAGGTATGATCAGTAAGTTCGCTGATGATACAAAAATTGGTAGGGTGGTAAATAGCGAGGAGGATAGCCTCAGTCTGCAGGACGATATAGATGGGTTGGTCAGATGGGTGGAACAGTGGCAAATGGAATTTAACCCGGAAAAGTGCGAGGTGATGCACTTTGGAGGGACTAACAAGGCAAGGGAATACACAATGAATGGGAGGACCCGAGGCAAGACAGAGGGTCAGAGGGATCTTGGTGTGCAAGTTCACAGATCCCTGAAGGCGGCGGAACAGGTAGATAAGGTGGTAAAGAAGGCATATGGGATACTTGCCTTTATTAGCCGAGGCATAGAATATAAGAGCAAGGAGGTTATGATGGAGCTGTATAAAACACTGGTTAGGCCACAGCTGGAGTACTGTGTGCAGTTCTGGTCGCCACACTACAGGAAGGATGTGATCGCTTTGGAGAGGGTGCAGAGGAGATTCACCAGGATGTTATCAGGGCTGGAGCGCTTCAGCTATGAAGAGAGACTGGGAAGATTGGGTTTGTTTTCCTTGGAGCAGAGGAGGCTGAGGGGGGACATGATTGAGGTGTACAAAATTATGAGGGGCACAGATAGGATGGATACTAAGGAGCTTTTTCCCTTCGTTGAGGGTTCTATAACAAGGGGACATAGATTCAAGGTAAAAGGCGGGAGGTTTAGAGGGGATTTGAGAAAGAACTTTTTCACCCAGAGGGTGGTTGGAGTCTGGAACTCACTGCCTGAAAGGGTTGTGGAGGCAGGAACCCTCACAACATTCAAGAAGCATTTGGATGAGCACTTGAAATGCCATAGCATACAAGGCTACGGACCAAATGCTGGAATATGGGATTAGAGTAGACAGGGCTGATGGCCGGCGCGGACACGATGGGCCGAAGGGCCTCTATCCGTGCTGTATAACTCTATGACTCAACCTGCAAGGAGAACTTTTTTAGCCAGTACGTAGCAAGCCCAACAAGAGAGGGGGCAGTTCTGGATTTAGTTTTAGGGAATGAAGCTGGGCAGGTGGAAGGAGTATCAGTGGGGAGAGCATTTTGGTGGTAGTGATCATAATTCAGTTAGATTTAGCACAGTTATGGAAAAGGACAGGGATTGAGCAGGAGTCAATTGGGGAAAGGCCAATTTTACTAAACTGAGAAGTGATTTAGCAAAAGTGGACTGGAAACAGCTACTTGAAGGTAAATCAGTGTCAGAGCAGTGGGAGGCATTCAAGGGGGAGATTCAAGGGGTTCAGAGTAAACATGTTCCCACAAAGAAAAAGGGTGGGGCTGCCAAATCTAGAGCCCCCTGGACGTCAAGGAGCATACAGGGTAAGATAAGGCAAAAAACACACCAAGAGCTCAATACTACAGAAAGCCCAGTGGAGAATAGGAAATGGAGGGGTGGAATTAAAAAGGAAATTAGGAAAGCAAAGAGAGGGCATGAAAAAATAACGGCAAGTAAAATCAAGGAAAATCCAAAGATGTTTTATAAATACATTAAGAGCAAGAGGATAACTAAGGAAAGAGTAGGGCCTATTAGAGACCAAAAAGGTAACCTGTGTATGGAGGCAGAAGATGTGGGGATGGTTCTTAATGAATACTTTGCGTTTGTCTTCACAAAAGAGGGGGACGATGCAGAGATTGTAGTTAAGGAGGAGGAGTGTGAAATATTGGATGGGATAAACAAAGTGAGAGAGGAAGTATTAAAGGGATTAGCATCTTTGAAAGTAGATAAAACACCAGGCCCGGATGAAATGTATCCCAGGCTGTTAAAAGAAGCAAGGGAGGAAATAGCGGAGACTCTGACCATCATTTTCCAATCCTCCCTGGATACAGGCGTGGTGCCGGAGGATTGGAGGACTGCTAACGTCGTACTGTTTAAAAAGGGAGAGAGGGATAGTCCGAGTAATTACAGGCCAGTCAGTCTAGCCTCGGATGTGGGCAAATTATTGGAAACAATTCTGAGGGACAAGATAAACCGTCACTTAGAAAGGCATGGGTTAATCAAGGACAGTCAGCATGGATTTGTTAAGAGAAGTTCGTGTCTGACTAACTTGATTGAATTTTTTGAGCAGGTAACAAGGAGGGTCGATGAGGGTAACGTGTTTGATGTAGTCTACATGGATTTTAGCAAGGCTCTTGACAAGGTCCCACATGGCAGACTGGTCAAAAAAGTACAAACCCATGGGATCCAAGGGAAAGTGGCAGGTTAGATCCAAAATTGGCTCAGTGGCAGGAAGCAAAGGGTAATGGTCGACGGGTGTTTTTGTGACTGGAAGGCTGTTTCCAATGGGGTTCTGCAGGGCTCAGTACTGGGTCCCTTGCTTTTTGTGATATATATTAATTATTTGAATTTGAATGTAGGGGGCATGATTAAGAAGTTTGCAGATGATACAAAAATTGGCCATCTGGTTGACAGTGAGGAGGAAAGCTGTAGACTGCAGGAAGGTATCAATGGACTGGTCAGGTGGGCAGAAAAGTGGCAAATGGAATTCATCCAGAGAAGTGTGAGGCAATGCATTTGGGGAGGGCAAACAAGGCAAGGGAGTACACAATAAATGGGAGGATACTGAGAGGTGTAGAGGAACAGAGAGATCTTGGAGTGCATTTCCACAGATCCCTGAAGGTAGCAGGACAGGTAGTTAAGGTGGTTAAAAAGACATAAGGTACACTTTCCTTTATTAGCCGAGGCATAGAATATAAGAGCAGGGAGGTTATGCTGGAACTGTATAAAACACTGGTTAGGCCACAGTTTGAGTACTGAGTACAGTTCTGGTCACCACGTTACAGGAAAGATGTGATTGCACTAGAGAGGGTGCAGAGGAGATTTACGAGGATGTTGCCAGGGCTGGAGAATTTTAGCTATGAGAAAATATTGGATAGGCTGGGGTTGTTTTCTTTGGAACAGAAGAAGTTATGGGGTGATTTAATTGAGGTGTACAAAATTATAAAGGGCCTAGCTAGAATGGACAGGAAGGACCTATTTCCCTTAGCACAGAGATCAATAACCAGGGGGCATAGATTTAAAGTAATTGGTAGAAGGATTAGAGGGGAGCTGAGGAGAATTTTTTTTCACCCAGAGGGTGGTGGGGGTCTAGAACTCACTGCCTGAAAGGGTGGTAGAGGCAGAAACCCTCAACTCATTTAAAAAGTACTTGGATGAGCACTTGAAGTGCCGGAACCTACAGGGCTGCGGACCAAGTGCTGGAAAGTGGGATTTGGCCGGATGGCTTATTTTCGGCCGGCGTGGACACGATGGGCCGAATGGCCTCCTGCTGTGCTGTAAATTTTCTATGATTCTATGAAGATGTGTATGTTCAGGCCAGCTGGGAGAATTTCAAACAAGCTACTTTAGACTGGTGTCTCATCAATCAGATCCAGATTTCAGACCAAAAAGAACATTTTTAGCTCAGGGTCATCATATCTCATCCCAATATCTAAGTACCAGCCCTGGCCAAGCAGAAGGATGCATTGCAGCATTAAGCACAAAAAGCATAAACTTTGCACAGCTGGAAAGAAAGATCAGGCCACCGAAAGGAAGTTCATCGACATACAAAGTTAACAAAATCGAGCTGGATGTGAAAGTCCGAGAGCCAACCTGCATGATTTTCAGGCGAGCTCTAAGGGTTTGCTGGAAAGCAGTCAAGTTAGTTTCCAAAATTCGGTCTCATCTCACAACATTGCCAAAGTCATGTGAATTTCAACGGGTAGGTACCTAAAAAGAATAGCAACTCACTCAGCCATTTCAAGGTCCCTGAGATCCCAGAGAACCTATGGGTTTCTACACCAAAAGGCTAGTCTGAAAAGCTATTTGCTTCCCTGGTTCATCTATAAACTGTCGTAGTCAAGTAGAAAGCGGCAAACATTTGTGGCCATCCCCAAGAATGAATCAAAGTCGGATCCACAACAGAGCAATTCCCAAGTGGGGTTCATAAGAACATAAGAAATAGGAGCAGGAGTAGGCCATCCAGCCCCTCGAGCCTGCTCCGTCATTCAACAAGATCATGGCTGATCTTCTACCTCAACACCATTTTCCTGCACCATCTCCATATCCCTTGATCCCTTTAATATCTAGAAATCTATCGATCTCTGTTTTGAATGTACTCAATGACTGAGCCTCCACAGCCCTCTGGGGGAGATAATTCCAAAGATTCACCACCCTCTGAGTGAAGAAATTTCTCCTCATCTCAGTCCTAAATGGCCTACCCCTTATTCTGAGACTGTGACCCCTGATTCTAGATTCCCCAGCCAGGGGAAACATCCTCCCTGCATCTACCCTGTCGAGCCCAGTGAGAATTTTGTATGTTTCAATGAGATCACCTCTCATTCTTCTAAACTCTAGAGAATACAGGCCTAGTCTACTCAATCTGTCCTCATACAACAATCCCGCCATCCCAGGAATCAGTCTGGTGAACCTTCGTTGCACTCCCTCTATGGTAAGTATATCCTTTCTTAGGTAAGGAGACCAAAATTGTTTACAATACTCCAGGTGCAATCTCACCAAGGCCCTATATAATTGCAGTAAGACATCTCAATTCCTGTACTCAAATCCTCTTGTAATAAAGGCCAACATACCATTTCCCTTCCTAACTGCATGCTGCACCTGCATGTTAGCTTTCAGTGACTCGTGTACAAGGACACCCAGGTCCCTTTGAACATCAACATTTCCCAATCTCTCACCATTTAAAAAATTCTCTGCATTTCTGTTTTTCCTACCAAAGTGGATAACTTCACACTTTTCCACATTATATTCCATCTGTCATGTTCTTGCCCACTCACTTATCCTGTCTGTATCCTCTTGAAGCCTCTTTGCATCCTCCCCACAACGCACATTCCCACCTAGTTTTATGTCATCAGCAAACTTGGAAATATTACATTTGTTTTATTACATAGTGTCATAGTAGGCACAGCACAGGAGGAGGCCTCTTTGAAAGAGCTATCCAATTAGTCCCACTCCCCTGCTCTTTCCCCATAGCCCTGTATTTTTTTCCCTTCAAGTATTTATCCAATTCCCTTTTGAAAGTTACTACTGAATCAACTTCCACCGCCCTTTCAGGCAGCGCGTTCCAGATCATAACAACTCGCTGCATGAAAAAAATTGTTGCCTCATGTCGCCTCTGGCTCTTTTGCCGATCACCTTAAATCTGTGTCCTCTGGCTACTGACCCTTCTGCCACTGGAAACAGTTTCTCCTTATTTACTCTATCAAAACCGTTCATGACTTTCAACACCTCTATTAAATCTCCTCTTAACCTCCTCTGCTCTAAGGAGAACAATCCCAGCTTCTCCAGTCTCTCCACACAACTGAAGTCCCTCATCCCTGGAACCATTCTAGTAAATCCCTTCTGCACCCTCTCTAAGGCCTTGACATCCTCCTAAAGTGTGGTGCCCAGAATTGAACACAATACTCCAGCTGAGGCCTCACCAGGATTATCTTTATAACACCTACCATGGAGCTGGAGCACTAGCCTATATTTCTAGAGCCTTTGATGCAAGTTCTTTCTCTTTCTTAAAATGATTGGATGCAATTCTTTTCATTGTAATGGCTCACAGGTAGGAGGCATAAAACGAGCCAGACGAAGCTCTCTTCAAATCTCATCGCCAAGAGACTGTGGAGATATTCCCATTCCGCTCAATTAATCTCCTTCTAAGCAAGCACCAAAACAAAGTTAGGTTGAGACATCAAATAATGGTCAGCTTTACCGAATGGGGTTCCAAAAATAAACCCCTTATCAGTCTGGTGACCATATGATTAAAGTTATGTAGCCATAATTTTATCAAGTCTTAAAAAAACAAAATGGGTTATGGGGAAGTGGGGGAGGGGCAAGGGATAACCATTTGGGATCAAAGGTACAATGGCATCATCTCACACATCGAACACAGTATTTAGTAGCCTTAATAATAGGGTTTACATCCCTTTGAAGGGTTTTAGAAGTGAAACATGGCTTCCCAGGTATGCCACTGAAATCTCACCTTATGTGCACCAACTGATGAGCAATAACAAAATCATTCCTGGCCTGCATACTGACACCAATCTGCAATGAACTTAGACTGGTCTCTCCATGGCCATTTAAAAAAAATCAGGAGCAAGAGTATGGCTCAGTAGCATAGAGGTGACTGGGAGTAGTCCCTCTCTCTTATGTCTTGTGTCTTATGACACAAAGATTGGTGGCATTGTAAGCAGTGTAGATGAAAACATAAAATTACAAAGCGATATTGATAGATTAGGTGAATGGGCAAAACTGTGGCAAATGGAATTCAATGTAGACAAATGTGAGGTCATCCACTTTGGATCAAAAAAGGATAGAACAGGGTACTTTCTAAATGGTAAAAAGTTAAAACAGTGGATATCCAAAGGGACTTAGGGATATGAGTACATAGATCATTGAAGTGTCATGAACAGGTGCAGAAAATAATCAAGAAGGCTAATGGAATGCTGGCCTTTATATCTAGAGGACTAGAGTACAAGGGGGCAGAAGTTATGCTGCAGCTATACAAAACCCTGGTCAGACCGCACCTGGAGTACTGTGAGCAGTTCTGGGCACCGCACCTTCGGAAGGACACATTGGCCTTGGAGGGAGTGCAGCGTAGGTTTACTAGAATGATACCAGGACTTCAAGGGTTAAGTTATGAGGAGAGATTACACAAATTGGGGTTGTATTCTCTAGAGTTTAGAAGGTTAAGGGGTGATCTGATCGAAGTTTATAAGATATTAAGGGGAATGGATAGGGTGGACAGAGAGAAACTATTTCCGCTGGTTGGGGATTCTAGGAGTAGGGGGCACAGTCTAAAAATTAGAGCCAGACCTTTCAGGAGTGAGATTAGAAAACATTTCTACACACAAAGGGTGGTAGAAGTTTGGAACTCTCTTCCGCAAACGGCAATTGATACAAGCTCAATTGCTAAATTCAAATCTGAGATAGATAGCTTTTCGGCAACCAAAGGTATTAAGGGATGTGAGCCAAAGGCAGGAATATGGAGTTAGATCACAAATCAGCCATGATCTTACCAAATGGCGGAGCAGGCACGAGGGGCTGAATGGCCTACTCCTGTTCCTATGTTCTCAACAAGTTAAAGTAGTCCTGGAGGTCCATCACTCTCATCCAACTTGGAAGGAGGCAATCTTCAAAGTAGTTGCAGACTATACCCAGAGAAGTTGGACCTTATAAGAATATAAAAGCTCAAACTTCCTGTCTGCATGAAAACCATCTCTGGATTCTTGCTTCCACCGCACGTAATAACAGCAAGGGCTTAAATCGCAATCCTCGCAAAAAAGAGGGTGCGTTACAGAAAGGTGGATACCGAGCAGGATGAAAAAAGGGGAAGAGGGAACAAACAGGGATAGAACAGCCATCAATGATGTCGTGCTGTGAGCGGGAAATTAAATTTAGACCAGGCTCTGAGGAGCAGAACATGCCGAGATGTCCAGCTGGAGAAGATCATAAGAGGTTTACGGGCGACACTGTGGAACAATTTGAAGATGAGGATCTTAGAATTGATCCATTAGGGCTTGGTGGGAATGAGTGTGATAGAAGTGTGGAGCTTTGTGCAGGAAACGACACAGGCTGTGTCATTCTGGATAGGTTGTAGCTTGTGGGGCAATGAAGCCAGCAAGGAGAGCATTCAAGAATTCAAGTCTTGACTGGGGTCCCTCAATTGTGGGTCGGGGCAGAGACGGGATATTTTGGAGACGGAAGAAAGCAGTGCTGGCAACGAATCGGATGTGGAGAGTGGAACTCATTTCGGGCTAAAGCAAACCGTCGAGGCTTCACACCTCTGGGCTGGGCCTGAGATGGTAGCCAGGGAGGGGAGATGCAAATGCTGGGAGAGGCAGGGAGGTGCCGCTTGTAACCAGAGAGTATGGCTATGGTTTTAATCGACATTAAGCTGGAGGAAGTTAATGCTCATCCAGAGCTTGATGTCAGGACAGGCAACAGCAATGGAACTGAAGGTAGTGGAGCAGAGGTAACGTCGGGGTGTCCTAAGCTGTAGACAGCCAAGTTCAGCTTCATGTTCACAACAGCTTATATGTTAAACTAGTCTTTCTGAGTTTTAGCTGCCAGCCATGGCGCAGTGGGTAGCACTGCTACCTCTGAGTCAGAAGGTCGTGGATCCAATCCCCACTCCAGAGACTTGAGCCCCGTAATCTCGGCTGCCGCTTAAATGCAGTAGTGAGGGAGTGCTGCACTGTCGGAGGAGCCGTTTTTTCAGATGAGATGTTAAACCGAGTCCCCGTCTGCCCTCTCAGGTAGATGTAAAAAACCCCACGGCGCTATTTCGAAGAGCAGGGGGGGGGGTTCGTGGCTTCAACCAACATGACTAAAAAACTGTTCAATTGGTCATTAAGCTCATTGCTGTTTGTGGGTCTTTGCTGTGGGCAAATTGGCTGCAGCGTTCCAAACATTACTACGGTGACCACACTTCAAAAGTACTTCATTGACTGTGAAGAGCTTTGTGACATCCTGGGAATGTGAAAGGTGCTATCTATATAAATCAAAGTTTGTTCTGTCTTCACTTGTAAGAAGGGAGTCCAGTTGTTCTCTCTGAACCAGTGCCAAAGCTCCACTCATAACTGATGATCACTCCAGCTCCTAAGGAGACTTAGGATCTTGGGTTCCGTCTTCATAAATCTTACGAGAACCAGAAGCCTTTTTGCTTTCTCGTAGAATAACAAGAACTTGCATTTATATCACGCCTTTAACGTAGTAAAATGTCTCAGGGCGCTTCACAGGAGCGATTAACAAACAAAAAATTCGACACCGAGTCATGTAAGGGGATATTGGGACAGGTGACCAAAAGCTTAGTCAAAGAGGTAGGTTTTAAGGAGCGTCTTAATGGAGGATAGAGAGGTGGAGGGGTTCAGGGAGGGAATTCCGGAGCTTAGGGCCCAGGCAGCTGAAGGCACGGCCGCCAATGGTGGAGTAATTAAAATCAGGGATGCGCAAGAGGCAAGAATTGGAGGAGCGCAGAGATCTCGGAGGGTTGTAGGGCTGGAGGAGGTTACAGGGATAGGAAGCAGTAACGCCCATTGTGTAGCAGAATAGAGACTTCAGGCGAGAAGATTGTGACTGATGCCCAAGTAAACCTGTCGATGTTGTCCGAGATACAACAGAAATAAAGGATTCCCCCCAAAACAAGACAACACCGATAATGAAAGATAGGGTAGACGTAGAGATGTTTCCACTTGTGGGGGAGACCAAAACTAGGGGCCGTAAATATAAGATAGTCACTAATAAATCCAATAAAGAATTCAGGAGAAACTTCTTTACCCAGAGAGTGGTGAGAATGTGGAACTCCCTACCACAAGGAGTGGTTGAGGCGAATAACATAGATACATTTATGGGGAAGCTGGATAAACACATGAGGGAGGGGGAAATAGAAGGTTATGCTGATAGGGTGAGATGAAGTAGGGTGGGAGGAGGCTCGTGTGGAGCATAAACACCGGCATAGACCAGTTGGGCCGAACGGCCTGTTTCTGTGCTGTAAATTCTATGTAATTCTATGCAACATTTAAAGGGCACAAATTCTGAGACTCTGCGGCCAGAGCTGGCGAATTTCTCGGGGCCTGGCTAGCTCTGACCTTCTCGTCTCTGGCAGGGTTCTGAGCCTGGCGCGAAGCCTGAATTTCCGACCTTAACCTGATGGATGCTCGATGAGGTAGAACCGAAGGATGATCAAAGCATGGTGCAAAAAGTTTACTGATCATTCAGTCCTGCTGCACAAGGAAATAACCAATTCAGGTGTGTGTCCCATAAGGGTGTGAGTAGAAGGTGAACTCCCAATGACAATGGACAACATTTTGATGACATCCACCAATCGACAATTCGAACAGTCAACTAAGTTGACCTCGAGCATCTCTGAAGAGGACGGGGTGGGGGAGGCGATGAGCAAGAGCTTAATGTTTTGGGGTTTTGGTACACTGATACTGTCACACCTTACAATTGTACTACAGCACGAGAAATGGGCTGCGTATAGTGACACCACAAGTCGGGGCCAGAAAGGAGATGATTGTGTAATTCCCCCGTCGAGCATGCCCTCCGCTCACTGCGTTTTGATGGAGAAATAATCTTGCTTTTATCGGGAGGCTTTGCTGTAGTTTCGGCTTTGTTTCCTGTCGTTCGTAGAGAGGCTGTTTAAACAGAGTCTGTCTGCCGGGTGAACAGACTGCTTGATGTAAGTCCCGCCTCCAACTCATTGGCTGACATAGCGGTGTTAATAGACACTTTGCAAAAAGGGTGTTAACACTAAAAATCTGTCTGTGCTAAAAGGTCGGGAGTTTGTAATTAAGAGCAGGAGCATTAAGAAAGGTTTCTATTAAGTCAATGACGGAGGAGGGCATTGACCGTGGCTCTTCTTCATGATTTAGAATCCTCGATGCAGTCGATTTGCTGAAAGAGCGAAGAGGAACAGATTGCACGGCCCACCAAATCCTACCCAAAGTTTTTTTCACGCTTCAGCGGACTGACCTCGCTTTCCTGTAGCGAGACGGTGCCAGGCAACGAAATCAATCCCGTCCTTTGGAGGAATGATTAAGTCCCTCGACAATGAGCGAGATGGTTCTTCAGCTCAGTCACGTGCGAGGATTAGGAAAATCTATCCGAATAAATTGTCATAAAATGAGGGTTTGTGATTTTCCTCGTGTCTCAGGAGCTTTTCTTTTTGCTCAGCTGGATGTCGGATGTACAGAGAAACCCATCAGCATGCTTAATAATCTCTGAACCGAACTACTCAGAAATTCAAAATCCAGATGAAGAGCACCTCCTGCATCACCCTGCTTACTTAAACCCAGAGAACTTAGGTGCAGTTTATAAGAATTTGACCGGGATACTGCAGAAACTACACAGCTTGTCAGCACCGTACGCTGGCAACCTTCCTGCTGTCTGTCCAGCCACAGACATCCTACCTATTAGGGTGTTGTGCTTGCTGAGTTAACTGGAGCTAACCCTTGAATCATACAGCACAGAAGGAGGCCATTCGGCCCATCGTGCCTGTGCTGGCTCTTTGAAAGAGCTATCCAATTAGTCCCACTCCCCTGCTCTTTCCCCGCAGCCCTGCAAATTTTTTCCTTTTCAAGTATTTATCCAATTCCCTTTTGAAAGTTACTATTGAATCTGCTTCCACCGCCCTTTCAGGCAGCGCATTCCAGATCATAACAACTCGCTGCGTAAAAACATTCTCCTCATCTCCCCTCTGGTTCTTTTGCCAATGACCTTAAATCTGTGTCCTCTGGTTACTGACCCTCCTGCCAGTGAAAACAGTTTCTCCTTATTTACTCTATCAAAACCCTTCATAATTTTGAACACCTCTATTAAGAACTAGGAAATAGGAGCAGGAGTAGGCCATCCGGCCCCTCGAGCCTGCTCCGCCATTCAATAAGATCATGGCTGTTCTTCGACCTCAACTCCACTTTCCTGCCCGATCCCCATAGCCAATATTGAATCTCCCCTTAACCCTCTCTGCTCTAGGGAGAACAATCCCAGCCTCTCCAGTCTCTCAACATAACTGAAGTCCCTCATCCCTGGTAAAGAAGAAATAAAGTCTTGCATTTATATAGCGCCTTTCATGACCTCAGGTCGTCCCAAAGCGCTTTACAGTCAATCAAGTACCTTTGAAGTGTAGTCACTGTTGCAATGTAGGAAACATGGCAATGAGTTGTATAGAACCTTGGTTAGACCACACTTGGAATATTGTGCACAGTTCTGGTCTCCTTATTACAGAAAGGACGCGGAGGCATTGGAGAAGGTGCAGAAAAGATTGACAAGGGTGACACCAGAACTGAGAGGATCTCCGTATCAGGAAAGGCTGAACGGGCTGGGGGTCTTTTCTCTAGAAAAGAGAAGGCTGAGGGGGAAGCTGATAGAAGTCTTTAAGATAACGGAAGGGTTTGATAGAGTAGACGTAGAGAAAATGTTTCCACTTGAGGGGGAGACCAGGACTAGAGGTCATAAATACAAAACAGCCGCTAATAAATCCAATAGGGAATTCAGGAGAAACTTCTTTACCCAGAGAATGGTGAGAATGTGGAACTCGCTACCACAAGGAGTAGTTGAGGTGAATAGCATAGAGACATTTAAGGGGAAGCTCGAGAAACACATGAGGGAGAAAGGAATAGAAGGATATCCTGATACAGTTAGGCGAAGTAGGGAGGGAGGAGGCTCGTTTGGAGCATAAACACCAGCATAGACCAGTTGGGCCGAGCGGCCTGTTTCTGTGCTGTAGTTTTGATTTAGCTCGATGTAACTCTGACCACACTCTCCCTTTCTTCCTTTACCAGGACCAACAATGCACAGAAATTATCCAGGAAATTCACCTCCGCGCGCCCCCCGCCTTCAGCCCCTCCCCTCGTGAGTCCTGTATCTATATGTTCCCAGAATATTCCCCATTCATCCTTCCCCTTTGCAGGGTTTTAGAAGTGAAACAAAGCTTCCCCAACGATGTCACTGAAATCTCACCATATGTGCACCACCTGCAGCCTGATGAGCAACAACAGAATCACTCCTGGCCTGCACGCTGATACCAATCTGCAACGCACTTAGACTGGCCTCTCCATACACCAAAGCAAATCATGTTCATGCCACTATATGTGGTGATAATGCAATTCGACTTCAAAACAAAGATATTTAGTGCCAGTTTTCATCCCCTTAAACTCAAGTAGTTACACATGTGCATTTATCAGGTTCTGCGTTGCCTCCAGCAATCAAAATGCATAATATTTGCCAATAAGGAAATGTGCCTTTTATGGGAGTCCCAGCAACTACAACGTCAGACACAAGACTGGACTCTTAATAAGAGACAATTTGAATCACTGTTTCAAAACAGTCCGCAGACAAACTGAAATAGTCCCGATGGCCCTGATTGTTTTGTTTAGTATTTATTTATAGCAATAGTCAAAGAGTTCAAAATGGGTCACGTCCCGACCCCCACAGGCACATCCCGAACCCCCCTCACATCCCGACACCCCCCCACACTCCGACCCCCCCTCACCCCGACCCCCCCCCACACTCCGACCCCCCCCTCACTCCGACCCCCCCTCACTCCGACCCCCCCCACACTCCGACCCCCCCTCACTCCGACCCCCCCCTCACTCCGACCCCCCCCACACTCCGACCCCCCCACACTCCGACCCCCCCTCACTCCGACCCCCCCTCACTCCGACCCCCCCCCACACTCCGACCCCCCCCACACTCCGACCCCCCCCACACTCCGACCCCCCCACACTCCGACCCCCCCCTCACTCCGACCCCCCCTCACTCCGACCCCCCCTCACTCCGACCCCCCCACACTCCGACCCCCCCTCACTCCGACCCCCCCCTCACTCCGACCCCCCCCACACTCCGACCCCCCCCACACTCCGACCCCCCTCACACACCCCGACCCCCCCCTCACTCCGAACCCCCCACACCCGACCCCCCCCTCACTCCGACCCCCCCTCACTCCGACCCCCCCCACACTCCGAACCCCCTCACTCCGACCCCCCCTCACTCCGACCCCCCCTCACTCCGACCTCCCCTCACTCCGACCTCCCCTCACTCCGAACCCCCTCACTCCGACCTCCCCTCACTCCGACCCCCCCTCACTCCGAACCCCCCCTCACTCCGAACCCCCCCTCACTCCGAACCCCCTCACTCCGACCCCCCCACACTCCGACCCCCCCTCACTCCGACCCCCCCCCCACACTCCGACCCCCCCCCACACTCCGACCCCCCCTCACTCCGACCCCCCCCCTCACTCCGACCCCCCACACACTCCGACCCCCCCCCCACACTCCGACCCCCCCTCACTCCGACCCCCCCCTCACTCCGACCCCCCCCCCACACTCCGACCCCCCCCCACACTCCGACCCCCCTCACTCCGACCCCCCCACACTCCGACCCCCCCCACACTCCGACCCCCCCTCACTCCGACCTCCCCTCACTCCGACCTCCCCTCACTCCGAACCCCCTCACTCCGAACCCCCCTCACTCCGACCCCCCCTCACTCCGACCCCCCCTCACTCCGACCCCCCCCTCACTCCGACCCCCCCCACACTCCGACCCCCCACACACTCCGACCCCCCCCCACACTCCGACCCCCCCTCACTCCGACCCCCCCCCTCACTCCGACCCCCCCCCCACACTCCGACCCCCCCCACACTCCGACCCCCCCCACACTCCGACCCCCCTCACTCCGACCCCCCCACACTCCGACCCCCCCCACACTCCGACCCCCCCTCACTCCGACCTCCCCTCACTCCGACCTCCCCTCACTCCGAACCCCCTCACTCCGAACCCCCTCACTCCGACCCCCCCTCACTCCGACCCCCCCTCACTCCGACCCCCCCTCACTCCGACCCCCCCCTCACTCCGACCCCCCCCACACTCCGACCCCCCCACACACACTCCGACCCCCCCTCACTCCGACCTCCCCTCACTCCGACCCCCCTCACTCCGACCTCCCCTCACTCCGACCCCCCTCACTCCGACCTCCCCTCACTCCGACCCCCCTCACTCCGACCTCCCCTCACTCCGACCCCCCTCACTCCGACCTCCCCTCACTCCGACCCCCCCACACTCCGACCCCCCCTCACTCCGACCTCCCCTCACTCCGACCCCCCCACACTCCGACCCCCCCACACCTCCGACCCCCCCTCACTCCGACCTCCCTCACTCCGACCTCCCCTCACTCCGACCCCCCTCACTCCGACCTCCCCTCACTCCGACCCCCCTCACTCCGACCCCCCTCACTCCGACCTCCCCTCACTCCGACCCCCCTCACTCCGAACCCCCTCACTCCGACCCCCCTCACTCCGAACCCCCACACTCCGACCCCCCACACACTCCGACCCCCCCACACTCCGACCCCCCCTCACTCCGACCTCCCCTCACTCCGACCCTCACTCCGACCCCCCCCTCACTCCGACCTCCCCTCACTCCGACCCCCCTCACTCCGACCCCCCTCACCCCGACCCCCCACACACCCCGACCCCCCCCACACTCCGACCCCCTCACACACTCCGACCTCCCCTCACTCCGACCCCCCCCACACTCCAACCCCCCCCACACTCCGACCCCCCCCACACTCCGACCCCCCCTCACTCCGACCTCCCCTCACTCCGACCTCCCCTCACTCCGACCTCCCCTCACTCCGACCCCCCCTCACTCCGACCCCCCTCACCCCGACCCCCCACACACCCCGACCCCCCCCACACTCCGACCCCCTCACACACTCCGACCTCCCCTCACTCCGACCCCCCCCACACTCCAACCCCCCCCACACTCCGACCCCCCCCACACTCCGACCCCCCCCACACTCCGACCCCCCCCACACTCCGACCCCCCCCACACTCCGACCCCCCCCACACTCCAACCCCCCCCACACTCCGACCCCCTCACACTCCAACCCCCCCCACACTCCGACCCCCTCACACTCCGAACCCCCCACACCCCGACCCCCCTCACTCCGACCCCCCCCACACCCCGACCCCCCTCACTCCGACCCCCCCCTCACTCCGACCCCCCTCACTCCGACCCCCCCACACTCCGACCCCCTCACACTCCAACCCCCCCCTCACTCCAACCCCCCCCTCACACTCCAACCCCCCCCACCCCACACCCTCCCACCCACCCCCCCTCTTCCCCACTCACACTCTTGATAATCTGGGTTGCCACTAAACATTTTTTGGCTGGACGGTGAGGTTTGGTTCTCAGTCTCTGTTCAGGAATTCATGCTTTGTGAAAGGACGAGGTTCAGCTTTTCCTGCACAGGCAGAGTACAAAATCTTTCTTCATTAGCAATTCTGTGGGATTGGTTAACTGATATGAATCTTCCTGTAGCCAGAATTCCGCAGTGGATGAAACTCAAAATGCCTAGCCCAATATTCCAGTGTCAATGCCACTGAATCGAGGTGTGAAATTCCTCCCTGGCAGTTTACTGCACTTTACCCCAAGAGGTGCAAATCTTTGAGCTTCGACTGGGCTGTTTATGGTGAAAGATTCCTGCTTGGGTCTTGGCCTCCCCAGATCCGTCTTTACGGGAATTCTCTGGGATTCAATGTTACTCTTGGGGAAAGCTGGCGGGGTGCACTGCGCGGGAGAGAAGGCATCAATGAACCAGTCCAGCGTCAGATTTTGGAGTGAAACGAAAAGGAGACGGAGAATGAGAGAGAAAAAGAGACAGAAACGCGAGAGCGAAAAGAGAAAGAATAAAAAGAGAAAGGAAAAGAGTGAAAGAGTGAGAAAGACAAAAAAAGAGAGAAGGAAAGAGAAGAGAGAGAGAAAGAGAAAAGAGAAAGAGAGAAAAGAAGAAAAGGACTTGCATTTATATAGCGCCTACAGACGGTAGTCCACTGTTGTAATGTCGAAACAGCAAGATCCCACAAACAGCACTGGCACTTAACCAGATAATCTGTTTTTTTTTTAGTGATGTTGGTTGATTTTTTTAGTGATGTTGGTTGAGGGATAAATATTAGCCAGGACACTGGGGAGAACTCCCCTGCTCATCTTCAAAATAGTACCATGGAATCTTTAATGTCCGCCTGAGAGGGCAGACGAGGCTTCCATTTAACGTCTCAGCTGAGAGACAGTACCGCCGGCAGTGCAGCCCTCCCTCAGTATTGAACTGGGAGCACCGGTCTAGATGTTGTGCTCAAAGTCCCTGGAGTGGGTCTATGAACCCACAATCTCTGACTCCGCTTCACACAAAGTAATGAACTCGTGAAATGGACTTCCAGGTAGGGGAGAGGAGACAAAACGTTTATTAAATAAACCACAATCGGATTCTGTCATGCAGTGTCTTTTTCCAGATGGATGAATTAAGAAGGGCCGAATGGCTTTCCCCATCTTTCCACCTTGTGATCTCGTAAAATCGAGGGTTCAGCACACCTTAAAAAAAACAATCCTGACACGCGAACTGAACACGCTGAGTTTGAACATTAAATTAAACCAATATTTAAACAGCATCTAAAAATGAAACAGTACAAACGCACGTCAAAAATAAAAACTTTTGTGCTCTAAAAACAGCCAAACAGATGAAGACGGGCAGGATGTGTGACTAATGGAACTCACATTATTATGGTCATATAAAACAGAATTATATGACTGTTAAATGATCAGATACTGGGCAATCATTTCACAGTCCTAGATTTTGATTAATATTCCTTTATTTGACATGCATTCTATTTAATACCACATTGGGAATAATGTCATTTGCCACTAATATAGTTAAAGCTCAGCTACTAACCAGACATGTGCAGCTAACTGAAATCATTCATCTTACATGAACCCTGCCTGTTTTCCAGAATTTGCATGGAGAGACTTGTACCGAATGGACCAGTATATTACTGAACTGAAATGAACGGAAGAAACTGAAGCTTTAAAAAAGAAATTCCCCTTTCAAATATTTCCCACATTCTCTCGATTTATGGTCTTTGAATGTATTTGCTGATCAACAATGATTAGAGATTGATGCGATGGTCTATGACACTCCTCTCTCAAATTTATGCGCTGTACGAAAAAGACCTGCATTTATACAGCACCTTTCACAACCTCATGACATCCCAAAGCGCTTCACAGCCAATGAAGTACTTTTTGAAGCGTAGTCACTGTTGTAATGTAGGAGACACGGCAGCCAACTTGCGCACAGCAAGATCCCACAAACAGCAATGTGATAATGACCAGGTAATCTGTTTTAGTGATGTCGGTTGAGGAAAAAGTATTGGCCCAAGACACCGGGGAGAACTCCCCTGCTCCTCTTCAAAACAGTGCCGTGGGATCTTTTACATCCACCTGAGAGAACAGACGGGGCCTGGGTTTAACATCTCATCTGACAGACGGCACCTCCGACAGTGCAGCGCTCCCCTCAGTAGAACATGGAATTAAGATTACGTGAACTTGTGACTCATCAGCTATCAGACCTGTTCTTGATGGATTCAAAGCCAAAGTCACTGACATGAAAAAGTTTTCACACACATTTTTGACACTTGGCCCTTTGGAAATCTATATTAAAAAATGGCACTACCACCATAGTTTTTGCTGTTATTTCAATTATTCCAATGCTCTCCTGGCCGGCCTCCCACCTTCCACCCTCCGTAAACTTGAGCTCATCCAAAACTCTGCTGCCCCGTATCCTAACTCGCACCAAGTCCCGTTCACCCATCACCCCCTGTGCTCGCTGACCTACACTGGCTCCCGGTTCCAGAACCCCTCGATTTTAAAATTCTCTTCCTTGTTTTCAAATCCCTCCATGGCCTCGCCCTTCCCTATCTCTGTAACCTCCTCCAGCACTACAACCCTTCCAGACATCAGGGCAGCATTTGACCGAGTGTGGCACCAAGGGGCCTGAGTAAAATTGAAGTCATTGGGAATCAGGGGGAAAACTCTCCAGTGGCTGGAGTCATACCTAGCACAAAGGATGATGATAATGGTTGTTGGAGGCCAATCATCGCAGCCCCAGAACATCGCTGCAGGAGTTCCTCAGGGCAGTGTCCTAGGCCCAACCATCTTCAGCTGATTCATCAATGACCTTCCCTCCATCACAAGGTCAGAAATGGGGATGTTCACTGATGATTGCACAGTGTTCAGTTCCATTCGCAAACCCTCAGATAATGAAGCAATCTGTGCCTGCATGCAGCAAGACCTGGACAACATTAAGGCTTGGGCTGATAAGTGGCAAGTAACATTCGTGCCAGACAAGTGCCAGGCAATGACCATCTCCAACAAAAGAGAGTCTAACCACCTCCCCTTGACATTCAACGGCATTACCATCGCCGAATCCCCCACCATCAACATCCTGGGGGTCACCATTGACCAGAAACTTAACTGGAACAGCTACATAAATACTGTGGCTGCAAGAGCAGGTCAGAGGCTGGGTATTCTGTGGCGAGTGACTCACCTCCTGACTCCCCAGACCCTTTCCACCATCTGCAAGGCACAAGTCAGGAGTGTGATGGAATACTCTCCACTTGCCTGGATGAGTGCAGCTCCAACAACATTCCCTCGAGAAGCTCGACACCATCCAGGACAAAGCAGCCTGCTTGATTGGCACCCCATCCACCACCCGAAACATTCACTCCCTTCACCACCGGTGCACCGTGGCTGCAGTGTGTACCATCCACAGGATGCACTGCGACAACTCGCCAAGGCTTCTTCGACAGCACCTCCCAAACCCGTGACCTCTACCACCTAGAAGGACAAAGGCAGCAGGCTTATGGGAACAACACCACCTGCACGTTCCCCTCCAAGTCACACACCATCCTGACTTGGAAATATATCACCGTTCCTTCATCGTCGCTGGGTCAAAATCATGGAACTCCCTTCCTAACAGCACTGTGGGAGAACCTTCACCACACGGACTACAGCGGTTCAAGAAGGCAGCTCACCACCACCTTCTCAAGGGCAATTAGTGATGGGCAATAAATGCTGACCTTACCAGTGACACCCACATCCCACGAACGAATAAAAAAAAAGATCTCTGCGCTCCTCCAATTCTGCCCAATTTTCATCGCTCCACCATTGGCGGCCGTGCCTTCAGCTGCCTGGGCCCTAAGCTCTGGAATTCCTTCCCTAAACCTCTCTACCTCTCTCTCGTCCTTTAAAATGCTCCTTAAAACCTACCTCTTTGACCACCTGTTCTAATATCTCCTCATGTGGCTTGGTGTCAAATTTTCTCTGTGAAGCGCCTTGGGAGGTTTTACTACGTTAAAGGTGCTATATAAATGCAAGTTGTTGTTGTTCTTTTCTCCTTTCTAGCCTTTACTGTTGGGACAGATGGTTTTCTCAAATGTGGGACAATTCTTTTAAAAATCAAGACTTACAACATGATCACATAATGTTGCAAATCACAGCGGGGGAAAAAACACACAAGAAACCGTATAGTAAAAGCCAAGATTGTGTTTTAACGAACACAGCTATTTATTAAAAAAAAGCTTTCAAACTGGACCACTTTCCTCCAAATATTTTTGCAAGAACGTATTCTTCATTATAAAAGAGGGGTCACGTGGAGGGTTGCCAACTCTGGTTGGACGTATTCCTGGAGGTTTCGTCACGTGATCTGGTGGCGCCAAGCATTCCCCCCCCCCCAGCTTTTCTCCCCCCAAACTCCAATATTTGCTAAACGGGGTAAATTATGAGAACAAGTCGCATAGACTCAGCTTTTATTCCCTCGAGTATAAAAGATTAAGGGGTGATCTAATTGAGTTGTTTAAGATGATTAAAGGATTTGATAGGGTAGCTACAGAGAAACTATTGCCATGTTCCTGGTCTCAGCCTCTCCCCTCCCTCGATTGATGACAGAACAGGTTGTAGAATTGGCCCTTGTTGTTGTGACCGATGTGTGACCTGTATACCAGTCGAGCAGGGATTATTATCGATAGATTATTGCAGTTTAACAGATTGGGGAGGACCAGGGGGACAGGAGTTTAAACTATATGAAGAGTGGGAATGGACTGGATGTTGGGCGGTTCTTTTTCCCCAGGGAGTAGTGATCCTCTGGAATGTGTGGCCGGAGGGTGTGGTGGGAGCTGACTCTCTGCCTTCAAGAGGGAGCTGGACCGATTCCTGACTGGGGGCAGAGATCGCATCATAGAGAAGGGAAGTGTCTTTATAGATAACACTCGGTCCGTGTGATCTCCTGGACTGGTTTCGATCACCTGAGCAGGGAGGGGAGTCGGAGAGCAATTTTCCAGAGTATTTATTGGCCCAGGGTTTTTCTCTTTCTTTCCCCCCCTCTCCCAGGAGATTACATTGGCTGCGGAGATAGGGGGAAGGGGGTGGGAGGATGTGTTGGAGGGGGGGAGGAGTGTCTAGTCTTGATACTCCAGCCGTCATGAGTTTGGGGGCAGACTTAATGGACCAGCTGGTCCTTTTCTGCCCGTCGATTTGGTATGTTTGTATGATCCGTGCCGAGAGGGCAGCCTCGCTGAATTCACCCTGTAATCTCTAGACTCCAGTCAAACCTTGAATTTAGTCAGTTTTAAGTAATCCCGTTCCAAGGTCATGGCTCTAATTTGACAGCTAACAGCGAGGGAAACTTTCCTGGGTCTCGGCTCCCTCTGCCCCGTTGATGTACGGTATTGACCCACGAGTGAATGCAGGAGACGACCGTATTAATGATAGTGTGATGGTATTATGACATTAAGTTAGGCACTTTTTGGGCACTAGTTGCATAGACTAAGCTGGTATTTCCTGGAGTGTAGAAGATTAAGGGGTGATCTAATTGAGGTGTTTAAGCTGATTAAAGGATTTTATAGAGTAGATCGAGAGAAACTATTTCCTGTGGTGGGGGGAGTCCAGAACAAGGGGGCATAACCTTAAAATTAGAGCCAGGCCGTTCAGAGGTGATGCCAGGAAGCACTTCTTCACACAAAGGGGAGTGGAAATCTGGAACTCTCTCCCCCATGAGGCTGGGGGTCAACTGAAAATTTCAAAACTAAGATCGATAGATTTTTGATAGGCTCGTGTGGAGTATAAACACCCGCTTGGACCTGTTGGGCCGAATGGCCTGTTTCTGTGATGTACGTTCGATGTAAGGGTACTAACGGATACGGAACCAAGATGGGTAAATGGAGTTGAGATGCACATCAGCCATGATCTAAACGAATAGTGGAACGGGCTCGAGGGGCTGAATGGCCTCCCCCTGTTCCTATTTTTATAACTCACAAATGAAAGTGTTCAAAGAAACTGAGAAACCCCCCCACAATTTTGTTTAGCGCCTCCATGGTTTTGCTCCCGGGTGTTTTTTTTATTCGTTCATGGGATGTGGGCGTCGCTGGCGAGGCCGGCATTTATTGCCCATCCCTAACTGCCCTCGAGAAGGTGGTGGTGAGCCGCCTTCTTGAACCGCTGCAGTCCGCGTGGTGACGGTTCTCCCACAGTGCTGTTAGGAAGGGAGTTCCAGGATTTTGACCCAGCGACGATGAAGGAACGGCCGATATATTTCTCGCAGCAGCGTCCAGGAGATTAATCTTTAATTCCTGGAGGCTCCAGGACAATCCTGGAGGGTTGGCGACACCGAGTCATGTGGCTTTTACTGCACTAGGCCCTCAACCCGCTCCTAACCTTGTGCTTGCACTGTTGAAGTGAACACACCTCGTAGCGCAGACAGATTAGCAGATTCCATCATAATCATTTATTTAATCATAGAAATGATTTCAGGGAGCTGTAATTGCCCAACGAAGCTTCATCAGATCAACTTTCACATCACTGCCCTCGCATTTAAAAGACACTTGCTTATTTCACAATCTATCGAATTCTTGTAAAACTGAATTGAGTGACTTTCCACCTTAGTAAAATTTTGTAATCATACCTTTTTAAGAAAAAAAGCGCGGGGGAAAGGAAAGGACGCAACCTTTTGTACTGTTCATGGAAGACCACAAGAAGCCAGTCACGCAGAACTAAGTGCTGTCACCTTTGTGACTCGCTCTCTCCACCCCGGTTTGCTAGTTAATGTGCATAGATGCAACAGAGTAGCGAGAGGACCTGACTGAAAGGGTTTTCATCTTGATCTAATTGTATCTTTCAGCTAATGGGAACAGGGCCATAAAAGAAATGAATAACTAGCAAGGAAACCTAGATACAGTAAAAGCTACCTGGTGGGAATAACCCTTCGGAAAAGCAAAAAAAAACTCTCCCCTTTTATCCATTCATTCGTCTTGATCAAGTAGAATTACAAGTCAGTGTTTTGGTTCCCAGTCAGAAAGAATGTGCTTCCAGTGTGTGCACAAAGTAAGTCATTAACAATAGGTAGCATTTGGTTGTAAGATGTAAAACTCTTAGGCAGTTGAGTTCCTGACTGCCCTTCTCATTCAGCGTAAAAATGGTAATCAAATGCTCCAAATCTCATCCCATTCTAACTGCGTTGCCTCCACCAGGACCAAACCCCAATGATGGTCCTCTGATGTGTCTCCGGGTGTCTCACCTCCTGAGGTCGTGAAAGGCGCTACATAAATGCAAGTCTTTCTTCTTTCAATCACTTCTTCCACCAAACAAAAAACCTATCATAGAAAGTTACGGCACCGAAGGAGGCCATTCGGCCCATCGTGTCCGTGCCGGCCGAAAAAGAGCTAACCAGCTTAATCCCGCTTTCCAGCACTTGGTCCGTAGCCCTGTAGATTACGGCACTTCAGGTGCACATCCAAGTACTTTTTAAATGAGTTGAGGGTTTCTGCCTCTACCACCCTCTCAGGCAGTGAGTTCCAGACCCCCACCACCCTCTGGGTGAAAAAATTTCTCCTCAACTCCCCTCTAATCCTTCTACCAATTACTTTAAATCTATGCCCCCGGTCACTGACCCCTCTGCTGAGGGAAATAGATCCTCCCTATCCATTCTATCTAGTCCCGTCATAATTTTAAAGACCTCAATTAACTCTCGCAGCACTCAAACTGTGGCCTGACCAATGTTTTATACAGTTCTAGCATATCCTCCCTGCTCTTATATTCTATGCCTCGGCTAATAAAGGAAAGTATCCCGTATGCCTTTTTAACCATCTCATCTACCTGTCCTGCGACCTTCAGGGATCTGTGGACATGCACTCCAAGGTCCCTATGTTCCTCTACACCACTCAGTATCCTCCCATTTATTGTGTGCTCCCTTGCCTTGTTTGCCCTCCCCAAATGCATTACCTCACACTTCTCTGGATTGAATTCCATTTGCCACTTTTCTGGCCACCTGACCTGACCAGTCCATTGATATCTTCCTGCAGTCTACAGCTTTCCTCTTCACTATCAACCACGCGGCCAATTTTTGTATCATCTGCAAACGTCTTGATCAAGCCCCCCACATTCAAGTCCAAATCATTAAAATATACCACAAAAAGCAAGGCACCTAGTACTGAGCCTTGTGGGACTCCACTGGAAACAGCCTTCCAGTCACAAAAACACCCATCGACCATTACCCTTTGCTTCCTGCCACTGAGCAAATTTTGGATCCAACTTGCCACTTTCCCTCTTGGAACTTGTTGAGACTGGCTGCCCACATAGGGTTGCCAAACCTGGTTGGACATATTCCAGGAGGTCTCCATCTGCACCGCCCTCCCCACCCAGTCAAACCGCCTTCTTTCCCACCAACTCCAACATTATGAAAGTGTTCAAAGAAAATGAAAAAAAAAATGTTTTAATGCCCTGATGATTTTTCTTTTGCATGTTGCTCACTGTAGTGTCCAGGAAATTAATCTTAAATTCCTGGAGACTCCAGGACGTTCCTGGAGACTCCAGGACAATCCTGGAGGGTTGGCGACCCTATGCCTACACTATGTCCTTGGGCAGCCTGTTGCACATATTCACACCCAAAGTGGGAAGCAGCTAATGTAAACTGTCTGTTCACTTTCCTTTATCTCTGAGCTCAATTCAAACATCTTACTTCGAGTTACATCGAGTCTACAGCACAGAAACAGGCCATTCGGCCCTACTGGTCTATGCCGGTTTTTGTGCTCTACCCGAGCCTCCTCCCTCCCTATCAGCATATCCTTCTATTCCTTTCTCCCCCATGTGTTTATCTAGCTTCCCCTTAAATGCATCTACACTATTCGCCTCAATCACTCCTTGTGGTAGCACGTTCCACATCTCACCACTCTGTGGGATTATGCCAAACGATTTATTCAGACTCAGTTCACCTATAACCTTTAGAATCTCGAAAACCCCAGTCGCGTCTCCTCGTGTCACCTATTCTCCAGTTTAAACATTTCCTATTTCCTTATTCTTTCCTTGTGGCTCAGGTGTGCAATAAAGATAAAGAAAGAACTTGCATTTCTATAGCACCTTTCACAACCTCAGGACGTCCCAAAGCGCTTTACAGCCAATGAAGGACTTTTTGAACTGTAGCAATGTAGGAAACATGGCAGCCAATTTACACACAGCAAGGTCCCACAAATAGCAATGAGGTAACAACCAGATAATCTGTTCCTAGCAATGTTGTTTGATGGATAAACTTCCCTGCTCTTCTTCAAAACAGTGCTGTAGGATCTTTTACATCCGCCTGAGAGGACAGACAAGGGCGCAATTTAACATCTCATCTGAAAGACAGCACCTGCGGCAGTGCAGCACTCCCTCAGTACTGGCACTGGGAGCATCAGCCTGGATTAAATGGTTAAGTCTCTGGAGAGTGAGACTCAAACCCACAACCTGCTGACTCAGAAGCAAGAGCACTACCCACTGAGCCACAGGCTGACAGACCTGATAATCACAGGTATCAGCTTAGCTGCTCTCCTCTGCGTCCTCTGCAAAGCCAGGTTCCCCATGTTGGTACAGTGACCATAGCCGTGGACAGTATTCCGTGCGAGGCCGAACCAGTGCTCCATACAAGCTCACCATTATCCCTCGCTTTATGTAGTCTAGCTATAGGCCATCTCAGACGCACTCGCCCAAAGAGTCACGGTTAACGTAAAATATAAAGAACTGAAAGACGTTTTCTCTGGTGGGAGTGCAGTGCTCCCCTGTGACAATCCAACAACTTGGCCAATTCCAGAGACGGACTAAAAACTGACCTTCTGCCTCACCTCACCCACCGAATCTAACCTGCTCCCAGAAACAGGACAAGCCTGAAATGTTACCAGAGGCTCACAACTTTTTTTCATTGGAATAACTCATTCTCTAACAAACGGGGAGGATCTCTCCAATAACTGCGCCCGATTAAACAGCAACAAGCTATCAGGGATGGGCAATAAATGCCGGCCTCGCCAGCGACGCCCACATCCCATGAACGAATAAAAAAAAAAGGCTGCCGGTGAGGATCCATTAATGTGTCGAAGGCACGGACACGACGGGCCGAATGGCCTCCTTCTGTGCCGTAACTTTCTATGATTCTATGAAGGTTAGCTCTCACTCAGGGAATTGAAACCTGCTTTACTTTGTAGAAACAGAATTTTCAAATGGGGCAATTGTGCCACTGAAAGTTATGGAAATAACAGCCAAGCTCAGAAAGAATATAGTGCAAATAAAGTAACTTTTTCCTTTTTTCTCAACCTTAAATTGTGTTAGGGGAGAGAAGAACAAAAACACTCTTTCCCACCTTAAATTTCTGTAAAGCCCCACTGCCACAACCACTAGCGCCTTTAATGTAGTAAAACGTCCCAAGGCGCTTCACAGGAGTGATTATCAGACAAAATTTGACACCGAGCCACATAAGGAGATATTAGGACAGGTGACCAAAAGCTCGGTCAAAGAGGTAGGTTTTAAGGAGAGTCTTAAAGGAGGAGAGAGAGGCGGAGAGGTTTAGGGAGGGAATTCCAGAGCTTTGGGCCTAGGCGACTGAAGGCACGGCCGCCAATGGTGGAGCGATTAAAATCGGGGATGCGCGAGAGGCCAGAATTGGAGGAGCGCAGAGATCTGGGAGGGTCGTAGGGCTGGAGGAGGTTCCAGAGATAGGGAGGGGGCGAGGCCATGGAGCGGTTTCAACAAAAGATGAGAATTTTAAATTCGTTAAGATTAAATATTATGGAGGATTTATCTTCCAGGATGTCAATCCCACTTTCTGATGCAGGCATTTCTCAACATCCAGCAGAGCAGATGGACTAAGGTATCTGTAGCCGATTCACATCACAAAGCTGTGAGAACAGCAGGACATAAAAAGATGATCAATTACAGGGAATAGAAAGAGGGGGAGAGAGAGATAGAGAGAGAGAGACAGACAGACAGACAGACAGAGAGAGACACAATGAGAGAGACAGACAGACAGAGAGAGAGAGACACAATGAGAGAGACAGACAGACAGACAGAGAGAGACACAATGAGAGAGACAGACAGACAGACAGAGAGAGACACAATGAGAGAGACAGACAGACAGAGAGAGACACAATGAGAGAGACAGACAGACAGAGAGAGAGAGACACAATGAGAGAGACAGACAGACAGACAGAGAGAGACACAATGAGAGAGACAGACAGACAGAGAGAGAGAGACACAATGAGAGAGACAGACAGACAGAGAGAGACACAATGAGAGAGACAGACAGACAGACAGAGAGAGACACAATGAGAGAGACAGACAGACAGAGAGAGAGAGACACAATGAGAGAGACAGACAGACAGAGAGAGAGACACACAATGAGAGAGAGACAGACAGACAGAGAGAGACACAATGAGAGAGACAGACAGACAGAGAGAGAGAGACACAATGAGAGAGACAGACAGACAGAGAGAGAGACACACAATGAGAGAGAGAGACAGACAGACAGAGAGAGACACAATGAGAGAGACAGACAGACAGAGAGAGAGAGAGCGAGACCGAGAGACAGAAACAGAGACAGAGAGAAAAAGAGACTGAGACCGAGAGAGACAGAGAGAAACAGAGACAGAGAGAAAGAATCAGAGTCAGAGAGAAAGACCGAGAGACCGAGACAGAGACACAGAGAGAGAGAGAGACCGAGAGAGAGAGAGAGAGGGAGGGAGAGAGGGAGACCAAGACTGAGGCTGAGACAGAGACCGATAAGCTGGAAAAAGGATCCCATGGAATTTTAGAGCTAATCCCACAATCTCAGGAAAAATGGCCCAGAGATCAGTGCATGCACAGAAATAATTGCGAAAGGAGAGAGTGAAGGTGCCCTGGCTGGATTCACAAGGCCAAATTAAATAATTATCATGTGCTCCAAGTACCACATCTGTAAATGGATGGGGAATAAACAGATTTTAAAGGGCTGTTGCTCTTCTGAAACATAACTTAGATGGAATCTCACCAAGGAAGAAGGGACAGAACTGTCCCACTCAAGAGGAGACTTTGGATGTTCTGCTAATATTGGGAAGGCCCAAGCCATTGTCTTTGGTCTCCGCTGCAAACTTTGTTCCCTAGTCACCGACTCCATCCTTCTCCTTGGCCAATGTCTTTTTTTAATTCGTTCATGGGATTTGGGCGTCGCCAGCATTTATTGCCCATCCCTAATTGCCCTTGAGAAGGTGGTGGTGAGCCGCCTTCTTGAACCGCTGCAGTCCGTGTGGTGACGGTTCTCCCACAGTGCTGTTAGGAAGGGAGTTCCAGGATTTTGACCCAGCGACGATGAAGGAACGGCGATATATTTCCAAGTCGGGATGGTGTGTGACTTGGAGGGGAACGTGCAGGTGGTGTTGTTCCCATGCGCCTGCTGCCCTTGTCCTTCTAGGTGGTAGAGGTCGCGGGTTTGGGAGGTGCTGTCGAAGAAGCCTTGGCGAGTTGCTGCAGTGCATTCTGTGGATGGTACACACTGCAGCCACAGTGCGCCGGTGGTGAAGGTAGTGAATGTTTAGGGTGGTGGATGGGGTGCCAATCAAGTCTGAGGCTGAACCAGACAGTTCATAACGCTCATAGCCATGAGATGAGCTTCCGGTCACATAGCCTCTCCAACAGCAAGACCAACTACTTCCACCTCCATAACATCGCCCGTCTCCGCCCCTGCCTCAGCTCATCTACTGCTGAAACCCTCATCCATGTCTTTTGTTACCTCTAGACTTGACTATTCCAGTGCTCTCCTGGCCGGCCTCCCATTTTCCACCCTCCATAAACTTGAGCTCATCCAAAACTCTGCTGCTTGTATCCTGACCTGCACCAAGTCCCGTTCACCCATCACCCCTGTGCTCGCTGACCTACACTGGCTCCCGGTCCGGGAACGCCTCGATTTTAAAACTCTCATCCTTGTTTTCAAATCCCTCCGTGGCCTCGTCTCCCTATCTCTGTAACCTCCTCCAGCCCTACAACCCTCAGAGATCTCTGCGCTCCTCCAATTCTGGCCTCTTGCACATCCCCGATTTTAATCGCTCCACCATTGGCGGCCGTGCCTTCAGATGCGAGGGCCCTAAGCTCTGGAATTCGCTCCCTAAACCTCTCCGCCTCTCTCCACCTTTAAGATGTTCCTTAAAAGCTACATCTGTCACCTGTCCTAAGAGCTCATGTGGATCGGTGTCAAATTTTGTCCGACAATCGCTCCTGTGAAGCTCCTTGGGACGTTTTTCTACGTTAAAGGCGCTATATAAATAAATGCAAATGGTTGTTTTTGTTGGAAGAGGTGAGATAGAAGAGAGAGTAGCCATACTTACTCCCAGGTCCAGCACTTCCTATACCCACTGGGATGGGTGTATTATTCCCAGGTCTAGCCCCTCCTCTTCCTCCTTCACTACACCATGTGGCACAGGGTATGCATGTTGGCCCACTAGATTCGAAAAGCCTGGGGGTAAATTTCAACTTTGGCAGGGGTGGAAAGCTGGTGGTTGTGGATCGGCTGCCCATTCGCCCCGCCCCCTAGCCCGGATTTTCTTCTCCACTGAAGTCAAGGGAACGATTTCCTAGTTTGCTGCTTGTGCATGGGAGAAATCTGAGCTGCTTCATTTTTGTCACAGTCCCAACCAAAGGTAAACAGCAGCTTGAGAAGTCTATCAAAAAATATTACAACTTGCAACACTAGGCACTTCTTTAAAAAATCCAAGTTACAAAGGCCACAGCAAGGAAGCTCGGATGCGCTGGTTTTAAATGGCGAGCAGTGGTAAAGGAGTGAGGAGGGCAAAATGAAGTGTTGGAATTAATCGTGGGGCCAGTATCCATTCAGCAGTGTCCACTTAGGAGCTTTAGCGAGGCCGACTCACACTCTGGAAGCAGCCTCTAACAATCAGGCCAGAATTCTGACCATTGACCTCAGCACCTTGCACTCTGACCTACTTGTCCAATTCAGGGAGGCAACATTCACAGATGGTGCACTCCATGAGTAAGAAAGAAAGAAAGAAAGAAAAAGAAAGGGGAGAGAGAGAGAGAGAGACAAGACAGACAGACAGAGAGACAAAGCCAGAAAGAGAGAAAGAGAGAGAAAGAGAGCAATTATGGTAGCTTGGAACTGCCAAACCAGCTACTAGTAGAATGACAAAATTCAGTGTGACCACATATAGAGTCTGTCACAATCCCTTCACAGTGTTTGGGTGATAAGAAGATTTATAGGACATATATTGTTAACGTTAACACCAATAAGGTTGAGAAATTTATCGTGCCGACTGCTGGCACTAAAGTGACAACAAGAATAACATGACAAAGGAATATTACATAGAATTTACAGCACAGAAACAGGCCATTCAGCCCAACTGGTCTATGCTGGTCCACAGGAGCCTCCTCCCACCCCACTTCATCTCACCCTATCAGCATATCCTTCTATTTGTTTCTAGCTTCCCCTTAAATGCTATCCGACTCCATGTGGTAGCGAGTTCCACATTCTCACCACTCTCTGGGTAAAGAAGTTTCTCCTGAATTCCCTATTGGGTTTATTGGTGACTATCTCATATTAGTGACCCCGAGTTCTGGTCTCCCCCACAAGTGGAAACATCTTCTCCACGTCTACCCTATCGAACCCCTTCATAATTTTACTTTGGTCATCCCTCGGTCTTTTTTCTAGAGAAAAGAGCCCCAGCCTGTTCAGTCTTTCCTGATATTTATAACCTATCAGTTCTGGTATCATCCTTGTAAATCTTTTTTGAACCTTCTCCAGTGCCTCCTATATCCTTTTTATACTACAGAGACCAGAACTGTGCACAGTACTCCAAGTGTGGTCTAACCAAGGTTCTATACAAGTTTAACATAACTTCTCTGCTTTTCAATTCTATCCCTCTAGAAATGAACCCCAGTGCTTGATTTGCCTTTTTTTATGGCCTTATTAACCTGTGTCGCTACTTTTAGTGATTTGTGTATCTGTAACCCCCCGATCCCTCTGCTCCTCTACCCCATTTAGACTCTTATTATCCAAGCATTATTGGCCTCCTTATTCCTCCTACCAAAATGGAACACTTCACACTTAACCATACTGAAATTAATTTGCTAATTTTACACACCCATTATACAAGTTTATTAATGTCTTCTTGTATTTTGTCGCCGTCTTCCTCAATGTTAACTATACCCACCCCCCCCAATTTGGTGTCGTCTGCAAATCTTGAAATTCCACACCCTAAAATAGGGAGGATCGGCAGAACCACAGAGCTCTGGTCCAAGAAATGAGGTTAATACACACATTGGTGAGACCACACAGAATGCTGTATCCATTCTACTCACTGCACTTGGAGAGTGTAGAGACAGCAAAGGAAAAGGACTTAAAAGAAAAGCAACAAGAATGACTGCAGGTCTTTGAATTACGAAGCTCAACGGAGCTAATCTGTTCTCACCGAGAAAGCAATTAGGGCGGAAATAGGGTTACAGGGATCTCTTTTTTTTTACAATCTCATTTCCACTTCAGCTTGTATAGAATACAGAGCTGAATGCAGAAAGTGCTGACTTGTTGTGCCATTCAAAACCAAACGGACAGATTCTCGTTTGAAAGGGGAGTAGGACGCAGAGAGAGATGGAAATGGACGAGAAGGTTCTCAAAATAAAAAATGGGCTGAATCAGATCGGCTGTACAAGCTTCGGTGATTTAGATGTAGAGCCGGAGGGAGTGGTTTAGAGCTGATGCTAAAATAGGAGGCACAGTAAATAATTCTGAGGACCAAAGCAGGCTGTAAGGAAATGCTGACAAAATGGTGGGACGGGCAAAAAAAGTGACAGATTGGAATTCAACGGCAGTAAACTGTGAGGAAGTACATCTTGTTTAAGAAGTAAAAGTGTTAGTCATATTCGAACGAGGGAAAGCTGGGTAATGTGGAAAAGCAGAGGGATTTGGGGGTTCGGGGTCAAAGCAGTTAAGACATTAAAAGCAAGAGGATCAGGCCATAAAGAAAGCTAATGGAATATTGGGTTTTATGTCAAGAGGTGTAGAATATCAAAGGCAAAACATGATGGTGAATCTGTATAAAACCTTAGTAAGGCCGCAGTGGGAGGACCGCGCGCAGTTTTGGGCTCCACATTATAGCAAACATGTTGAGAAGAAAAAAAAGTCAGACAGAAAGAGTCGCATTTATATAGCGCCTTTCACGACCTCAGGACGTCCCAAAGCGCTTTTCAGCCAACGAAGTACTTTTGAACTGTCGTCACTGTTGCAATGTAGGAAACGCGGCAGCCAATGTGCGCACAGCAAGATCCCACAAGCAAGATCCCACAAACAGCAATGTGATAACGAGCAGATAATCTGTTTTTTTTTATTGATGTTGGTTTATATCGAGAGGGCACAGTGCAGGTTCAGGTGTATGTCTCCTGGTATGTGGGAATACAAATATGAAGAAAGACTTGAAAAATTGGGGCTGTTTTGATTATAACAGAGGAGATCAAGAGGTGATTTGGTAGAGGTGTTTAAAATAATGAAGGGATGAGACAGAGTAGATGTAATCAGACTTTGTCCAGTGATTGAAGGGTCTAGAACAAGGGGACACAGATAGAAGATTAAATGTGAGAGGATTTTAGTGCAGAGAGCAGATGGTTTCTTTTATATAGGGAGGTTTGAGAGGCTGTGGAATGCACGAGCAGAGTTAGCGACTGAAACATGGGCCATGGCAATGTTTAACAATAGGTTAGATAGGTGGCTGATGGAAAAGGGAATAAAGGGATGTACAGAGCAGACAAGTTTTCCCCTTCAAGAATTCAGTAATTTTCAAAAGGGAATTGGATAAATACTAGAAGGGGAGAAATTTACAGGGCAATGGGGGAAGAGCAGGGGAATGGGACAGCTCTTTCAAAGAGCCAGCACAGGCATGATGGGCCAAATGGCCCCCTTCTGTGCTGCATCATTTTTCTTTTATTCATCCATGGGATGTGGGCGTTGCTGGCAAGGCCAGCATTTATTGCCCATCCCTAATTGCCCTTGAGAGGGTGGTGGTGAGCCGCCTTCTTGAACCGCTGCAATCTATGCATAGTGAGGTTGTACAACTGAGAGGCCATTTCAGAGGGCAATTAAGAATCAACCAACATTGCTGTGGGTCTGGAGTCACATATAGGCCAGACTGGGTAAGGACGGCAGGTTTCCTTCCCTAAAGGACATTAGTGAACCAGATGGGTTTTTAATGACAATCCGGTAGTTTCATGGCCACCATTACTGATACTAGCTTTTTATTCCATATTTTATTTAATTAATTGAATTTAAATTCCCCGGCTGCTGTGGCAGGATTTGAGCTCATGACTATTATTAGTCCAGGCCTACTGGATTACTAGTCCAGTAACATAACCACTATGTGACCGTACCCCATTCTATGAGTCTAATTGGGATTAAGACTATTGCTCATGTGGAGGGTATGGACTGGTTGGGCCTGTTTCCATGTTGTAAATTCTACGTAATTCTCAAATCAGTCTTATCCAGCTCTTACGCTTGAGGTGAAGAGTTTATATCGACAATAACAGATTCTAGTCCTGGGGAATGGAACACCTTTTTTCAATAATCCCAGATCAATCATAAGCAGGTCATGTACAGAGTAAATCTCTCCACTCTGCCTCAACAATGTGCCTTAACCCCAACTGAAGTAAATCCCCTCCCAGCACTACCACAGAAAGACATTCCATTTCCCATCGCATTCCTTGTTACACAAGAAATAGGAGCAGGAATAGGCCATACGGCCCCTTGAGCCTGCTCTGCCATTCAATAAGATCATGGCTGATCTTCTACCTCAACTCTACTTTCCCGCCCGATCCCCATATCTCTTGATTCCCTTGTTACGTTCCTTTCCAGGTAAGATTGCCAACTTGACCCCCAGCCTCAACAGATTTTTAGAGGAGAGAATTCCAGATTTCCACTCCCCTTTGTGTGAAGAACTGCTTCCTGACATCACCCATGAACGGCCTGGCTCTGTGGGAGAACCGTCACCACACGGACTGCAGCGGTTCAAGAAGGCGGCTCACCACCACCTTCTCGAGGGCAATTAGGGATGGGCAATAAATGCCAGCCTTGCCAGCGACGCCCACATCCCGTGAGCGAATAAAAAAAAAAATTTTTTTTTAAATTTTAAGGTTATGCCCCCTTGTTCTGGACTCTCCCAGCAGAGGAAATAGTTTCTCTCTATCTACCCTATCAAATCATTTAATCATCTTAAACACTTCAATTAGATCACCCTTTAATCTTCTATACTCAAGGGAAGACAAGCCTAGTCTATGCAACCTGTCCTCATAATTTAACCCTTTCAGCCCCGGTATCATTCTGGTGAATCTGCACTGCACCCCCTCCAAGGCCAATATATCCTTCCTGAGGTGCGGTGCCCAGAACTGAACTCAGTATGGACAGTGATGATTCTTCTGTAACACAAACCATCCATCACTTCCATCTCGAAATCAAACAAAGCCCCAGTCAGACAGCAAGAACAAATGCTCCAAGAAGTGTCGTCACTGCACTGCATTCTTGAAGTGTGGCTGTTTTCTTTTTATTCGTTCATGGGATGTGGGCGTTGCTGGCAAAGCCAGCATTTATTGCCCATCCCTAATCGCCCTTGAGAAGGTGGTGGTGAGCCGCCTTCTTGAACCGCTGCAGTCCGTGTGGTGACGGTTCTCCCACAGTGCTGTTAGGAAGGGAGTTCCAGGATTTTGACCCAGCGACGATGAAGGAACGGCCGATATATTTCCAAATCGGGATGGCGTGTGACTTGGAGGGGAACGTGCAGGTGGTGTTGTTCCCATGTACCTGCTGCCCTTGTCCTTCTAGGTGGTAGAGGTTGCGGGTTTGGGAGGAGCTGTCAAAGATGCCTTGGCGAGTTGCTGCAGTGCATCCTGTAGGTGGTACACACTGCAACCACAGTGCGCCGGTGGTGAAGGGAGTGAATGTTTAGGGTGGTGGATGGGGTGCCAATCAAGTGGGCTGCTTTGTCCTGCATGGTGTTGAGCTTCTTGAGTGTTGTTGGAGCTGCACTCATCCAGGCAAGTGCAGAGTATTCCATCACACTCCTGACTTGTGCCTTGTGGAAAGGCTTTGGGGAGTCAGGAGGTGAGTCACTCGCTGCAGAATACCCAGCCTCTGACCTGCTCTTGTAGCCACAGTATTTATGTGGCTGGTCCAGTTAAGTTTCTGGTTAATTGTGACCCCCAGGATGTTGATGGTGGGGGATTCGGCAATGGTAATGCCGTTGAATGTCAAGGGGAGGTGGTTAGACTCTCTCTTGTTGGAGATGGTCATTGCCTGGCACTTGTCGGGTGCGAATGTTACTTGCCACTTATCAGCTCAAGCCTGGATGTTGTCCAGGTCTTGCTGCATGCAGGCACGGACTGCTTCATTATCTGAGGGGTTGCGAATGGAACTGAACACTGCAATTATCAGCGAACATCCCCACTTCTGACCTTATGATGGAGGAAAGGTCATTGATGAAGCAGCTGAAGCTGGATGGGCCTAGGACACTGCCCTGAGGAACTCCTGCAGCAATGTCCTGGGGCTGAGATGATTGGCCTCCAACAACCACTACCATCTTCCTTTGTGCTAGGTATGACTCCAGCCACTGGAGAGTTTTCTGATGATTGAGAGTAGACTGATGGGGCGGTAATTGGCCGGTTTGGATTTGTCCTGCTTTTTGTGGACAGGACATAACTGGGCAATTTTCCATATTGTCGGGTAGATGCCAGTGTTGTAGCTGTACTGGTACAGTTTCGTTAGAGGTGCGGCTAGTTCTGGAGCACAAGTCTTCAATACTACAGCCGAGATGTTGTCGGGGCCCATAGCCTTTGCTGTGTCCAGTGCACTCAGCCATTTCTTGATATCACGTGGAGTGAATCAAATTGGCTGAAGACTGGCTTCTGTGATGGTGGGGATATCGGGAGGAGGCCGAGATGGATCATCCACTCGGCACTTCTGGCTGAAGATGGTTGCAAACGCTTCAGCCTTGTCTTTTGCACTCACGTGCTGGACTCTGCCATCATTGAGGATGGGGATGTTTACAGAGCCTCCTCCTCCCGTTAGTTGTTTAATTGTCCACCACCATTCACGACTGGATGTTGCAGGACTGCAGAGCTTTGATCTGATCCGTTGGTTGTGGAATCGCTTAGCTCTGTCTATAGCATGTTGCTTCCGCTGTTTAGCATGGATGTCGTCCTGAGTTGTAGCTTCACCAGGTTGACACCTCATCCTTAGGTACGCCTGGTGCATGCTCCTGTACAGCAATATATCCTCCTAGTCAATACGGCTGATAATTTGAAACTCGCAAAATTAATCTTTCAAACAGGTTATTTTAATGTAAACAAAGGAAAAAATTCGCTGTTTTTTATTTTTAAAAGAAGCAAGCACTTCTGAAAAACGCTTCATATAGTTATTGTAGTTGTTGCAAATTTGAATAGTCGACATCAGCAAGTACAGTAGTCCGAGACCAGAGTGGAAGTCCTACCACATTTATCATGCTAGCTCATACGATTGTCCTAGATTCAGTCCAACGTTCTTGAAAATACAACTCATCTTATCGTGTCAGTACCAGTGCACCTGGCTTTCCCAGGGGGAGCTTTCAGTCCCAGTGGAGAGACTCTTTGGTTAACATGCTGGATGGGTATGGGAATTAAAAGGGGGCAGCTTTCCTTTCTAAATACTCAAGGCCTCTGCACTCGGGTTGCCCAACCCCCCCAGGATTGTCCTGGAGTTTTGAGGAATTAAAGATTAATCTCCTGGACACCGCTTCCAGCAACAACCTGGGAGAAAAATTACAGCGGTGTTAAAAAAAAAATTGTGTTTTTTTTCATTTCTCTTTGAACACTTTTGTTTATTAGTTGTAAAAATATTGGAGGCAGGGGGGGAAATAAAAGGCTGTTTGACTCGGGGGGGGGGGGGGGGGGGGTGGGGGGAGGAGGGGAGGTTGGGGGGCGGGATAAAACCTCCAGGAATACGTCCAACCAGAGCTGGCAACCCTAATCTGCCATGAGCTGCACTCGTGAACATGTTGAATTCCAGTGCATTAAAGAAAAGGAAGGACAAGACAACCCCTCCGATTGGGGCTTGTCTTTTGACAAAACACTAGGGTTGCCAACACTGGGTAGGCGTGTTCCAGGAGGCTTCCGCCATTGGGCGCCTGACACGTCAATCCTCTCGACGACCAGCCTTCCCACAGCCAATTGGAAAGAAAGCAAGCACCCAGCGTCAGCCATGGCTCAGGGTAACACTCTCAACTCTGCGTTGAAAGGTCGTGGGTTCAAGTCATAGAATCATAGAATCATAGAAGTTACAACATGGAAACAGGCCCTTCGGCCCAACATGTCCATGTCGCCCAGTTTATACCACTAAGCTAGTCCCAATTGCCTGCACTTGGCCCATATCCCTCTATACCCATCTTACCCATGTAACTGTCCAAATGCTTTTTAAAAGACAAAATTGTACCCGCCTCTACTACTGCCTCTGGCAGCTCGTTCCAGACACTCACCACCCTTTGAGTGAAAAAATTGCCCCTCTGGACCCTTTTGTATCTCTCCCCTCTCACCTTAAATCTGTGCCCCCTCGTTATAGACTCCCCTACCTTTGGGAAAAGATTTTGACTATCTACCTTATCTATGCCCCTCATTATTTTATAGACTTCTATAAGATCACCCCTAAACCTCCTACTCTCCAGGGAAAAAAGTCCCAGTCTATCTAACCTCTCCCTATAAGTCAAACCATCAAGTCCCGGTAGCATCCTAGTAAATCTTTTCTGCACTCTTTCTAGTTTAATAATATCCTTTCTATAATAGGGTGACCAGAACTGTACACAGTACTCCAAGTGTGGCCTCACCAATGCCCTGTACAACTTCAACAAGACACTTTTGTTTATTAGTTGTAAAAATATTGGAGGCAGGGGGGGAAATAAAAGGCTGTTTGACTCGGGGGGGGGGGGGGGGGGGGGTGGGGGGAGGAGGGGAGGTTGGGGGGCGGGATAAAACCTCCAGGAATACGTCCAACCAGAGCTGGCAACCCTAATCTGCCATGAGCTGCACTCGTGAACATGTTGAATTCCAGTGCATTAAAGAAAAGGAAGGACAAGACAACCCCTCCGAGTCCTGTGAGACTTGAGCATAAAATCTAGTCTGACACTCCTGGTGCATGATGTACCACCTGACGAAGGAGGAAGCCTCCGAAAGCTTGTGATTTTCAAATAAAATTGTTGGACTATAACCTGGTGTTGTAAGATTCTGTACATTTGTCAACCCCAGTCCATCACCGGCATCTCCACATCATCACTCCTGGTGCAGTACTGAGGGCAGTGCTGCACTGTCAGAGGTGCTGTGTTTTGGATGAGATGTTAAAACTAAGGACCTGTCTGTGCCTTCAGGTGGATGCAAAAGGTACCATCTCACTAGTTTAAACGAACGGCCTGTTTTTTGAGCTGTACGTTCTACGTAAAAAAAAACTCTTTGTTACCCGAGTGACTAACCAGGTAAGAATCGTCCAAACAGCCTTTCTACCCACCTCCCAATATTTTTTATAATTAATAATCAAAAGTGTTCAAAAAAACAGGGAAAAAGAACATTTTTTTCGTAATGCCTATGATTTTTCTCCCTGGGTTTGCTCACAGCAGCATCCTGAAGATTAATCTTTAATTCCTGGAGAATTCAGGACAATCCTGGAGGGTTGGCAACCTTACAAAGCACGTACCTGTGAGCAGTCTGTGTGTCTACAGAGTATGTGTCATACTTTATTCCGGCTCTCACTGGTAACATCCTTCATTTTATATTGCATTATCAGGCAGGACTTTAAACAGGCACTCTCGCCTCATGAGAAAATGGTTGGAAAACCTACATTTTTCTCCCCATGTGCACATAATCTGGGCTGACACTCCCGGTGCCAGTACCGAGGGAGTGCTGCACTGTCGGAGGTGCCGTCTTTCAGACAAGATGTTAAACCGAGGCCCTGTCTGCCCTCTCAGGTGGACGTAAAAGATCCCACGGCCACTATTTCGAAGAAGAGCAGGGGGGAGTTCTCCCTGGTGCCCTGGCCAATATTTATCCCTCAACCAACACCTGAAAACAGACTATCTGGTTATTGTCACATTGCAGTTTGTGGGATCTTGCTGTGCACAAATTGGCTGCCGCGTTTCCTACATTACAACAGTGACTACACTTCAAAAGTACTTCACTGACTATAAAGCTCTTTGGGACGTCCTGAGGTCATGAAAGGTGCCACAAAAATGCAAGTTCTTTCTTTCTTTCCCCATGTCTACTAAATGCAGCAATGCGAACCATGTCTCAATGAGTTATGCATCCTAAAAATGGCATTGTGTGCACGTAAAACCATTGCAATAAAAAAGACACGGGGCTGTTTATCTGTCTTTTCCCCCAGCAACTAAGACACTGCTGCTTTAAATGGCACCCAAGGCAGCGGCAAAGCATACATCACTGGTCTCTTGCAGGTAGCTTTGGAATGTAAAAAAAAGCTAGCATGATTTGTTAAAGGCAAATTGTGTTTATCTAACTTGATAGAGTTTTTTGATGAGGTAACAGAGAGGGTCGATGAGGGCAATGTGGCTGATATGGTGTATATGGACTTTCAAAGGCATTTGAAAAAGCGCCACATAATAGGCTTGTCATCAAGATTGAAGCCCATGAAATAAAGGGGGCAGTCGCAGCATGGATACAATTGGCTAAGTGACAGGAAACAGGGAGTAGTGTTGAACGATTGTTTTTCAGACTGGAGGGAGGTGTACAGTGGTGTTCCCCAGGGGTCGGTGCTGGGACCACTGCTTTTCTTGATATATATTGATGACTTGGACCTGGGTGTACAGGGCACAATTTCCAAATTTGCAGATGACACAAAACTTGGAAGTGTGCTGAACAGTGAGGAGGATAGTGATAGACTTCAAGAGGATATAGACAGGCTGGTGGAATGGGCGGACACGTGGCAGATGAAATTTAACGCAGAAAAATGCGAATTGGTACATTTTGGTAGGAAGAACGAGGAGAGGCAATATAAACTAGAGGGCACAACTCTAAAAGAGGTACAGGAACAGAGAGATCTGGGGGTATATGTACACAAATCGTTGAAGGTGGCAGGACAGGTTGAAAAAGCAGTTTAAAAAGCATACAGGATCCTGGGCTTTATAAATAGAGGCATAGAGTACAAAAACAAGGAAGTCATATTGAACCTTTATAAAACACTGGTTCAACCACAACTGGAGTATTGTGTCCAGTTCTGGGCACCGCACTTTAGGAAAGATGTGAAAGCCTTAGAGAGGAGACAGAAAAGATTTACTAGAATGATTCCAGGGATGAGGGACTTTAGTTATGTGGATAGACTGGGGTTGTTCTCCTCAGAGCAGAGAAGGTTGAGAGGAGATTTGATAGAGGTATTCAAAATCATGAAGGGTCTTGACAGAGTAGATAGAGAGAAACTGTTCCCATTGGTGGATAGGTGAAGAACCAGAGGGCATAAATTTAAGGTGATTGACAGAAGAACCAAAGGTGACATGAGGATAAACTTTTTTTACACAGCGAGTGGTTAGGATCTGGAATGCACTGCCCGAGGGGGTGGTGGAGGCAGATTCAATCATGGCCTTCAAAAGGGAACTGGATAAGTACTTGAAAGGAAAAAATTTGCAGGGCTACGGGGAAAAGGCGGGGCAGTGGGACTAGCTGGATTGGTCTTGCATAGAGCCGGCAGGGACTCGATGGGCCGAATGTCCTCCTTCCATGCTGTAACCTCTCTATGATTCTAAGATTAGAGTTATACTGCATGCTGCGAACTCCACGCTGCCTGCCAGGAGCGTGCTTGAGCTCCACTTTCCCCAGCAGCTATTTTTCTTTGGAAGAATGCAACATCAACCCTCCAAGATCTCCGCGCTCCTCTAATTCTGGCCTCTTGAGCATCCCCGGTTTCCTTCACTCCACCACTGGCGGCCGTGCCTTAGGGCCCTGAGCTCTGGAATTCCCTCCCTAAACCTCCCCGCCTCTCTACCTCTCTCTCCTCCTTTAAGGCGCTCCTTAAAACCTACCTCTTTGACCAAGCTTTTGGTCAAGCTACCTCTTTGACCAAGCTTGTTCTAATAACTGCTTATGTGGGTCCGGGTCAAATTTTGTTTGATAATCGCTCCTGTGAAGCGCCTTGGGACGTTTTTACTACGACAAAGGCGCTGTATAAATGCAAGTTGTTGTAACAGTGAAAATCCTCAATGTTAACTTTGTAAACTTGCTTCACACTGCACCGGGGTTATAATCCTCCCAATGTGAGGGCCAAGTGAGGTGGTCTTCTGGGAGGGTGGTCTTCCAGTGCTTGGTTTTGGAAGTCAGAACAAGACTTAATCCGAATTATATCGCTATTTTCGTACTGAAGCGCGACCAAAACCACTTTGCATCGAAGGAAGTTTTATAAAATTGGATAGTCCGGTGGTGAAGGATGGAATATTGGAGCCTGGTCTTCAGTTGCTTCCAAGTCTTTATTCACAGAGATTCCACGTACACACATCCCACACCCTCGATAAGTTCTCTTATAAATGGACACGAGAGAGTCCCCAGTTGATACGCACCACCTGAATACAATTAACACTAATTGATATAAATCACACGGATACAATTAACAGGAAGGAAGGAAAGGAGGGAAGAAGGAGGACTTAGCGTCTTTTATGACCTCAGAACGTCCCAAAGCGCTTTACAGCGTAGTCACTGTTGTAATGTAGGAAAGGCAGCAGTCGATTTGTGCACAGTAAGCTCCCACAAACAGCAACGTGATAATGACCGGATCATCTCTATTTTTGTGATGGTTTGTTGATGGATCAATATTGGTCCAGGCCACCAAGGAGAACTCCCCTGCTCTTTCAAAATTGTGCCTTGGGATTTTTTACGTCCACCTGAGAGGGTGGATGGGGCCTCAGCATGGAAGCTGCAGGATAACTTCACCCTTAAAGACAACATTTTCTTTTTCTTTTTATACAATCGGGAGAAATTTATGCAGGAAATAGTTTTACACGCCGTTAAAATGCAAAAGAAAACGGCTGCGTTAATTAAGACCTTCCTTTTGGCTCCATTTGATCTCATTGAATGGCGGAACAGGCTCGAGGGGCTGAATGGCCTACTCCTGTACCTGTGTTCACACGGTTTAAGTATGGCTGGTGCAGACGTTTTTCTAATTGCAATTCAAATTAATACCCCGAACCTTTTAGACCACATAGCTGGCTCGGGCCATGAAGTAGGAGATTCCCACCAGGCCAGTATAAAACACCAGATGTAAATCTCCTGCCCTTTTCTGTGGAAAAAGAAAACTTGGCACGTGCGTGCGGCTGGAAATTCGATGCCTCTCCGTGCCGCCCCTCGGCACAAACCCTGGCAGGAAAGAGAAACACGGACAGGGGGGCAAAGAGTCAAATTAGATTCAGCCTTGGCACTTTCACATTTCCAACCAAAACACAACTTTAACCGTCGCGAAAGCGCTACTATTGGAAGTACAATTTAGCCAAAGAGAAAAGGAAAGTGAATATTTATCAAAAAACAGAATCACTATGACAAATGTGTGAACAGCTGGTTGGTTTTCCTGCCAATTACGTGTGCAGTTGCTGTGGACTGAATATGGATTACTCAAAGTCGTTCATTCACAACCTTCAGCATGTCATTAGTGAGACATCACACTTCAAAGGGGCAGCAGGCAAACACCAATTTGCCGAAAAGAGTCAGAATCGATATTATAAGCAACAAGTGTTAATAAAGGGTCCTTCCATTGTAGAATTAAAGAGGTTGTTTGTTGGGGAGGTAAGGGAGGGTAGTGGGGGAGGGGGGGTCACAACATTTAGTGGCTTTCTACATCCAGACCAGGTGAAGTGTCACCCAATTAATGTTTATATTTAGGGAAAGAGAGAAAGAGTGTGAGAGTGAGAGGGGGAAAGAGAGAAAGAAAGAGCATAGAACTTTCACAATGGTTTCCTCTCAATGCCCAAACTCTCAAATATACAAGAGAGAGAGGAAAAACAAAAAGAAAGAAAAGCTGCATTGATATAGCAGCCTTTCACATCCTCAGAATGTCCCATAGAGATTCACCGCCAATGAAGTACTTTTTGAAGTGTAGTCACTGTTGTAATGTTGGGAAACGCTGCAGCCAATTTACGCACAGCAAGATCCCACAGACAGCAACAAGCTAATCTGTTTTAGTGACTTTGATTCAGGGAGGAATGCTAGCCAGCTCCTCTGAAAAGTGCCATTTAATTTTTTACATTACCTGAGAGGATAGGCAGGGCCTCAGTTTAACATATAATCCAAAAGATGGCACCTCCAACAGTGCAGCACTCTCTCAGGGCTGCACTGAAATATCAGCATTGATAATGGGTTGAAGTGTCATGGAATGGGGTTTCAAACCCACAACCTTCTGACTTAGAAGCAAGAGAGCTACCACTGAGCCAAGGCCAACACTTGGGGAAAGTCCCTCAAATTATCATCTCGTCACTCAGCCACTGAACGGACATCAATCATCCCTCAGACTTTAGTAGCACCAATAAAGAGATCAGGCCCAAATATACCTGAGTGTACAAAGTCCTTCATCACCATCATGGCCAATGATGAACAAGACTATGCTCCTCCAGAGCACAGAACTTGCAAGATGGTTTCCCCTCAAGGCCAAACTCTCAAATATACAAGAACTTGCATTGATAAAGTGCCTTAAACACAGTAAAACGTCCCAAGGTGTGAGTTAGAATACGGGCAGCAGGGTTTTGGATGAGCTCAAATTTACGGAGTTTAACGTTCCTACGATACTGTAATAAAAATGCAACCTGACGTATTCAGTCACTGTAAATATGTTGCGCTCAATATCTATTTTTATTTTGAATGGGTTAAGACGGCGTACCTTCCGAGTCACTGTGAGCAATACCATGGGAGGTCGGCATAGTAACGCAGAAGGGTAAATAATGGTAAACTGTTTATTTTAAATATTGAATGATTAGTTTTACTAATGGGCAGAGGGGGAAGAGAAACTGCCCTAGTGGCCATATGTGTATTGTATAGGAAACATCTGTGGTTTGCAGAGTTAAAGTTAAATGAGATGTTATGCAGATTTAAATTTTTTAAATGCTTTGTAACATAGCCTGTGTAGGTCAAACAAAAGGGCTACAGTCTGTGGAGAGTGTAGAAAATCTGCAGGGATTTGCTTTGAAGTTATGGTGCTGAGCATCAGCAGGGTTTCCTGAGGAAAACTGATATGCAAGTGGCATTGGCCACTGCTAACAGTTCCCTTCTCCTCCTGGAGCCTCAGTTACAACTGGCATTTACCCCCCCACCTCCCTCCTCCAGTCTCCTGCACGAGGTCAGGAACACCTTGGTGCGAGACAGATCGATTTCTTGAGAAATCGGGAAAGGGGGGGCTGGTCGCAAGAGCTGATAATTCCCCCACCCACCCAGCCCCGTACAGGAGACGTTCACTGACGTGTGCTGTTGAGTTAGGCTGGGAGCCTTTTTTTTTTCCATACGCTGTAGTTCGCTTTGCCCTGGCTGCTTCCTGATTATCCCAGTGTTGCAGGAAATAACCCACATTGGTGACTCAACTCCCAGATGTGTCAAGGGTTGGAATTCCAGGCACACAAGCCTCCTCTTTACACTGGTGTCCACTTTCATGCTTTTTGTCCCCCTGCCCTCTCCTGATTTACTGAGGTTTGCGTGCTTTTAGCAGCTCTAGAGCGTAGCTAATTAACTGACAGGTGTGATTCGGTAATAAACAAATTGCAGGTAATTTTTTTCAGATTATCAGTGATCATAAGTTTGGACCCACAGACTATTTTTTTATATACATCTTGATTAGTGTGCTGTGTTGAGCTTGGCTGGGCCGAGCAACAGAACCTCTGCCCCACTCGTGCTCTCCCTGTAGAAAGGAAGAAAGAAAGAAGGAAAGAAAGAAAGAACGAACTAGCATTTCTATAGCGCCTTTCACATCCACAGGACATCCCAAAGGGTTTTACAGCCAATGAAGTACTTTTGAAGCGTAGCCCCTGTTGCGATGCAGCTCTTAAAATCTTGCCATGTCGGCGGACAATCTGACACTGATCTTCATAATTAATCTTCATCCAAAACTCTGCTGCAGTAAGGATGTTCCCAAGGATGGGTGAAACTAGAACTAGGGGGCATAATCTTAGAATAAGGGGCTGCTCTTTCAAAACTGAGATGAGGAGAAACTTCTTCACTCAGAGGGTAGTAGGTCTGTGGAATTTGCTGCCCCAGGAAGCTGTGGAAGCTACATCATTAAATAAATTTAAAATAGAAATCGACAGTTTCCTAGAAGTAAAGGGAATTAGGGGTTACGGGGAGCGGGCAGGAAATTGGACATGAATTTAGATTTGAGGTTAGGATCAGATCAGCCATGATCTTATTGAATGGCGGAGCAGGCTCGAGGGGGCCGATTGGCCGACTCCTGCTCCTATTTCTTATGTTCTTATCCTAACTCACACCAAGCCCGTTCACCCATCACCCCCTGTGCTCGCTGACCTAAATTGGCTCCCGGTCCGGCAATGCCTCGATTTTAAAATTCTCACCCTCTTTTTTCAAATCCCTCCATGGTCCTGCCCCTCCCTGTCACTGTAACCTCTCTCTCCTCCTTTAAGAGGCTCCATAAAACCTAACTCTTTGACCAAGCCTGTCCTAATATCTCCTTATGTGGCTCGGTGCCAAATTTTGTGTGATAATCGCTCCTGTGAAGCGCCTTGGGACGTTTTACTACGTCGAAGGCGCTATACAAGTTGTTATATATTTGTGTAGAGTAAATATTTCATATTTATGTCTGTATTCAATATAATTTTTATACAGTATTTTATATATAGTCTGCAAATTATTAATTTTTAAAAATTGACTAGTGGATTTTCTATTGTCAAGTCCAAGGACACGATTCAGGTAATGCGGGGTTAACCAGGCTCAGACAGGAAAACTCCTCCTCCCCACAATGGCTATCTCAATGAGAATGTCAGTGAAACTGGGCTGTAACTCAGGGCCCCCATAAGCCTACAGTCCTGTAATAGTGCGTACTACTTTTGAGATGTTAAAAGGGTTTCTGTTCCAATTCAGTGCGTTTATATGCAATTATTTTTTAAAACATTTTTTTAAAAACCTAAATGCCTCCCACAAATAAAAGTCTCCCTCAGCTCAAGGTCACCTACTTTTGCATCTATCTAATCTTGCTGTCAATTTGAATTTACAGGCTAATTCCCAATTCTCTCAGATTTCTAAATACATGCGCCATCACCACTCGGTGTTGACACAGTTAGTGTCTCCGCCATCTGTGAGATCAGAAGGATTTTCCCCATTAACTGGAGAGAAACTGGAATGATCAGGAATGCGCAATTAACTCTCCAGGAGAGCAGATAGATGACCTATATCCAGGCTTCTGCCACTGGCACTTTATAACAACAACAACTTGCATTTATATAGCGCCTTTAATGTAGTAAAACGTCCGAAAGTGCTTCACAGAAGCGATTATCAGTCAAAAATTTGACACCGAGCCCACATAAGGAGATATTAAGACTGGTGAGGTAGCTTTTAAGGAGTATCTTAAAAGAGAGAGAGAGAGAGAGAGAGAGAGACGGAGAGGTTTAGGGAGGGAATTCCAGAGCTTAGAGCCTAGGCAGCTGAAGGCACGGCCGCCAATGGTGAGGCGATTAAAAAATTGGGGACGCGCGGGAGGCCAGAATTGGAGGAGCGCAGAGATCTCGGCGGGTAGAAGGGCTGGAGGAGGTTACAGAGATAGGGAAGGGCGAGGCCATGGAGGGATTTGAAAACAAGGGTGAGCATTTTAAAATCGAGGTGTTGCCGGCAGCAACAAACGAATGATCATTAACAGCCCTTTAACAAAAACCATCATTCCAGCTGTGCCAACGTTAATCTATACACACAGACCTAGAGCTGGAAAGTGGGATTAGGCTGGACAGCTCTTTTTCGGCAGGCACAGATACGATGGGCCGAATGGCCTCCTTCTGTGCCCTAAATTTGTATGATTCTATGTTGGTTCTAGCATTTGAGCAGTGCAACAAATACAGGTAAAGCAATAAATTATAAAGTGCCCAAGACAGAGATATCCAACCAGTGTGGCCTGAGGGCTATAGTATCATAGTATGTAAGGCACAGGAGGAGGCCATTCAGCCCATCGTGTCTGTGCCGGCTCTTCAAAAGATCTATCCAATTGGTCCCTTTCCCCTGCTCTTTCCCCATAGCCCTGTAAATGTTTTCCCTTCAAGTATTTATCCAATCCCCTTCTGAAAGTTACTATTGAATCTGCTTCCACCGTCCTTTCAGGTAGCGCATTCCAGATCATCACAACTCACTGCCTAAAGAAAAGTTTCCTCATCTCGCCTCTGGTTCTTTTGCCAATCACTTTAAATCTGTCGCCTCTGGTTACCGACCCTCCTGCCAGTGGGAACAGTTTCTCCTTATTTGCTCTATCAAAACCCCTCATGATTTTGAACACCTCCATCAAATCTCCCCTTAACCTTCTCTGCTCCAAGGAGAACAATCCCAGCTTCTCTGGGTCCAAACCAGCCCCTGAAACCCAAACAACTCAGCCCTAGTTTGCACTTGAAAATTCTCAGTTGTTAGCTCACATCGATGAAGAAATCCGACAACCGAACAGAATTGGGTCTTTCTCATTAGAACAACACTGATTACGGGGCAATGGGAGAGAAGTGTTTAAAATTATGAAAGGCCTTGGGACAGGGTAGATGGAAGCATTACGCTGCCAGTAGTTGAGGGGTCTAGAAGGAAAGGCCATAGGTACAAGGTTAAATGCAACAGAAATCTCTTTAGGAACAAAGGGTTCTATGGCTGTAGAATTCATTTCCGGGGCAGAAACTACATCAACATTCAAGATTAGAATTGGATAGGTGAATGAAGGAAAAAGGGGGTTGAAGAAACATGGGAACAGAGTGGGTGAACGTAATTGGAACTATTCCCTCCCGTGGAGGGTAAACACCGACATAGACTGGTTCGGCCGAATGGCCAGTTTCCGTGTTACAACTTCTATGTAGAACACCCAAGGTCTGTTCATATCACACTTAGATTTTGCAAATTCAAGGGAACGCGGATTTCAACTTTACATGTTGCTCCATCGCAGCCACTACGCAGTCCATGAATTCAGAAAAACTTGGGCAACCTACCTAAGGTGTCAGCTATGGCTCAACAGGTAGCACTCTCACCTGTGGGTCAGAAGGCTGTTAGTTCAAGTCCAGACTCCAGAGACTTGAGCTCAAAATCTAGACTGACACTTCCCATCCAGTACTGAGGGAGTGCTGCACTATCAGAGGTGCCTTCTTTCAGATGCAATGTTAAACTGAGGCCCTGTCTGCCCTCTTGGATGGACTTAAAAGATCCCATGGTGCTATTTTGAAGAAGAGCAGGGGAGTTCTCCCCAATGTCCGGGCCAATATTTATCCCTCAACCAACATTGCTAAAAAGACAGATTGTCTGGTTATCTCATTGCTGTTTGTGGGACCCTGCTGTGCACAAATTGGCTACATTTCATAAAAGTACTTAAATGGCTGTAAAGCACTTTGTGACGTCTTGAGGTTGTGAAAGGTGCTATAGAAATGCAAATTATTTCTTTGTAAGAATCAAAGTTAAGAAATGAAAACCAGTAGCTTGTCAACCACCATCCACGAAGCCTGGATATTAATCCAGTGAAACAATTACATAGATTTAAAGCACAGAAACAGGCCATTCGGCCCAAATGGTCTATGCCGGTGTTTGTGCTCCACATGAGCCTACTTCATCTCACCCTATCAGCATATCCTCCTATTCCTTTCTCCCTCATGTGTTTATCGAGCTTCCCCTTAAACGCATCTGTGCTAGTTGCCTCAACTACTCCTCGTGGTAGGGAGTTCCACATTCTCACCACTCTCTGGGAAAAGAAGTTTCTCCTGAATTCCCTATTGGATTTATTAGTGACTATCTTATATTTATGGCCCCTAGTTCTGGTCTCCCCCGCAAGTGGAAACATCTTATCTACGTCTATCCCACCAAACCCTTTCATAATCTTAAAGGGTCATCCCTTGGTCTTCTCTATTCTAGAGAAAAGAGCCCCAGCCTGCTCAATCTTTCCTGATAGGTCTAACCTCAGTTCTGGCATCATCCTAGTCAATCTTTTTTGCACTTTCTCCAGTGCCTCTATATCCTTTTTATAATATGGAGACCAGAACTGTTGACAGTACTCCAAGTGTGGTCTAACCAAGGTTCTACACAAATTTTAACATAATTTCTCTGCTTTTCAATACTATCCCTCTAGAAATGAACCCCAGTGCTTGGTTTGCCTTTTTTATGGCCTTATTAACCTGCGTCGCTACTTTTAGTGATTTGTGTACCTGTACCCCCAGATCCCTCTGCCCCTCTACCCCATTTCGACTCTTATTATCCAAGCAGTATGTGGCCGCCTTATTCTTTCTACCAAAATGTAAAACCTCACACTGATCTACATTGAAATTCATTTGCCAATTACACGCCCATTCTGCAAGTTTATTAATGTCTTCCTGTATTTTATCGTAGTCCAACTCTGTATTAACCCCACAATTTGGTGTCGTCTGCAAAATTTTAAATTGTACTTCCGATTCCCAAATCGTTTATGTAAATGGTGAACCACAGTGGTCCCAGCACCGATCCTTGTGGAACACCACTTCCCACCTTTTGCCAGTCTGAGTAACTACCTTTAACCCCTGTTTCGTAGCCAGCTTGCTATCCATTCTACTACCTGTCCCCTGACTCCACATACTCTGACCTTAGTCATGAGTCTACTGTGCGGTACCTTATCGAAGGCCTTTTGAAAATCCTAATATATTACATCTACTGCACTGCCCTTGTCTACTCTTTGTTACTTCTTCAAAGAATTCAATAACATTACTCATGACCTTCCCTTTTGAAGTCCTTGCTGACTATTCTTTATTATATTTTCGGTTTCTAGATGTTTTTCTATTACATCTTTGAGTAAGGATTCCATTATCTTTCCTGCCACCGATGTTAGGCTAATTGATGTGTAGTTTCTGGACTTGTTCTAACTCCCTTTTTAAAAACAGGAATCACATTAGCCGTCCATCAATCCTCTGGCACTATTCCCTTTTCTAATTAATTTTTATATATATGTAATAGTGCCTCTGCTGTCTCCTCCCTAACAACGGGGGTAATTTTAACCTAACTCTCCGTGCGGAAATCCCAAGGGATCAGGTGGAACGTCAGTTTCACACCCCGCCCGATATTGACTTTAATGGGGAGTAAAATCGGGCAGGGTGTAAAACCAGTGTTGCACTCGGTCCCGTCAATTTCCTAGTTTTTGGCTAGTTACAACGTCAGCAACAACTTGCATTTATATAGCGCCTTTAACATAGTAAAACGTCCCAAGAGGCACTTCACAGGAACGTAATCAAACAAAATTTGACACCGAGCCACATGAGGAGATATTAGAACAGAGGTGGATTTTAGGACCATCTTAAAGGAGGAGAGAAATAGAGAGGCGGAGAGCTGGAGGGGGGGAGAGAGGCGGAGAGCTGGAGGGGGGAGAGAGGCGGAGAGCTGGAGGGGGGGAGAGAGGCGGAGAGCTGGAGGGGGGAGAGAGGCGGAGAGCTGGAGGGGGGAGAGAGGCGGAGAGCTGGAGGGGGGAGAGAGGCGGAGAGCTGGAGGGGGGAGAGAGGCGGAGAGCTGGAGGGGGGAGAGAGGCGGAGAGAGTCGGAGAGCTGGAGGGAGGGGAGAGGCGGAGAACTGGAGGGGGGAGAGAGGCGGAGAGCTGGAGGGGGGAGAGAGGCGGAGAGTTGGAGAGAGGGGGAGGAGGGGGAAGAGGCGAGGAGGGGCGAGGAGGAGGAGCAGAGGGGGAGGGAAGGAGGAGGAGGGGAAGAGGCGAGGAGGAGGGGAGAGAAGGAGAGGGGCAGGAGGAGGAAGAGGTGAGGAGGAGGGGAGGCAGAGAGGGGGAAGATTGGGAGGGGGAGAGGGGGAGGAGGAGGAGGAGGCAAGGAGGAGGAAGAGGCAAGGAGGATGGGAGGACGGGTAGAGGAGAGGGGGAGAGGGATATCAGTATATCCTTCTATTCCTTTCTCCCTCATGTGTTTATCGAGCTTCCCCTTACATGCATCTGTGTTATTCGCCTCAACTACTCCCTGTGGTAGTGAGTTCACATTCTCACCACTCTCTGGGTAAAGAAGTTTCTCCTGAATTCCCTATTGGATTTATTAGTGACTATCTTATATTTATGACCTCTAGTTTTGGACTCCCCCCACAAGTGGAAACATTTTCTCTACGTCTACCCTATCAAACCCTTGAAGACCTCTCTATCAGGTCACCCTTCTCTTTTCCAGAGAAAAGAGCCCCAGCCTGTTCAGCCTTTCCTGATAAGTATAGTCTCTCAGTTCTGATATCATCCTTGTGAATCTCTCCTGCACCTCCTCCAAACGTCTCCACATCCTCTCCGTAATATATGGAGACCAGAGGATGGGATTGTTCTCCTTGGGGCAGAGAAGGTCATTAACAGTGGGGCGTAAGGATGAGGGAGGGGCATAGAGAGGAAAAAAGTGCCAATGTCCCCTTTCTTGACACTAGAGATTAGACTGTTGGTCTTACAAGGCGCCCATTTTTCTGCCAATGCAAATTCCACACAAATTACAATTGACATTTTTTTTTTAATCTCTCAAATAATTTCCTCACTTTTGACCATTCATCATCAAGGGGGGAAAGAAAACAAGTAAAATGCAGTTCACTCCTCAATTTCTCCTTAGAGCAGAGACGGTTAAGGGAAAATTTAATAGAGGTGTTCAAAATCATGAGGGGTTTTGATAGAGTAAATAAGGAGAAACTGTTTCCAGTGGCAGGAGGGTCGGTAACCAGAGGCGACAGATTTAAGGTAATTGGCAAAAGAGCCAGAGAGGAGATGAGGAGCCTTTTTTTTTACCCAGCCAGTTGTTACGATCTGGAACGCGCTGCCTGAAAGGGCGGTGGAAGCAGATTCAATAATAACTTTCAAAAGGGAATTGGATAAATACTTGAAAAGGAGAAATTTACAGGGCTATGGGGAAAGAGAGGGGAGTGGGACTAATTGGATAGCTCTTTGAAAGAGCCGGCACAGGCACGATGGGCCGAATGGCCTCCTTTTGTGCTGTAAGATTCTATTTAAAGTCACTTGATTCAAATTATCTGATTATTTGATTTACTTTTTCGAACTAGATCCCATTTTCCCATATTAATTCATAGAATCGTAGAATGGTTACAGCACAGATGGCGGCCATTCGGCCCATCGAGCCTGTGTCGGATCTTTGTAAGAGCAATCCAGCTAGTCCCATTCCCCCGCTCTTTCCCCGTAGCCCTGCAAATTTTTTCCCTTCAAGTATTCATCCAATTCCTTTTTGAAAGCCACGACTGAATCTGCCTCCACCACCCTTTCAGGCAGCGCATTCCGGATCATAACTACTCGCTGCGGAAAAAAGTTTTTCCTCATGTCGCCTTTGGTTCTTTTGCCAATCACCTTAAATCTGTGTCCTCTGGTTCCCGACCCTTCCGCCAAAGGGAACATTTTCTCTTTATTTACTTTATCTAAACCCCTCATGATTTTGAACACTTCTATCAAATCTCCTCTTAACCTTCTTTGCTCTAAGGAGAACAACCCCAGCTTCTCCAGTCTATCCACGTAACTGAAGTCCCTCATCCCTGGCACCATTCTAGTAAATCTTTTCTGCACCCCCTCTCAGACCTTCACATCCTTCCTAAAGTGCGGTGCCCAGAACTGGACACAATACTCCAGCTGTGGCCGAACCAGTGTTTTATAAAGGTTCATCATAACTTCCTTGCTTTTGTACTCTATGCCTCTATTTATAAAACCCAGGATCCCGTATGTTTTTTTAACTGCTTTCTCAACCTGCCCTGCCACCTTCAAAGGTTTGTGCACATATACCCCCAGATCTCTCTGTTCCTGCATCCCCTTTAGAATTGCACCATTTAGTTTATATTGCCTCTCCTTGTTCTTCCTGCCAAAATGTATCACTCCACTTAACTTGGCTTAATTTGAACTATTGGATAATTTGAATATCAGTAGCATCACAAACAACTTTGAGTTAACAAGAGTAGACACTACATACGTCAGATATTAGTCATTTGAACCCACCCGGATAAAAACAAATATTTTTACTTTTCCTGAGTCAGCTCAGCTGGCTAAACCCTAAGATTCGGAACATACGAACAACAACAGCAACTTGCATTTATATAGCGCCTTTAACATAGTAAAACGTCCCGAGCCGCTTCACAGGAGCGATTATCAAACACAACTTGACACCGAGCCGCATAGAAATATTAGGACAGGTGACCAAAAGCTTGGTCAAAGAGGTAGGTTTTAAGGAGTGTCTTTAAGGAGGAGAGGTGGAGAGGCAGAGAGGTTTAGGGAGGGAATTCCAGAGCTTAGGGCCCAGGCAGCTGAAGGCACGGCCGCCAATGGTGCAGCGATGAAATTCGGGGATAAGAATATAAGAACATAAGAAATAGGAGCAGGAGTAGGCCAATCGGCCCCTCGAGCCTGCTCCGCCATTCAATAAGATCATGGCTGATCTGATCCTAACCTCAAATCTAAATTCATGTCCAATTTCCTGCCCGCTCCCCGTAACCCCTGATTCCCTTTACTTCTAGGAAACTGTCTATTTCTGTTTTAAATTTATTTAATGATGTAGCTTCCACAGCTTCCTGGGGCAGCAAATTCCACAGACCCTACTACCCTCTGAGTGAAGAAGTTTCTCCTCATCTCAGTTTTGAAAGAGCAGCCCCTTATCCTAAGATTATGCCCCCTCGTTCTAGTTTCACCCATCCTTGGGAACATCCTTACCGCATCCACCCGATCAAGCCCCTTCACAATCTTATATGTTTCAATAAGATCGCCCCATAATTGTCATTATAGTGACCGTCCTTTAGAGGTTCTCCCAATACTAGGAGGAGTGCCAGGGTCTCATTACGTGTCTTATAATATTCTCAAGCTGTGCAAGGTGTACTGCCAGCACACTTCATTTTCTTGATATACCAGCTTCACAAGAAGGAAGGGACTGCTTCCAAGGAATAAGGATTATACAAGGCACTATCTACAATATACAAGCATGACACTGAGACTCCATCTTATATTGTGACTTCATAACAATAATACTATTCCCTCTCTAAACCTCTCCACCTCTCTCTCTCCTCCTTTAAGACACGCCTTGAAACGTTTTGGTCACCTGTCCTAATATCTCCTTATGTGGCTCGGTGTCAAATTTTGTTTGATAATCGCTCCTGTGAAGCACCTTGGGAGCTTTTGCTAGGTTAAAGGCGCTGTATAAATGCAAGTTGTTGCTGGTGTTGACTGCCACTATTAGCAGAACGAAGGGGAGAAATTACAATGTTTGGTCGTACCCTATTCTTTGCGATACTCTGTTAAGCCGAGGACTATTTCGCCTGTGTTGCACTCAGAGTCTTGCCACTCTTCAACAACTCACAACTGTCCCTGTGTTAAATTGAAGCCTAATCGCCTTTCACAATGCAACTTCACACACACCGGCTCAGAGGTGAGAGGGCTCCTGATATATAAAAAAAAACAAACACTGAGCGAGTTCGCAACAGGAAAGAAAAGAAAACGCTTCAAGAGAGGAAAGGCTGAAGGAAGTGCAGCAAGACGTGGGGAATGTCAAATCTCTAGACGCTTACAAGCCAGATTTACAAAGCGTTATGCTCTGCTTCAACCACACAAAATACTTGGTCTCTCACTGTTCTGTATCTGAGCCACTCTTTCTGCCCCAAGTCACAAGCTCCGCTAATGTTGGGGGCAAAATGTGAAATGATAAAAATTAAGCCTTCCACAAAAAGTGCAGGAGACGGATATAACCGCTTGGCACTTAGATGTTAAGTCCTCCGCTTTAGCTGTTGCCTCCATTATGTTCTAACGGTCTTCCAGACACCATGCATTAGCCCACTCTGCCTTATCTATGACTACCAGTGGGTATTTCACAGTCCAGGCTGCCAACTTACCTCCTTTAGGCTGCCTTATCTCATCTTACAGATCTTGGTCTGTTGGGGGAAACCTGCGGCTATTAAAGAGTTCTGTGCAATTCATCATTGCCAAAGACAAATGAAGCTGTGAACTTTTTTTTTTCCTGATGTGCTTTTTTTTGCTGGTCTTTGTAGATGGGCTATGGGGGGGGGGGGGCGGGGGGGGTGGGGGGAAGTGGACTAACACTACAAGAGAGAAAAAAAAAACCCCACTAAACTATCTACTGCAGACTGACCTGCAGCACTCCTCCATGTGCCCGTGCAGTACGGAGCAAAAAATCGATTCAGACTGAGCAGTTTCAATCCACCGAGGACAATGATAGCATTGTTCAATCATATCAAAAGCACAGCAAAAAAAACAATATAGGCTTCCACTGCTCGGGTTTCTCGGAATACAGTTACAACAAAAGAGACGCTTGTTGTGTACTTCACTTCCCCTGCCTCCTGCCTCCTGCCTCCTGCCCCCTGCCTCCTGCCCCCTTGCCTCCTGCCTCCTGCCCCCTGCCTCCTGCCCCCTTGCCTCCTGCCTCCTGCCCCCTGCCTCCTGCCCCCTGCCTCCTGCCCCACACAAAGTGATCCTTTTCTCAATACGTACAGGGCTGGTTTAGAACGGTTTCAAAATAGAACGGATGCACACATATTACACACATATACATATATATTACACACACATTACATGCACATGTTACACACGCACATACATATTACACACATATATTCATACACAACACACAACACAACACACATTACACACACAAATTACACACATACATACTACACACACATTATGCACACATTACACACATGCACTTATTACACATGCATATACATTACACACATGTACATACATATTACACACGCACACATTACAAATTACACATACATACACATTACACACATGCATACTACACACACAAATTACACACATTACACATGCATATAATACATATAATACACACAACACACACATCACACACATTACATACATATACATACACAATACACATATATGTACATATTACACATGCACGTATTACACACACATATTACACACATCACACACATATACATACATATTACACATGCACATTTATTACAAACACATTACACATACACACATCACACACACTACACGCACATTACACATATACATACATATTACACACACTTTACACACACATATGGCACACACACATACATCACAAATGCACACACACATACACATTAGACACACATTACACACGCACATTACACAAACATTAAACGCGCACACACATATTACACAGAGACAGACACAGACATGGACACACAGATCACACACACACACGTATTACACAGACACACACACCCTGCAGCAGTTTGTACTCAGGGAGTTCCTCAGCTGTAGGAGGCTTGTGATGCCTTTGGCTCACCAGCACCCTACTGTCCACAAGGCTCCAGAACATCACATGTTACTGCATCGCTAAAGACTTTTAGTTCTGATTTCCTCAAGTCTTTCCAAGTGAAAATATCAATTACAATCACACTGAGATTTGGCACTTAGTGAATCGACACATTTGCTAGTCAAATCAGGTTCCCTCTCTGCCCGAATTTTCTTAGCTCTCCCAGTATCGCTTTGCTTCCCAATGACTTGATTTAACAAATTTGTGAGACCAAACGAATGCTCAAAAATTATTTGTAACTCAAAATAAAAAAGAAAGAACTTGAATTTCTGCAGCCCCTTCCACCACCTCAATGTCCCACAGCCAATGAAGTCGTTTTTTGACGTGCAGTCACTGTTGTAGTGTGGGAGACGCAGCAGCCAATTTGCGCACAAATGTAAGGAATCTTACAACACCAGGCTATAGTCCAACAGTTTTATTTCAAAGAAAACTGCTGGACTATAACCTGGTGTTGTAAGATTCCTTACATTTGTCCACCCCAGTCCATCACCGGCATCTCCACAATTTGCGCACAGGAAGCTCTAGGGGAATCAAGGGATACGGGGATCGGGCAGGAAAGTGGAGTTGAGGTTGAAGATCAGCCACGATCTGATTGAATGACCTAGCAGGCTCGAGGGGCCGAATGGCCTACTCCTATTTCTTATGTTCTTATGTCCCACAAACAGCAATGTGATAAATGACCAGATAATCTGGTCATTTTTTGAAGTTTTCTGAAGTGTTGGTTGAAGGATAAATATTTACATCGAGTTACATCAAAACTACAGCACAGAAACAGGCCATTCGGCCCAACTGGTTCATGCTGGCGTTTATGCTGCACACAAGCTTCCTCCCTCCCTACTTCATCTCACCCTATCAGGTTAACCTTCTATTCCTTTCTCCCTCGTGTGTTTATCGAGCTTCCCCTTAAATGCATCTCTGCTATTCACCTCAACTACTCCTTGTGGTAGCGAGTTCCACATTCTTGGAACTCCCTGGGAGAAAGAAGTTTCTCCTGAATTCCCGATTGGATTTATGAGTGACTATCTTATATTTATGACCTCTAGTTTTGGTCTCCCCCACAAGTGGAAACATCTTCTCTACGTCTACCCTATCAAACTCTCTCATTATCTTAAAGACCTCTATCAGGTCACCCCTCAGCCTTCTCTTTTCTGGAGAAGCAAGCCCCAGCCTGTTCAGCCTTTCCTGATAAGGACATCCTGTCAGTTCTGGTATCGTCCTTGTGAACCTTCTCCAGTGCCTCTATATCCTTTCTATAATATGGAGACCAGGGGCCCGATTTTACCAGGGGTGCGGGTTCTCGGCGGGTAGTGCAGCTGGCGCGTTGAAAACGCGCCCGGTGAAATTAGTGGGTTGCCCGCGCGATCGTAGCAGGCAACACACTAATTGGATCCACTTACCTGCTCCTCCGGGCTCCGCGCTGCTCATCTGCGCGTCGGGCGGGCTGCGCATGCGCAGTAAGATCTGTCAGCTGGAGACGCTTTATTTAAAGGGGCAGTCCTCCACTGACAGATGCTGCCACAAACAGCAAAAATTACAGCATGGAGCAGCCCAGGGGGAAGGCTGCTCCCAGTTAAATGATGCCTCACCCCAGGTATCATTAGATGGGGTGAGGAGGAGGGGGAGGACAGAGATCTTTCCCCCGGCGGGCGAGAGGAAGCGGCCTGCCTCTGCCACCAAGAAGGCCTGGCTCGAGGTGGCAGAGGAGGTCACCTGCACCACCAACATATCGCCCACCTGCATACAGTGCAGGAGGCGCTGCAATGACCTCAGTCGGTCAGCCACAGTGAGAACACGTAGTCTTTCCCCTACACTCCGTCTGCCACATCACCGCCCCCACCCCACATCTCCTTCTGCACTGCCAACACTACTCTGTCACATCACTCCGCACACCCACTCAAAGCTCATCCTCATCTTACCTGCATTTACTCACCTCGCCAGTACTCATCCCGCCACTACCACTCAACCCAATCCTCATACAATCTCATGGCTCTATCTCATACTCACCCTCTCGTGCATCTCTCTCACGGCCAGCCTCACTCAACCTGCCACTACCTGTGCTGCAGCCACAGGGCATGCATCACATATGCAGCTCGGCATGAAAGAGGCTGCAGATGTCCACGGCTACATGTCGACTGACTCTGAGCCTCCGTGTGCACTGCTGCTCAGAGAGGTCCAGGAGGCTGAGCCTCGGTCTGTGGAACGTGTGGCGAGGGTAGCGCCCTCTGCGACGCATCTCTCTCTGCGATAGCCCTCCCTCCTGCTGTACAGGTGGATGTGTCACAGCACTCTGTTGTGGAGCTCCACGTGTCAGAGGTGGACGGCGTGGATGGCGAGGCTGGTGATGCTGTTCGCCCTCCGAGGAGGTCATGACTGCAGCTACGGCGGCCCCCATCCGCAAGATGTACATCTGAGGGGGTCCGCAAGGTAGGTACATGTCTCCGGACCCCGGGGTAAGTGTGCAGGTTGGTGACTTCGACCATCAGGAGGAGGGTGTTGGGGGCCAAACTTTGTCCCAAGTGACAGAGCGGCCTCCTGCAATGGGTGAGGGTCTCCCCCGCCCACCACCTGTCAAATGGACCTTTGCAGCTGCCACAGGCTGACGGCTGCAACACATCCATTCGAGCTGGGAGTGTTTCCCCCAGTACGGGAAACAGTCCCATGTTGATCTAAAATCACACACAGTCCCTTAATCAGGTCAGTTAATGACCTGAACAAGCAAAGTAAATACTCTCAAGTGGCATCCCGCTGGCTTTAATTGCCTGCGGGATTCCCACCAGCGGGGGCTGCGCGCGCACGCCGGCGCGTCATCTGGGAACCCGGAAGTGGGCGGGATCGAGGCGCGATCCGGTCCTGCACCTGGATTTCGGGATTTTCGGGGCCCCCCCGCCGAGAACGCACCCGGTAGCGGGTGCTGAAATCGGGCCCCAGGACTGTGCACAGTACCCCAAGTGTGGTCCAACCAAGGTTCTATACGAGTTTAACATAACTTCTCTGCTTTTCAATTCTATCCCTCTAGAAATGAACCCCAGTGCTTGGTTTGCCTTTTTTTGTGGCCTTATTAACCTGCGTCGCTACTTTTAGTGATTTGTGTACCTGTACCCCCAGATCCCTCTGCTCCTCTGTCCCATCTAGACCCTTATTATCCAAGCAGTATGTGGCCCCCTTATTCTTCCCACCAAAATGCACCACCTCACGCTGATCTATACGCCCATTCTGCAAGTTTGGGCCAGGGCAATTTTTAATAGGGTCAGTTTAGGTTTGGACTTTGAGCAGCTCTTCCAATAAGAGTCCTGATTAGTCTGGTGGATATACAGTGGTTTACCAGCATGCTAGACTTAGGAATGGTGCACACTCCAGGTAGAGATTGTACACTTGCCTTCTAAGCAGGACAATTGAGTGGGCAAGTTATCCCACCGCTAATCAGTCAACCTTCTCCACTCTCTTGCGTCTCCTCCAGGGTTTCAACTCCTGACCACAATAACCCCCCTGGGACCCATGAAACTGTATCCTAGTCGGAACATTAGGGGAGGGAAACAGAAAGGCTATGAGGATATGTCCTGACATAAATTGAGGTGGAGTAGGGAAGGATTAAGAAAGAAAGACTTGCATTTATACAACACCTTTCACAACCTCATGACAACCCAAAGCGCTTAGAATTCTCATCCTTGTTTTCAAATCCCTCCATGGCCTCGCCCCCCCTCCCTATCTCTGTAACCTCCTCCAGCCCTACAACCCTCCGAGATCTCTGCGCTCCTCCAATTCTGGCCTCTTGCACATCCCCGACATTCCACCATTGGCGGCCGTGCCTTCAACTGCCTAGGCCCTAAGCTCTGGAATTCCCTCCCGAAACCTCTCTACCTCTCTCTCCTCCTTCAAGACGCTCCTTAAAACCTACCTCTTTGACCAAGCTTTTGGTCACCTGTCCTAATATCTCCTTATGCGGCTCGGTGTCGAATTTTGTTTGATAATCGCTCCCGTGAAGCACCTTTGGGATGTTTTACTATGTTAAAGGCGCTGTATAAATGCAAGTGGTTGTTGATGTTGTTGTTTGCAGCCATTTGAAATGTAGCCACTGCTGTAATGAAGGAAGAAAAGGGGAGGAAAATTGGCAAGGGAAAAAGATAGTAATAATAGTTTCAAAGACGACACACACAGGCTTGCTCTTCCCCAGCCCAGAATGTAGGTTACACAGCCTCCACACAGCAGGACATTATATTATAACTTTCACAACTACACACAGCATTGTAATTTGCAAAAAGAATATTAAAAATAACGAATATTTTTGCAGCGACATGTCCATGCTCAAATAATTGGAGAGGACAGCTGATTAAGTATTCACTGGCACCATTGAGCATCACTGGACCTGCACAGCGGTATTTTACAACTTAAATATATTGGTTTCTAATTAACGTTCACAACTGGACATATTCAACCAGATCACGCTCACTCCTCCCTCGATATCCCCTTCGTCCGCTCTCCTCCTTACCCTCTCCTCCCCCCTCCTCTCCACTCCCCCCTCCCCCTGCCCTCTCCCTCCCTCCTCTGCTCCTCCCCCTCCCTCCTGACTCCCCTTCCCCCACCTCCTCCCCTCCCCCCTCCCCCGCCCTCTCCCTCCCTCCTCTGCTCCTCCCCCTCCCTCCTGACTCCCCTTCCCCCACCTCCTCCCCTCCCCCCTCCCTCTCCCTCCCTCCTCTGCTCCTCCCCCTCCCTCCTGAATCCCCTTCCCCCACCTCCTCCCCCTCTCTCCTCTCCCTCCCTCCTCCACTCCCCCCACCCCCTGCCCTGTCCCTCCCTCCTCTGCTCCTCCCCCTCCCTCCCTCCCCTCTACTCCTTCCCCTCCCTCCTCTCTCCTCCGCCCCTCACTCCTCCTCCCTTGCCTTCACTCCTCCTCCCCCTCGCGCTCCTCGCTCCTCCTCCTCCCCTCATTCCTCCTCCCCCCCCCCTCGCTCGTCTCTCTTTGCTCTCCTCTCCTCATCTCTCCTCCACCCCCCCCCTTCAAAGTGTCAGAATTTATTTTTAAATATAAAAAACTGGCATAAATCCTCTTGGCTAAATGTTACCTTTCTTAAACACCACCAGGCAGCCCTCACCTCCCTCTTGGTATCGAGGCATTTTTACATCGCTGTTACTGCTTTCGACAAAAGCTGCATTAATACCGGCCTCCTCCCATTTAACATTTACACCCAGTGTCGTTTCTCTGTCACGGGCACTTCGGGATACAGGTGTAAGAGTGTGGGGACTCAGTCAGAGCCGTTGGAACGAGTGAAAATCAAGTGGGTGACATCCGTTCCTCCTTCCCCCCACCCCGGTGGGCAGCAGGGAGTGAGAGAACCGTGCGTTAGTTGTCAGCCACAGATTTACAACGTAGAAGTTCCTTTAGTCGACAGGTGGCTCGGGAACCCCCGACAAGCTTGCTTGTTCCACGGCTGGCCGTCATACACTCACTGAAAGGCACAGGGCACTCTCCCACTACCAGCTCCACAATTCCTTAATACCTGCGATATGTTACCAAAGCACATTTTCAACACATATATCGCTGTGACCGTTGATTAAACCATTGTACTACAGAAAAGTCCAGTAATCACAAGTACAGCGTGTCACAGACAATAACTCATTTCTGTTTTCTATGTATTTACATGCAGCTACTGTTGACTTCTTACAGCAGCAGACGTTAATTAAGTTCCAGATTCCTTTTTTATTTTCCTTGCGCTCTGCGGTGGTTTGTTGGGCTGCGATGATACAATAAGACTGCAATTATCTTACTTGATCGGGACTCGAGGCTCCCAGACAGTACTGATTATCTGTCCTGTCGTGTGGGTCACGGGAGTGCTGCTTCCAGACACAAAACGCCTTTGCTTATACATATAAAAAATACATCTTGTGCTCTGGTACACTGCGATTCAACATTTACTCAATCCTATTCATTAACAATTAGTGGAAGCAGAAAAAATTTGACAGAGGCCCAGCTCTAAACTATTGGCATTTTAGTCGTGGTTTCCAAATACAATTGCCAACAGAGAAAACACAACTCCTACAGTCAAGGCAGTGTAAAAGAGCAGATGTCTCCTAATCATTAATCACATTTCTAATACATTCCAGATGAATAAACACTTCTGAAATTACAATGGTGAATGCTCTGCCTAAAATATGCAATTTATGTATCCTGTAGGCTCTGAAACTCTCAACCATTACTAAGGTCAGCGTCTGCAGTTTCTCTGCAATATTTACAACATGAGGAAGAGAGGTGTCTAATTTATGAAAAATGAGGCATTTATCAGATTTAACCTCCATTTAATTTTTCTTTTAATAATGATTTTCCATAACCCAGCCATTTGCAATCAGTGGGCATCGCTTAGCATTCCTAAAGTCACTTCAATTATTATTCATCATGTTATAGAGTAGTCTTCAGCATATTTTACCCGACTCTATGGCTGTGCACCTTGCAGAGAAAGGACATTTAAACTCCTGGGCCTTTCGTAGGCCGAAGATTGTAACAAAATGACAGCCCGAATCTTCTTTGCCTGAGTTTTATTTCCCCCCAATCATTCCTCTTATCCGAGTTATCTTAAAGCACCATAATGGATGTACTGACTATTCCATTCTGAAACCAGTACCGGGAGACCAGGAAACAATATGTGCTGTGGAAAATCTGCGTTGTTTATAGCTCCTTGTTTTAATATCTAAGGAGTCTGTCTTGGTAACTCCATCAGGGATCCAGTTGTCTGGGGCCCCTCCCGTCCCCTCCTTGCCCCTCCCCACAAACAGGCCGCAGAGGGTGGGTGTGGACCCATGTCACGTCATCTTAGGGCAACTTCAGGCCCCCATTTTCCCATCGATTTCAAGGGGTGGGGGGGCGGGTGGCAGGGGGGGGGTGGACAGGAGGGGGAAGAGAATACAGCCAAGAGATCTGAAACGCACAGTCACTGCCAGCCAACAATTAAGCTCACTTGGGCTTTGCTGCACAGACTCTCTGGAGTCCGGAAAAAGAAGAAAAAAGAAAAACACACACACACATCTTGGAGCGAGAGCTGCTTCCCGTCGAATCCAAGAGGGAATAAAGCCTTGTCAGCTGGCGTCCTGACATCGGCAACACATTGCAGCACAAGAACTTTAATAACAAAGGAGGGGAATGTCAGCGGAGGATGCCCCTCACCCACCCTATCTGTGCCCCGGGGGGGGGGCCAAGGGGGGTTCGCCTTTTATTTCAGAGGTGGGGGCAGGAATGGGTTGGAATATTGATTTTCTCCCTCAATAATCTCATTCACTTGACTCCTCCCTGGAATGTTATACTCATCCATTAACAATGCAGTGATGCCCTGGATGATGCATGTCGCAGGGATCCAATCTCCGAGCATCTCCGCTTGCTAATATAACATAGAATCACACAGAACGGACAGCACAGAAACAGGCCATTCGGCCCCAGCTGGTCCGTGCCGGTGTTTATGCTCCACACGAGCCTCCTCCCTCCCTACTTCATCTCACCCCTCAACGTGCCCTTCTATTCCTCTCTCCCTCACGTACTTATCTCGCTTCCCCTTAATACCGGCCGGTGCTAGTGGGATTGATCTCACGCCCTTTATCCTGCCCTGACCGAGAACATCTGTCTCAGCACAAACCAAGGACCACATCTGGCCCCCTCCTGCCTTGTATGACTCAGTGAAACACCAGGGCAATGCGTTTTCCCACCAAGCTATTGGGGCAGCCACTATTCAAGAAAGAACTTGCATTTATATAGCGCCTTTCACGACCTCAGGACGTCCCAAAACGCTTTACAGCCAATGAAGCACTTCTTGAAGTGCAGTCACTGTCGTGATGTGGGGAACGCGGCAGCCAATTTGCGCACAGCAAGATCCCACAAACAGCAATGAGGTAATGACCAGACAATCTAAACCGTGCTTAGGAGATTGTCAGCCACAGCTCTGTGTGAACACTTTCGTTTCTGAGTCAAGTCCTGTCCCCGCCAAAGAGGCTTGTGCACAAAATCTAGTGCTGAGACTCCAGTTCAGTTCTGAGGGAGCGCTGCACTGTCGGAGGTGCCGTTTTTCGGATGAGACGTCAAACCGAGGTGCCCCTCTGCCCTCTCAGGTGGATGTAAAAGATCCCACACGGCCACTGTTTCGAAGACGAGCAGGGGGGAGTTCTCCCCCGGTGTCCTGGGGCCAATATTTATCCCTCAGCCAATATCACTGAAAAAACAGATTATCTGCTCATTATCGCACTGCTGTTTGTGGGATCTTGCTGTGCGCAGATTGGCTGCTGCGTTTCCTACGTTACAACGCTTCAAAAAAGTACTTCATTGGCTGTGGAGTGTTTTGGGACATCCTGAGGTTGTGAAAGGCGCTGTATAATTGCAAGCTCGTTCTTTCTTTCAAATCAAGTGACTGAAAAAGATTACTCAGCTGACTGGCGGACACGTTAAAATCGAGACCTGCTTGTTTTGGGACATGTCCAGACTTTCTTGTCTGGAGGCAAATATTCAACTGCTCAAGTTAAGATTTGGGGTGGGGGGTATTAAAGCATAAGGCTACCTTTAAATGTTTTTTTTTCGGAGTACAAGGCGACAGCTTCTGTTTCACAAACGTTTTAGAGCACACGCGGGCTTTGAAGCCTCAGGAGGTATCTCGGTAAGTGATAAAATGGCTCTTGAAGAACAGCCTCACAATTATTTATGGCCAACACGTTGACCTCCCTTCACTACTGGGTTTTGAACGGTTGTCTTTGAAGTTCGATCTCTGTTACCAAATGGGAGAGAAAATTATATCCAGATATCCAGTTCTGTGGATATTATGATTCCTAATGGCTTTTGCAAAGCCCGGGTTAGAACCAATTTTATGTGGGTGCCAAGTGTATGATGTTTAACAGCAAGCTGCAAAGGAAACTCAAAGACCCGGAGGATTAATAAGGACCTTTCAATACCATCAGTGCAGGCCCCGATAAAGTCTTTTAAAAGAGCGGTCAGATTTCGCAGGAGCCCAGTTTTGCGAATTTTTGCAGCGCTATCGAGGGTTAATGTTCGCTGATCCCCCGAAACACCTGAGATTCGTGCTGCCGGATCACCTCCATGACTGCTGCGTGCAGCCTGCGCTGTTGAGTGGCTGCACGCGGCACCAGCAGGGGGCCCGATAAGGGGCGTGGCCAGCACTACTTAAAAGGCAGCCTGCACCTCTTAAAGGGGAGGTGCACTGTCAATTCAATCGGTGCTGGAGGAAAAATCTAACGGCCGGACCGACGCGAGAGCGCGCACCGAGGTCTTGGTGCAGGAGGTGGACACACAGAGGGCCATCCTGTACCCACAGGGTGTCAGGGGACCTTCCAGACACCACGCACGTGGATGCAGTGCAGGAAAAAGTTCAATGACTTGACACGAGCAGTCAAGGTGAGTGAATTTGAGTGTCAGGTGGCACATCCTACCATCTGCACCATTGCTCCACGCACGACACCCACCCCGCCCCCCCCCCCCCCCCCCCCGTCACCCACCCACCAATAAACACTTCCCATCCGTTCGCAACGCTGCACTTCGGACGCTGCTTCTCACCCTCACATAGTACCACTCTTGCAAGCCACACACCCACAACTCACAGGTCACACACATGGGCAGCTATTCGACCATGACAGGCACATCACCCAAAAACTGATCACTGACATCCCTCTGTTTTGCAGGAGAAGGTGGCGCATAATAGCCAGCAGCAGGAGAGACCTGAGGGAGGACAGGCACGCCTACACATCCTCACCGCCCCCACCCCACCCCCCCACCCCACCCAGAGGAGACGGTGCGGCGGCCGTGGCCACTGGCGCTGCTGGAGGTCCCGGCAAAGGGAGTCTCTGCATTCCTAACGCTCCTTCTCCCTCATGCCACAATCTTTTCTGACTCACGTGCTGCAGATGGGCGTCAGCATGCACGTCTTACTTGCTCCTCTCCCCGCTCCGCAACTCAAGCCGTCTCCCTTTGTCATTGCAGATAGCCAACAATTGGGAGTCGGCACCGTCCGAGGAGGAGGAGGTGGAGACTGAAGCCGCACCGTCACTCGATCTGACACTCGCATCCACCAGCTCAGAGACTGACACTGCGCGTAGTGCAGAGCCTAGGGTAGAGGAGGGATCGACACGTGGTGAGGCACCGAGCACAAGTGCGCAGGAGCCGGGGCGGGGGGAACGGATACCAGCTCGCCGGAGGGCGAGGTCGCTCACTAGTTCTGCTGCAGAGGAGTCAGATGGTGACTTCGATGGGCCAGGCTACAGAAGACGGCTGATGGGCGTACACCAACAAATGCTCGGGGCACTGGAAAAGCCTGCGCACAATGAGAAGGGGCATGGAGCAGTCGGTGGTGGTTTTTATTTATGCGATGAGTTGCGGGAGGAAGCAATGTGTAATCGTAAGGAGGATGATTTGATGGTCACGTGGGAGAGGAAAGGTGAGGAGTGTGGGACTGTTGGTGACTTGGGAGGTGTCGTTGAGGTTACTGATATCACTCATGAATAAGGTGAGCACGCAGAGCCCTGGCAGAGAGGGCCTGTGCACCTTGTTGCCCCCTTGCCTCTTCCTCCACTTCCTCCTCCTCTTCCTCTGGCTCAGGGTCTTGCCGGACAGGCGGTGGCAAGGACTGTCCTCCCATAAGGGCGAGGTTGTGCAGCACGCAGCATACAATGACGAATCTTGACACCCATTCAGCTGTGTACTGCAGGGCTCCTCCAGGACGGTCCAGGCAGCGGAAGTGCTGCCTCAGGGCACCTACGGTGTGCTTGATGATGCTCCATGTGGCCGTATGGCTCTCGTTGTAGGCCTGCTCTGCACGTGTGCATGCATTCCCGACCGGAGTCATGAGCCACCTCATGAGGGGATGGACCTTGTCGCCCAGTAGCCAGCCTTTGACTTGCCGAGCCGGTTGAAAGATAGCTGGCACGTTGGACTGCCAGGGTAGCGGGCATCGACCTGCATGATGCGCTGCGTGTGGTCGCACACCAGCTGCACTTTGAGGGAGTGGAACCCCTTTCGGTTCACGAAGGTGGCTGAGTTGAGATGTGGAGCACGCACGGCAATATGTGTGCAGTCAATGGCACCCTGTACCATGGGGAAGCCTGCAATGTGAGCTAACCCTCCTGCTCACTCGTTCTGCTGCTCTCTGTCAAGAGGGGATGTGATGAATCTATTGCGCAGTTCGTACGGTGCTGCCGTGACCTCCCTTATACAGCAGTGTGCTGCAAACTGTGAGATGTGGCACAGATCGCCGGCCGCAGCTGAAAGGATCCAGAGCTGTCAAAGTTCAGCACCACAGTTACCTTTGCAGCCACAGGCAATGCTGTCCTTGCCCTGCACGGGTGCGGCTGCAGCAGTTGACGAATCTCCGTCACGGCCTCTTTCGTGACCCGCAGCCTTCGGATCCTCGCTCAGGTTGAGGTAAGAGAATTGGTCCCTGAAGGCCCTCCTGGGATATGGCCTCCTGCTCGGTGCCCTGCGCCTCCTCCTCCTCCTCCTCCTCCCTCCCCTCACAGCTTGACCCGCTCTGCGTGGCCTCTCTGCGTGCTCCCAGTCGTGTTCAATGCTCAGCGGGAGCCCTGGCAGGGCCACCCAGGGTTGGCAGAAACCTTGTTCTGCACACTGTCTTAAATGCCACCAACAGTAATGCGGGACCTGCCAGACCGCTCTCTATATAACATTGCAACTTTCTCCAAGCATTGGAAGCTTCAATAAACACGTACAACTGTAGCAGCAGCCAGAAGCAACAATCCAGCAGCTAACTGGCAATACCTGAATGATCCCTTTAAACAGCGCTGGTGGGAGGGGGTGGTCCTCCAGGCCGTCCACGACATGTCCAGCTGTGCGGGGTTAAGAAACTTCAGTGTTGAGTTCCAAAATCGCATCTATCCCTTTAAATCAGCGTCGCGCACTGATCTAACGCATATTCTCCCTACTTTACATGTTGCCGGTGTTCGTTACCTGAGCGCGCGCAAATGCCTTTACCAAGATGGCGTCCGGCGCACGACACGCTAGAAGTGCGCGCACGCATTCCGGATGCCATTTTGGGTCCCTCGGAGGCCGCGTCGCACCCTCGCAACGGGCGCTGCGCGGCCCAATTTATAGCCCATCAAATTCCAGCTAACTAAACCGGATCGGCCAATTTGACTCCGCCAGCGCGCAGAAACAATTTGCCGCAGGACAGGTGCGCAAAGAAATAAGTCTGCCTGGTTTTTTTTTAGTTGTTTTGGGAGGTTCAGAAGTGCACAGACAGCAGTAGGGCCCCTGCCTCTGTCGACCCGGTGAGATTCTTTGATTATTACAGAGATATAAAAATGCTGCAGCGATGTGCCGAAGCCTTGAATTCTTCTTCTCAATTAGAGTAATGATTTAGAAGAGACACTCAAACTGCTGGCTAGACTGCACTTAGACTCCTCAACTACCCCTGAAGAATAATAAACCAAAACTTAACATAAAATTTTGTTTCCTTGTGTAATATTTCCACCAGCAATTGTTAGCAGCTTAATGTGATAAATTAGTCACTGCAGAGATAGAAAACATATCACCAAAACATATGGGGCAATTATTTTCTCAATGCCAACAAGGTTATAATATACAATTTTACAGTTTCTGTCTTCTCATCGGCAGTTAATATATTCCACCGAGAACAGAGGTGCTTCGATGATTTCTCCCCCCGCCCAGTATACAAACTGATATATTTCAATTACTTTTCTAGAACAGGCTGATAGGCCCAGAGCTTTCTAATTTGGAGTTGAAGATACCCGAAGCCTTCACCTGAATAACTAGGGAACGTGCTACACTGTACGTCACACCATTCAACCTCAGCCACTTGACTGCACCTAGCAACATCTAGGGGCAGACGTCAGGCACTACAACGCAGAAATATCTGTAAATTCTGAGCTTTTTTTGTGATCAACAACAACAATTTGCATTTATATAGCGCCTTTAACCTAGCAAAACCGTCCCAAGGCGCTTCACCGGAGCGATTATCAAACAAAATTGGACACCGAGCCACGTAAGGAGATATTAGGGACAGGTGACCAAAAGCCTGGTCAAAGAGGTAGGTTTTAGGGAGCGTCCTAAAAGGAGGAAAGAAAGGCGGAGGGGTTTAGGGAGGGAATTCAAGAGTTTAGGGCCCAGGGCAGCTGAAGGCGCGGCCGCCAATGGTGGAGCCATGGAAAATCGGGGATGCGCAACAGGCCAGAATTGGAGGAGCGCAGAGATCTCGGAGGGTTGTAGGGCTGGAGGAAGTTACAGAGATAGGGAGGGGGGCGAGGCCATGGGGGGATTCGAAAACGAGGATGAGAATTTTAAAATCGAGACGTTGCTGGACCGGGAGCCAGTGTAGGTCAGCGAGCACAGGGGGTGATGGGTGAACGGGATATGGTTCACAAACTAACACAGAGTGTTTTTTTTTAAAGCATAAGACGACCTTTAATGTTTTTAGTGCTGAAGCTCCTCACTACGACATAATTATGATACATCATTTCATTCTGGCAGAGCTATGTGGAGCGTAGTGCATGTCCTGAAGGAATACATGCATCGAAAGTGGAGAAGAAACGCATTAAACGAACATACAAAATTGACGGGCAGGAAAAGACCAGCTGGTCCATCAAGGCTGCCCCACACACCATGATGTCTGGACCATCGTGGCTGAACAGATCTTCCTTCCTTCCTTCCTTCCTTCCCTCTCTCCCACCGCTTCCTCCCACCACATCTCCCCCCACCTTCCAGCCATGCAAATAGCCACATGGGAATATGATGTTGTGGCGATAACGGAGACCTGGCTCAAAAAGGGCAGGATTGGGTACTTAATATTCCTGGATACAAGATGTTCAGGAAAGATAGGGAAGGAAAAAAAGGAGGGGGGTGCTGGCAGTATTGATTAAGGAGAATATTGCAGTGCTGGAGAGAAAGGATGTCCTGGAGGGGTCAAAGACAGAATCTATTTGGTTAGAGTTAAGAAACAATAGAGGTGCCATTACTCTGCTGGGTGTATTCTATAGGCCACCAACTAGTGGGGAGGATATAGAGGAGCAAACTTGAGAGGCGCATGAGCCATAGAGTAGTGATAATGGAGGGCTTCAATTATCCTAATATAGACTGGGATAGTAACAGTGTAAAGGGCCGAGAGGGAGAAGAATTTCTGAAGTGTGTTCAGGAGAACTTCCTTGATCAGTATGTTTCCAGACCATCGAGGAGGGAGGCATTGCTGGATCTGGTTCTGGGGAATGAGGTGGGTCAAGTTGAGCAAGTGTCAGTGGGGGAACATCTGGGGAACAGTGATCATAGAATCATAAGGATCAGATTAACTATGGAAAAAGACAAGGAGTAATCTAGAGTAAAAATACTCAATTGGAGGAGGGCCAATTTCAGTGGGTTGAGAACGGATCTGGCCCGGGTAAATTGGAATCAATGATTGGCAGGCAAAACTGTAATCGAACAATGGGCGGCCTTTAAAGAGGAGATGGTTCAGGTACAGTCTAGGTACATTCCCACGAGGGAGAAAGGTAGGGCAACTAAAGCCAGAGCTCCCTGGATGACAAAAGAGATAGGGAATAAGATGAAGCAGGAAAAGGGGGCGTATGACAGATGCCAGGTTGATAATACAAGTGAGAACCAGGCTGAATATAGAAAGTACAGAGGAGAAGTAAAAAAGGAAATAAGAGGGGCAAAGAGAGAGTATGAGAATAGACTGGCGACTAACATAAAAGGGAATCCAAAAGTATTCTACAGGCATATAAATAGTAAACAGGTAGTAAGAGGAAGGGTGGGGCCGATTAGAGACCAAAAAGGAGATCTACTCGTGGAGGCAGAGGGGATGGCCGAGGTACTAAATGAGTACTTTGCATCTGTCCTCACCAAGGAAGAAGATGCTGCCAAATTCACAGTGAAAGAGAAGGTAGTTGAGATACTGGATGGGCCAAAATTGATAGAGGAGGTACTAGAAAGGCTGGCTATACTTAAAGTAGATAAGTCACCCGGTCTGAATGGGATGCATCCTAGTTTGCTGAGGGAAGGGTGGAAATTGTGGAGGTACTGGCCATAATCTTCCAATCCTCCTTAGATACGGGGGTGGTACCAGAGGACTGGACAACAGCAAATGTTACACCCTTGTTCAAAAAAGGGTGTAAGGATTAACCCAGCAACTATAGGCCAGTCAGTTTAACCTCAATGGTGGGGAAACTTTCAGAAATGATAATCCAGGACAAAATTATCAGTCATTTGATCAAGTGTGGATTAATTAAGGAAAGCCAGCATGGATTTGTTAAAGGCAAATTGTGTTTAACTAATCTGAGTTTTTTGATGAGGTAACAGAGAGGGTCGATGAGGGCAAAATGGCTAATGTGGTGTATATGGACTTTCAAAAGGCGTTTGACAAAGTGCCACATAATAGGTTTGTCAGCAAAGTTGAAGCCCATGGAATAAAAGGGGCAGTCGCAACATGGATACAGAATTGGCTAAGGGACAGGAAACAGAGTAGTGGTGAATGGTTGTTTTTCAGACTGGAGGGAGGTGTACAGTGGTGTTCACCAGGGGTCAGTGCTGGGACCACTGCTTTTCTTGATATATATTAATGACTTGGACTTGGGTGTATAGGGCACAATTTCAAAATCTGCAGATGACACAAAACTTGGAAGTGTGGTGAACAGTGAGGAGGATAGTGATAGACTTTATGAGGATATAGACAGGCTGGTGAAATGGGCGGACACGTGGCAGATGAAATTTAACACAAAGAAGGGCGAAGTGATACATTTTGGTAGGAAGAATGAGGAGAGGCAATATAAACTAAAGGGTATAATTCTAAAGGAGGTGCAAGAACAGAGAGATCTGGGGGTATATGTGCACAAATCGCTGAAGGTGGCAGGGCAGGTTGAGAAAGCGGTTAAAAATGCATACGGGATCCTGGGCTTTACATATGGAGGCATAGAGTACAAAAGCAAGGAAGTCATGACGAACCTTTACAAAACACTGGTTCGACCACAACTGGAGTATTGTGTTCAGTTCTGGGCTCTGCACTTTAGGAAGGATGTGAAGGCCTTAGAGAGGGTGCAGAAAAGATTTACTAGAATGATTTCAAGGATGAGGGACCTCAGTTACGTGGATAGACTGAAGATTCTGGGTTTGTTCTCCTTACAGCAGAGAAAGTTGGGAGGAGATTTGATAGGAGTGTTCAAAATCATGAGGGGTATAGACAGAGTAGATCACAGAATCATAGAAAGGTAACAGCACGGAGGGAGGCCATTCGGCCCATCGAGTCCGTGCCGGCTCTATGCAAGAGCAATCCGGCTAGTCCCACTCCCCCGCCCTATCCCCGTAGCCCTGCAAATTTTTTCCTTTCAAGTACTTATCCAGTTCCCCTTTTGAAGGTCGTGATTAAATCTGCCTCCACCACACCCTCCCACCCCCAGCAGTGCATTCCCATTGGCTGAAGGGTCGAAAACCAGAGGACACAGATTTAAGGTGATTGGCAAACGAACCAAAGGCGACATGAGGAAAATCTTTTTCTCGCAGCGAGTGGTTGTGATCTGGAATGCACTGCCCGAGGGGTTTGGTGGAGACAGATTCAATCATGGCCTTCAAAAAGGAGCTGGATAAATACTTGAAGGAAAAAAAATTGCAGGGTGACTGGGATAGGGTGGGGGAGCGGGACTGGCTGGATTACTTTTGTAGAGAGCCGGCACGGGCTCGACGGGCCGAAAGGCCTCTTTCTGTGCCGTAGCCATTCTATGATTCCATGATTCGATGAGGACCGCATCAAAGCATTCAGCTCCTGGACTGGGGGGAGTCCAGAACAAGGGGGCATAACCCTTAAAATTAGAGCCAGGCCGTTCAGGGGTGATGTCAGGAAGCATTTCTTCACACAGAGGGGAGTGGAAATCTGGAACTCTCTCCCCCAAAAAGCTGTTGAGGCTGGGGGTCAATTGAAAGTTTCGAAACTGAGATTGATAGATTTCTGTTAGGCAAAGGGTATTAATCTACCAAGGCGGGAAGATGGAGCTGAGATGCAGATCAGCCATGATCTGACTGAATGGCGGAACAGGCTCGAGGGGCTGAATGGCCTCCTCCTGTTCCTATGTTCATTCCTATGTAATAACGTGTAGATGCTGAATAGAAGGGGGACCAAGGATGGAGCCATCAGACACGTGAGCATCCGGGCACAGGAGGAGAAACGATGGACGAGGTGATGTTGGCACAGGTAGGAGTAGAACCATGAGAGAGCAGCGCCACAACGTGCTGCAAATACACAGGCAGTCAGCAGGAGTCGAAAAGAGGAACACGAGCATTTGGCTGCAGGCCTTTGATAGAATCGTCCAGCACAGAAACAGGCCATTCGGCCCATCGTGCCTGTGCCGGCTCTCTGAAAGAGCTGTCCAATTAGTTCCACTCCCCCCTGCTCTTTCCCCATAACCCTGCAAATTATTCCTTTTCAACTATTTATCCAATTCCTTTTTGAAAGTTACGATTGAATCTGCTTCCACCGCCCTTTCAGGCAGCGCATTCCAGATCAATGAGTTAAAAAAAAATCTAATCTCCCCTCTGTTTCTTTTGCCAATTACCTTAAATCTGTGTCCTCTGGTTACCGACCCTCCTTCAATGGGAACAGTTTCTCTTTATTTACTTTATCTAAACCCTTCATGATTTTGAACACCTCTATTAAATCTCCCCTTAACCTTCTCAGCTCCAAGGAGAACAATCCCAGCTTCTCCAGTCTCTCCACATAACTGAAGTCCCTCATCCCTGGTACCATTCTGGTTAATCTCCTCTGCACCCTCTCCAAGGCCGTGACATCCTTCCTAAAGTGCGGTGCCCAGAATTGGACCCAATACTCCAGCTGGGGTCTAACCAGTCTAAAGGTTTACCATAACTGTCCTTGCTTTCGTACTCTATACCTCCATTTCTAAAGCCCAGGATCCCATGTGCTTTTTAACAGCCTTCTCAACTTGTCCTGCCGCCTTCAAAGATAACCTCAGAACTTCATCATTCCACACACTGATGCCCCTGCTGTGTATTTCCTGGATTTTATGTTTTTAACTATACCTTACTTGCTATTACAGAGCACCCTAGTGACACAAAATAAACTTACAGTTCGCACAGGTCTGTCGGATATAGGGTCATCAACCCTCCAGGATTGTCCTGGAGTCTTCAGGAATTAAACATTAATCTCCTGGACATTCCCGCGAGCAACACCCAGGGAGAAAAATCATAAGGGCGTCAAAACAAATTTGTGTATTTTTTTTTCATTTTCTTTCAACACTTTTTAATTGTTGGTAATAAAAACATTGGGGATGGGAAACATAGGCTGTTTATCAGGGCAGGGCAGGACAGGACAGGGCAGGGCAGAGCAGAGCAGGGCAGGGCAGAGCAGGACAGGGCAGAGCAGAGCAGAGCAGGGCAGGGCAGAGCAGGACAGGGCAGGGCAGGACAGGACAGGGCAGGGCAGAGCAGAGCAGGGCAGAGCAGGACAGGGCAGGGCAGGGCAGAGCAGGACAGGACAGGACAGGGCAGGGCAGAGCAGGACAGGACAGGACAGGACAGGGCAGGACAGGGCAGAGCAGAGCAGGGCAGGGCAGAGCAGGACAGGGCAGGACAGGGCAGGGCAGGGCAGGGCAGGACAGGGCAGAGCAGGACAGGGCAGGGCAGAGCAGGACAGGGCAGGACAGGACAGGACAGGGCAGGGCAGAGCAGAGCAGGGCAGGGCAGAGCAGGACAGGGCAGGACAGGGCAGGGCAGGGCAGGACAGGACAGGGCAGAGCAGGACAGGGCAGGGCAGAGCAGGACAGGGCAGGACAGGGCAGGGCAGGACAGGGCAGGGCAGGGCAGGACAGGGCAGGGCAGAGCAGGACAGGGCAGGGCAGAGCAGGACAGGACAGGACAGGACAGGGCAGGGCAGGGCAGGACAGGGCAGGGCAGAGCAGGACAGGGCAGGACAGGGCAGGGCAGGACAGGGCAGGGCAGGACAGGACAGGACAGGGCAGGACAGGACAGGGCAGAGCAGGGCAGGACAGGGCAGGGCAGGGCAGAGCAGGACAGGGCAGGGCAGGACAGGGCAGGGCAGGGCAGAGCAGGACAGGGCAGGACAGGGCAGGACAGGGCAGAGCAGGGCAGGGCAGGGCAGGGCAGGGCTGGACAGGGCAGGGCAGGGCAGGACAGGGCAGGACAGGACAGGGCAGGGCAGGGCAGGACAGGGTAGGGCAGGACAGGGCAGGACAGGGCAGAGCAGGACAGAGCAGGGCAGGACAGGGCAGGGCAGGGCAGGACAGGGCAGGACTGGACAGGACAGGGCAGGACAGGACAGGACAGGGCAGGACAGGGCAGGGCAGGACAGGACAGGACAGGACAGGGCAGGGCAGGACAGGACAGGGCAGGACAGGACAGGACAGGACAGGGCAGGGCAGGACAGGGCAGGACAGGACAGGGCAGGACAGGGAAGGGCAGGGCAGGACAGGACAGGACAGGACAGGGCAGGACAGGACAGGACAGGACAGGACAGGGCAGGGCAGGGCAGAGCAGGGCAGTACAGGGCAGGACAGGACAGGGCAGTACAGGGCAGGACTGGACAGGGCAGGACTGGACAGGACAGGACAGGGCAGGACAGGACTGGACAGGACAGGACAGGGCAGGACTGGACAGGACAGGGCAGGGCAGGACTGGACAGGACAGGGCAGGGCAGGACAGGGCAGGGCAGGACTGGACAGGACAGGACAGGGCAGGGCAGGACTGGACAGGACAGGACAGGGCAGGGCAGGACAGGGCAGGACAGGGTAGGGCAGGACAGGACTGGACAGGACAGGGCAGGACAGGACAGGACAGGGCAGGACAGGACTGGACAGGACAGGACAGGACAGGGCAGGGCAGGACAGGGCAGATGGAGGTGGGAGGTCACTTGATTAAAACCTCCAGGAATATGTCCAACCAGAGTTGGCAACCCTGGTCAGATTCCACAGAGAAATGTCCAACAGCTTCAATCCAGAGATTTATTCAATTTCTAACACAAATCTACTATTATCTGTTTCTAGTTTCCATTCTCCTCCCCAGTCCTCACAGTGACATGCGTCTGTTATAATCCTATTCTTTTCTGTCCCAACATCGTCCCCTCAAGTGGTTTCTCCTCCCTGCACGGTGACCTCTACTGTGACCAAGAGTTTCATCAGAGAAGTTATGTTAAACATGTATCGAACCTTGGTTGGATCACACTTGGGAGTACAGTGAACAGTTCAGGTCTCCATGTTACAAAAAAGGATATAGAGGCACTGGAGAAGGTGCAAAAAAAAAAAATTTACAAGGATGATACCAAAACTGAGAGGTTATATCTATTCGGAAAGATTGAACAGGCTGGGGCTCTTTTCTCTAGAAAACAGAAGGCCCGAGGGGTGACCTGCTAGAGGTCTTTAAGATCATGAAAGGGTTTGAAAGGATAGACATAGAGAAGGTGTTTCCACTTTGGGGGGGAGGCCAAATCTAGGGGCCATGAATATAAGATAGTAACTAATAAATCCAATAAGGAATTCAGGAGAAACTTCTTTACCCAGAGAGTGGGGAGAATGTGGAACTCGCTACCACAAGGAGTAGTTGAGGTGAATAGTGTGGATACATTTCAGGGGAGGCTAGATAAACACATGAGGGAGAAAGGAATAGAAGGATATGCTGATAGGGTGAGATGAGGTAGGGAGGGAGGAGGTTCGTGTGGAGCATAAACACCAGCATAGACCAGTAGGGCCGAATGGCCTGTTTCTGTGCTGTACATTCTATTAGATCACGTATCTTAACTCCATTTACGGCCTGGGTTCCGTAACCCGTGATACCCTTGACTAACAAAAATCCATCAATCCCATTTTTGAAATTTTCAATTGACCCCCAGCATTCACAGCTTTCTGGGGGAGGGAGTTCCAGATTTCCACTCCCCTTTGCGTGAAGAAGTGCTTCCTGACATCACCCCTAAATGACCTAGGTTTAATTTTAAGGTTATGCCCCCTTGTTCTGGACTCCCCCCACCACAGGAAATAGTTTCTCTCTCTCTATCTACCCCATCAACTCCTTTAATCAGCTTAAACACCTCAATTAGATCACCCCTTAATCTTCTACAGTCCAGGAAATACCAGCTTAGTCTATGCAACTAGTGCCCAAAATGTGCCTAACTTAATGTCATAATACCATCACACTATCATTAATACGGTCGTCTCCTGTATTTACTCGTGGGTCAATACTGTACATCAACGGGGCAGAGGGAGCCGAGACCCAGGAAAGTTCCCCTCGCTGTTAGCTGTCAAATTAGAGCCATGACCTTGCAACGGGATTACTTAAAACTGACTAAATTCAAGGTTTGACTGGAGTCTAGAGATTACAGGGTAAATTCAGCGAGGCTGCCCTCTCGGCACGGATCATACAAACATACCAAATCGACGGGCAGAAAAGGACCAGCTGGTCCATTAAGTCTGCCCCCACACTCATGGTGGCTGGAGCATCACGACGAGACACTTCTTCCCTCCTTCCCTCTCCCCACCAGCCCCCTCAGCCATTTAATCTCCTCGGAGAGGCAAGAGAAACAAGAGAAAAAACCGTGGGCCAATAAAGGGAAAAAATACTCTGGAAAATTGCTCTCCGACTCCCCTCCCTGCTCAGGCGATCGAAACCAGTCCAGGAGATCACACGGACCGAGTGTTATCTATAAAGACACTTCCCTTCTCTATGATGCGATCTCTGCCCCAAGTCAGGAATCGGTCCAGCTCCCTCTTGAAGGCAGAGAGTCAGCTCCCACCACACCCTCCGGCAACACATTCCAGAGGCTCACTACCCCCTGGGGAAAAATAACCGCCCAACATCCAGTCTGTTCCTACTCTTCATATAGTTTAAACTCCTGTCCCCCTGGTCCTCCCCAATCTGTTAAACTGCAATAATCTATCGATAATAATCCCTGCTCGAGTGGTATACAGGTCACACATCGGTCACAACAACAAGGGCCAATTCTACGACCTGTTCTGTCATCAATCGAGGGAGGGGAGGGGCTCTAACCAGGAACGTGGCTTCGCTGAATTTACGCCCTTATCTTCCACAGAAGATATGAGATTGGTTGCGGACTACTGGGATCCAGCTTGTCGTTCTGATGATACTAATGATGATTCTAATTGGTCTTTCTCAGCTCCGAGCTGGCTGGTGACGCAATGATACGAAGATACAAGCAACGACGGACAGGAAAAGACCCTCTGGCCCATCCAGCCTGTCCCACACAATCGTGATACCTCGTGCGTCATGAAAAATACATTCCTCGCCCCATCCCAAACCATGTGATCTCCTGGGAGACGCGAAAAACCGAATAAACAACAATTTGGCACTGGGGGCGGAGGAAGGAAAATCTGGGGAATTCCTCTCCGACCCTTGTAGGTGATCGAAACTGGTCCAGGGTCACGTCACCGTACAGCTCAGTTCACAGACCCGGGGTACAGTTTCCTCCATGTCATTTGATGAGGACAATGATGCATTGTCTTTAAATGCATGTCTCCTTTGAAGTGTCGTTCCCTTTCTTCTCTCCAGAAGCTGGCTCTGTTTGGTGCATGCTAATCATTCTCATACAGGCGTATAGCATGGCCGTCCATTCGCAGGCACACACTTAATCATTTAAGTAACAGCCACTATCCTCCCTTTGAAAATGCTAAATCGGGTCAGTGAAAAGGGCTATGTCTTCAGGAGAGAGAAAAAAAAAGATTCCGCTGTAAAAAATGCCATCCTGTCACTAACTGTTACAAGTGGGGATTTTAAAAAAAGCAAAAAAATTGTCAAAATAAATATATACGACTTATTCCCCAGAGTGCCTAATGGTGGTTTTGAAAGGCAGACTGTTCCTAAACTCTTTAAAAAGAAAGGATCTGCCCCTTTTAAAAACTCTTTATTCATGAACCCATGGAAGTGTCTCATGTCCTGTGTTTTGAAGCTGTCTGTCCTATTACTGGAAAGATGAAGCGGTGTTTTACGAGCAGATCTACGTTGTATGCTCCTCAGAGGCGCAAACACCTTCCAAACAATGTTATAGCGACCTGTGTGGTAGAGTTTCCTCTGGTCGCTAAATTGGGGATCGATTTTACATAGAATGCACAGCAGAGAAACAGGCCATTCGGCCCAACAGGTCTATGCCAGTGTTTGTGAGCCCCCTGCCTCCCTACTCCATCTCAGCCTATCCTTCTCTTCCTTTCTCCCTCATGTGTTTATCCAGCTTCCCCTTAAATGTATCTACACTATTCACCTCAACTACTCCTCGTGGGAGCGAGTTCCACATTCTCACCACTCTCTGGGTAAAGAATTTTCTCCTGAATTCCCTATTGGATTTATTAGTGACTATCTTATATTGATGGCCCCTAGTTCCTAGCAAAATTGTAAAATTGTAAAACTCGTTCAAACAAAAAAAAAAGTCTCCAGAAATACCACCCAGAGGAAATCTCAAATTGGTTTTAATATTTCACCCTACGTGGTGGTCAGAAACTATTAAACCCTCAGATGTGGTACTCACAGAGACCCGAGATATCCCAGGCTTGATTTCCAGTGTATAATATTCAGTGCTTTATTTTAATAACTGATTTCCCATCATTTTATTTTCACCCGTCCCCCCTCCCCTCCGAATACTCACATTTTGCTGGGAATGGCTGTATAGGTCTTCGTTGCCCTTCTGTACCTCACCCAAATGGCCATTCTTCCCGGGCGGGCCTCAAGACATTGAGTATCAGCAGCTGATTTGACCGTAGGGGGAAATTATAGCTGGTCCAACCCTGTTCCCACCTAAGCATACGGCAGAGAAGGAGGCCATTCGGTCCGTCGTGCCTTTTGAAAGAGATATCCAATTTGTCCTACTCACTGCACCCACCCACGCCCCCCACCAACCCCTGCTCTTCCCCACACACTCACACTTTACAAGCGTTATCGAACAGCAAGACAGCACTACCAAGGCTGCTTTCCCTCTTGATCCCCCCCCGACACCACCACCACCGCCCCCCCACCCCGACTGAGATCACCAAATGCAATATTGACTGAAAATTCAATGGTATCTTTCAAAAGGGGAATTGGATTAATACTTGAAGAGGAAAATTTTTCAGGGCTATGGGGAAAGAGTAGGGGAGTGGAACTAATTGGATAGCTCTTTCAAAAGAGCCGGCATAGGCACGATGGGCCAAATGGCCTCCTTCAGTGCTCTATGATTCTATGTACCTTCTGGATTTAGCGTATTTTCCATCAATGTTGAAAAATACAATACGTGGCAAATCGATGTGGAGGCAGATATCCTAAGGCCCACCTCGTGCCATCCGGTGGTTGCCTGGCAGCAGGGCAGTGCCCCGATGACCTGAGTTGTGGGCGGCATGTTGCCTGGGGAGATGGGGGGACGGGAGGGGAGGGGGAGCAATAAAAGGGAAATAGAGGCATAATGCCAACAAATCAAAGAGCAGTGAAAGAGTTAACAATTTGAATCTTGATTGTTTCATCAGTGATCTTTCTGTAAACAAATAAAACAAATTCCTATCGGTGAGTTTGCCTGTATATTGCATTGCTCTCAGATAGTTGGGTTTCAGAAGATATTATGGTCTGGAGAATCTTACCACCCACTCAGATTCTGGCTTCACATGTCAGGGGATAATAAAAGGTTATCTACGATCATACTATGGTAACACAATGGAACAACACATTAAAAATAGATTTGGACAACTTCTAGGAATCATACAGCACAGAAGGAGGCCATTCGGCCCATCGTGCTTGTGCCGGCTCTTTGAAAGAGCTATCTGGTTAGTCCCACTCCCCCCTGCTCTTTCCCCATAGCCCTGCAAATTTTTCCTTTTCAAGTATTTATCCCTTTTGAAAGTTCTTCAAAACTCACAGAAATCAAAACCTTCCCAAAATGTTGTTCTTTCAAAAATATACCATTGTTTTGTGAGGAAAAAAAATAAAAGCTTTAAAAAGATTTGTTGCCACACAGCCCAGGTGTGACCCCCTGGTTTGTGCCACCTGAATGAACTGAGCCAGGGCTGTAATCAGGGCAGTACAATCGGCATCAGTGTCGCTTGGCATCGGAGGGGGAAATAATCAGCCACCATAAACTGCTTGTGATCACCGTCCAACAACCCCCCTACTGGAAAGTGTCGCTGACCTGCATTGGCTCCCGGACCAGCAATGCCTCGAATTTAAAATTCTCGTCCTTGTTTTCAAATCCCTCCATGGCCTCGCCCCCTCCCTGTCTCTGTCACCTCCTCCAGCCCTACAGCCCTCCGAGATCTCTGCGCTCCTCCAATTCTGGCCTCTTGCACATCCCCGATTTTCTTCGCCCCCACCGTTGGCGGCCGTGCCTTCAGCTGCCTAGGCCCTAAGCTCTGGAATTCCCTCCCTAAACCTCTCCGCCTCTCTACCCCTCTCTCCTCCTTTAAGACGCTCCTTAAAACCTTTGGTCTCCTGTCCTAATATCTCCTTATGTGGCTCGGTGTCAAATTTTGTCTGATAATCGCTCCTGCGAAGCGCCTTGGGACGTTTTACAACGTTAAAGGCGCCGTATAAATACAAGCTGTGGTTGTATATCGGTGTAGAATTAGGGAAGTTGTGCCAGGAGTTCTCGATCCCGTCAAACGGATCACGCGTTACATACCCGAGACCATGGCCCTGGTTTTAAGAGGCGGGGGGGGAGGGGAGGTGCGGTGCGCATGAGCCCCAAAGGGAGTTCGGGGACCTGGAGGCCCGGCTGGTCTTAACAGCGGGGCCTCATTTCACATAAAAGTTGCCGGAGTCGCTCGCCCGACACCTGATCCACTACCCGGCCGGTGGGCAGGAGCGAGTGCGGGAATCGGCGACGGGGACCGCAGCCGGGGACCCGTGGGGACGTTCGCCGGCCATCTGTGGGGAGAAGGGGGGGGGGGGGGACGATCAGGGGGAGGGGTGTTGAAGAAACGATCGAGGGAGGGGTCAGTGGGGTGAGAGGGGTGTGGTGATCTGGGGGAGGGGTGTTGACGAGGCGATCGGGGGGGGTCAGTGGGGTGAGAGGGGTGTGGTGATCGGGGGAGGGGTGTTGACGAGGCGATCGGGGGGGTCAGTGGGGTGAGAGGGGTGTGGTGATCTGGGGGAGGGGTGTTGACGAGGCGATCGGGGGGGGTCAGTGGGGTGAGAGGGGTGTGGTGATCGGGGGGAGGGGTGTTGACGAGGCGATCGGGGGGGCAGAGTGGTGAGAGGGGTGTGGTGATCGGGGGAGGGGTGTTGACGAGGCGATCGGGGGGGTCAGTGGGGTGAGAGGGGTGTGGTGATCGGGGGAGGGGTGTTGACGAGGCGATCGGGGGGGGTCAGTGGGGTGAGAGGGGTGTGGTGATCGGGGGGAGGGGTGTTGACGAGGCGATCGGGGGGGGTCAGTGGGGTGAGAGGGGTGTGGTGATCGGGGGAGGGGTGTTGACGAGGCGATCGGGGGGGGTCAGTGGGGTGAGAGGGGTGTGGTGATCTGGGGGAGGGGTGTTGACGAGGCGATCGGGGGGGTCAGTGGGGTGAGAGGGGTGTGGTGATCGGGGGGTGGGATGTTGACGAGGCGATCGGGGGGGTCAGTGGGGTGAGGGAGGGAGGCAATTGGAGGGGGGAGGAGGGGGGTTGAAGAGGTGATGGCGGGGGGGGGGCCAGCAGGGAGCTATCGGTGGGGAGCAGCGAGGTGAAGCGGGAGGGGGGCCCGCGACCATTGAACTTTCCATAGGCCCCGCTGTCTGTAGCAGGAAGCTCGGGCGACTGGAAAGTCGGTGAAGATTAAAATGCCGCTGGGCAGGAACGAAGCCACCTCAGACCGGTGAGTGGTCTCGGCTTAATCTAAACCACCCTCCCCTGCACCATTCTCACCGGGCCATGGGGGGATTAAAATCGAGGCATTTTCAGTCCGGTAATAAGGCCTCAATTTTGCCATTTTCAGTCTCAATCTTACCGTAGGGTTGACGTGGAGACCACCAACGTGCCTGCTCTCCGACAAGTGGCTGACACCTTCCCCCATCAATCACCATCAATAACTTGCATTTATACAACAGCTTAAATGTAGAAAAATGTCCCAAAGCAATTCACAAAGGCACCAATTTAACAAAATGAATAAGATGGTTTCAATGGCGTCAAACACGCTGGATAAAATAATTGAAGGTTAATAGATAACAATAGCTTTAAATTCTGATCCAAAACAAACTGTAAAGTGTTTAAACTATTTATTATGTGGCTTTGCTGTCTTAAGGTCTGCCTTGATCAATTATTAACCATGAATAAATATCAATATTCAATATTTAATAAACCTAAGATTGTTTATTACAGGCTTTAAAATTAACTACTCACCATCAATTCCCGTCAAAGTCCATTTTCAGGGCAGGATATTTGGTATATTTTTCTATTTTAATGAATTTGCTCTAAATCTCTTTTATCAGAATTGGTTTATAGAGAAGGGAATTGGTTGGCAGAGATGAGGATTTTTAATATAACCTTCAAGCTATTTTTTGGGGGCTCTCTCGGTGGTTCTGCCGATATGTGTATTGCCTTGTGTGATTGAAATCATACCAAAACAAGATTTTAAGACTCCTTGCAAAATAAAGTCTAAACGGGATAAAGGAGCAGAGGAGTCTGGGGGTACAGATTCACAAATCACTAAAAGTAGCGACGCAGGTTAACAAGGCCATAAAAAATGCAAACCGAGCACTGGGGTTCATTTCTAGAGAAACAGAATTGAAAAGCAGAGAAATTATGTTAAACTTGTATAGGACCTTGGTTAGACCACACTAAGTGCAGAGTTCTGGTCTCCATATTACAAAATGAATATCGAGTCACTGGAGAAAGTGCAAAAAAAGATTCACAAGCACGATTCCAGAACTGAGAGGATATACTTATCAGGAAAGGCAGAACAGCTAGGGCTCTTTTCTCTAGAAAAGAGAAGGCCGAGGGGCGACTAATAGAGGTCTTTAAGATTATGATGGAGTTCAATAGAGTAGCTGTACAGAAGATGTTTCCACTTGTGGGAGAATCGAAAACTAGGAGTCATAAATATAAGGTAGTCACTAATAAATCCAATAAAGAATTCAGGAGAAACTTCTTTACCCAGAGAGTGGTGAGAATGTGGAACTCACTACCACATGGAGTAGTTGAGGTGAATAGCATAGACGCATTTTAAGGGGAAGCTAGATAAACACACGAGGGAGAAAGGAATAGAAGGATATGCTGATAGGGTGAGATGAAGTAGGGAGGGAGGAGGCTCGTGTGGATCATAAACACTGGCATAGACCTGTTGGGCCGAATGGCCTGTTTCTGAGCTGTAATTTCTATGAATATCTCAACAGTTGAGAGAAAAGTCTGAAACGATGTGGCTGACATGTAACAATCTGCTCTGGTTGATGGAAAAACCCTGGGCTGTTTTAGATGGCTTCGCTGATGAGATACAACGTGGATTGTACCCTGTTTTCCGGGAGATATCTCCGCTTCAAGAAGAACAGGTTCGCAAATGAGAATCCAACTTTTTTGTTATGTACAATCGGTCACTGTGTTAACATCTGTGGGTATGTGGAGTTTGCCTGCTCTGGGCCGCAATGAAGCCAGCGAGAGTACACCTGCAGACAATGAAAACACTGTGTGTGCAGCCTGGCAAAAGTGTTTACCTGCACTACACTCATCACAGAGCACAGAGTCCACTCCACACTGAGCAGGCCCAGGAAAACCTTCCAAAGGCAAGTGAACAGCGAACATTCGCTTACATCATCTTTTTTTTTTCAAATGGTCGGAATGAAGTACAGATGCGGTCTGGAGAATGGGGAAAGAGCAGGGAAATGGGACTAATTGGATAGCTCTTTCAAAGAGCCGGCACAGGCACGATGGGCTGACTGGCCTCCTCCTGTGCTGTACCTTACTATGATACTATTAATGCTATACGAGCGCGTACCATGAAAGCAATAAGGGAACTCCTCCATGCACTCTTGACCATCCATTATTTTACATGGAATTACACAGAATTTACAGCACAGCCACAGGCCATTCGGCCCAACTGGTCTATGCCGGTGTTTTTATGCTCCACACGAGCCTCCCCCCACCCTAATTCATCTCACCCTACCAACATATTTTATACAACATACATGCGCGCACAGCATGCTGGGTATATTTTGCTCCTGCTCACTATTTTTAAGCAAAGAAACGGTCTCTTTAAAGTAGTGAACAGCAAGAAATGGACCCCTTTCATTCCCCCTTACTGAAAATATGCCGTCATCTAATAAAGGCCTGTTGGCTGTGAACACGGTGATTTTACATAGAATTTACAGCATAGAAACAGGCCATTCGGCCCAACTGGTCTATGCTCCACACCAGGCTCCTCCCATCTTAGTTCATCTCACCCTATCAGCATATCCTTCTACTCCTTCCTCCCTCCTGTGTTTATCGAGCTTCCCCTTAAATGTATCTATACTATTCGCCTCAACCACTCCTTATGATAGTGAGTTCCACATTCTCACCACTCTCTGAGTAAAGAAGTTTCTCCTGAATTCCCTATTGGATTAGTTAGTGGCTTTTTGAGTGAAGAAGTTAGTGTGCGAAATCTCATTCGTAAACGCACAATAAATGCCGGAGAGATGCAAAAATCACAGGAAATTAATCTGTGGATTCCGATACAGGCAAGTGCCATCTACCATGATATGACAATTCACACCTTGTAACACAGTGAACATATGACGGCATTGTCCATTATTGTTACATGCACTGTATCTGTCATTCCCCAAACACCGTGTACATTTTTATAACCTGACATTTGAGGAACAAGTCAAACTGGTGCTTCTAAAAAAAAATGTCAAGTATTTCCAAATCCCCCTCGGGGGCTCTACGACTACCACAGAATCATAGAATGATACAGGACAGAAGAGGCCATTCAGCCCATCGTGCCTGTGCCGGCTATTGGAAAGAGCAATCCAATTAGTCCCACTCCTCTGCTCTTTCCCCACAGCCCAGCAAATTTTTCCTTTTTAAGTATTTATCCAATTCCCTCTTGAAAGTTATTATTGAATCTGCTTCCAATGCCCTTTCAGGCAGTGCATTCGAGATCATAACAACTCGCTGTGTAAAGAAACTTCTCCTCAATGTTCCCTCTGGTTCTTTTGCCGATCACCTTAAATCTGTGTCCTCTGGTTACTGACCCTTCTGCCACTGGAAACAGTTTCTCCTTATTTACTCTTTCAAAACCCCTCATAATTTTCAACACCCCTATTAAATCTCGTCTTAACCTTCTCTGCTCTAAGGAGAACAATCCCAGCTTCTACAGTCTCTCCACATAACTGAGGTCCCTCATCCCTAGTATACCATGCTAGTAAATCTCCTCTGTACCCATTGGAATAACAGAGCCAGTTTTGACATTAAAATATAGGGGAATTGACACACAGTAAATCCTGAGTCTCAAAGCCCCAGTTATAAAAGAAAAACACCTTTAATTCAGTAACGTCTCCTTCCACGGCAGAACCAAAGAGCAAAGAGCCTATACTGTCACAAACAATGATGCAACTGATGACAAAATTTGAACAAACAGTTGCAAACATTTTGGTAGGAAGAATAAGGAGGCCACATACTCCTTGGAAAATAAGAGTCTAAATGGGGTAGAGGAGGTGACCTCGGTGGTGGGGAAACTTTTAGAAACGATAATCTGAGGCAGAATTAGCAGTCACGCGGACAAGGGTGGATTGATTAGGGAAAGCCAGCACAGATTTGTTAAAGGCAAATCGTGTTTAACTAACTTGATAAGAGTTTTTTTGATGAGGTAACAGAGAGGGTCGATGAGGGCAGTGCGGTTGATGTAGTGGATATGGACTTTCAAAAGGTGTTCAATAAAAGTGCCACATAATAGGCTTGTCATCAAGACTGAAGCCCATGGAATAAAGGGGGCAGTAGCAGCATGGATACAAAATTGGCTAAGGGACAGGAAACAGAGAGTAGTGGTGAACGGTTGTTTTTCAGAGGGAGGTGTACAGTGGTGTTCCCCAGGGGTCAGTGCTGGGACCACTGCTTTTTTTGATATATATTAATGACTTGGACTTGGGTGTACAGGGCACAATTTCAAAATGTGCAGATAGCACAAAATTTAGAAGGGTAGTAAACAGTGAGAAGGATAGTGATAGACTTCAAGAGGATATAGACAGACTGGTGGCATGGGCGAACACGTAGCAGATGAAATTTAACCCAGAAAATTGCGAGGTGATACGTTTCGGTAGGAAGAATGAGGAGAGGCAATATAAACTAGAGGGCACAACTCTAAAAGGGGTAAAGGAACAGAGAGATCTGGGGGTATATGTGCACAAATCATTGAAGGTGACAGGGCAGGTTGAGAAAGCAGTTAAAAAAGCATACGGGATCCTGGGCTTTATAAATGGAGGCATAGAGTACAAAAGCAAGCAAGTCATGATAAACCTTTATAAAACACTGGCTCGGCCACAACTGAAGTATTGTGTCTAGATCTGGACACCGCACTTTAGGAAAGATGTGAAGGCCTTAGAGAGGGTGCAGAAGAGATTTACTAGAATGATTCCAGGGATGAGGGACTTTAGTTACTTGGGTAGACTGGAGAAGCTGGGGTTGTTCTCCTTGGAACAGAGAAGGTTGTGAGGAGATTTGATAGAGGTGTTCAAAACCATGAGGGGTCTAGACAAACTAGATAGAGAGAAACTGTTCCCATTGGCGGGAGGGTAAAGAACCAGAGGACATAGATTTAAGGTGATTGGCAAAAGAACCAAAGGTGACATGAGGAAAAACTTTTTTACCCAGCGAGAGGTTAAGATCTGGAATGCACTGCCCGAGGGGGTGGTGGAGGCAGATTCAATCATGGCCTTCAAAAGGAAACTGGATAAGTACCTGAAAGGAAAAAAGGCAGGTGAGTAGGACTAGCAGGATTGCTCTTGCATAGAGCTGGCACAGACTCAATGGGCTGAATGGCCTCCTTCCGTGCTGTAACCTTTCTATGATTCTAGGAGCAGAGGGATCTAGGGGTACAGATACACAAATCACTAAAAGTAGCGACGCAGGTTAGTAAGACCATAAAAGAGGCAAAACAAGCACTGGGGTTCATTCCTAGAGGGATAGAATCGAAAAGCAGAGAAGTTATGTTAAACTTGTATTAAACTTGCTTAGATCACACTTGGAGTACTGTGAACAGTTCCGGTCTCCATGTTGTAAAAAGGATATAGAGGCACTGGAGAAGGTGCAAGAAAGATTTACTAGGATGATACCAGAACTGAGAGGTTAGACCTATCAGGAAAGATTGAACAGGCTGGGGTTCATTTCTCTAGAAAAGAGAAGACTGAGGGATGACCTGATAGAGGTCTTTAAGATTATGAAGGGTTTTGATAGAGTAGACGTAGAGAAGATGTTTCCACTTATGGAGACTCCAAAACTAGGGGCCATAAATATAAGACAGTCACTAATAAAATCCAATCGGGAATTCAGGTGAAACTTCTTTACCCAGTGAGTGGTTAAAATGTGGAACTCGCTCCCACAAGGAGTAGTGGAGGTGAATAGTGTAGATGCATTTAAGAGGAAGCTCGATGAGGGAGAAAGGAATAGAAGGATACGCTGTTAGGATGAGATGAAGAGGCTCGTGTGAAGCATAAACGCCGGCACAGACCAGTTGGGCCGAACGGCCTGTCCCTGTGCTGTAAATTCCATGTAATTCTATGCTGCAACATTGACATTTTAGCTGAATCTTTCCAACTTGTGTACATTCTTAAAAAAAATTCTCAAATGCAACAATGGTTTCTTTATGTACAGGCCAAACTTACAACTGCTGAGCGCTCACTAGAAACTGAAACTCCATTTATATTGCAGGTTTGCTGCTGGTGTGGCCCAGAGATTAAAACCCTGGTGTACTGGCAGTCACTGAGCAGCAGTGTCGGCGGCTTGTCACACACAGCTCCCCAACTGCTGCGCCATCGTCTACCTTGCAATGTAAAACACAGGAGGCACCGACTGACACTGGGTGCCCGGGCAGACACACAAGCATGGCCATCACCACAGAGCTGAAATTAAGTCGTAAACTGCAGCGACGACACCGATTATTTTTTTTTTTAAAATTCGTTCATGGGACGTGGGCATCGCTGGCATTTATTGCCCATCCACTAATTGCCCTTGAGAAGGTGGCGGTGAGCCGCCTTCTTGAACGGAGTGGCTTGCTAGGCCATTCCAGAAGGGGAGTCGAGAATCAACCACATTGCTGGAGGTCTGGAGTCATATACAGGCCAGACAGGGGAAAAGACAGCAGAAACATTAGTGATGGGTTTATATGACAATCTGGTAGTGTCACGGTCACCATTACTGACACTAGCTTTTTATTCCAGCTTTTATTTAATTAATTGAATTTAAATTCCCCAGCTGCCGTGGCAGGATTTGAAGTCATATCGTCAGATTATTTGTCCAGGCCTCTAGATTACTAATCCAGTAACGTAACCACTATGCTACCGTACCCTACATTTAGTTGCATATTATATTTATTCTACTTGCATTTATATAGCACCTTTAACGTAGTAAATCAGGGGTCACAGTCTCAGGATACGGGGTGCGCCATTTAGAACCGAGATAAGGAGAAATTTCTTCACTCAGAGGGTGGTGAACCTGTGGAATTCTCTGCCACAGAAGGCAGTGGAGGCCAAGTCATTAGATGTATTCAAGAAGGAGATAGATATATTTCTTAATGATAAAGGGATCAAGGGATATGGGGAAAAAGCGGGAACAGGGTACTGAGTTAGACGATCAGCCATGATCATTTTGAATGGCGGAGCAGGCCCGAAGGGCCGAATGGCCTACTCTTGCTCCTATTTTCTATGTTTCTATGTTTCTATGTAAAACGTCCCAAGGTGCTTCACAGGAGCGATTATCAAACAAAATTTGACACCGAGTCACATAAGCAGATATCAGGACAGGTGACCAAAAGCTTGGTCAAAGAGGTAGGTTTTAAGCAGCATCTTAAAGGGGGAGAGAGGTGGAGAGGTTTAGGGAGGGAATTCCAGAGCTTAGGGCCTAGGCAGCTGAAGGCACGGCCGCCAATGGTGGAGCGATGAAAATCAGGGATGCGCAAGAGGCCAGAATTGAAGGAGTGCAGAAATCTCGGAGGGTTGTAGGGCTGGCGGAGGTTACAGAGATAGGGAGGGGGGCGAGGCCATGGAGGGATTTGGAAACAAGGATGAGAATTTTAAAACTATGAAACCGACTGCACAAGCGGTGCCATGAATTGTTCGTTGCTCTGGATCCATGGAAGGATGAAATAACTGTACAGCAGCAGTTATCTTAAAGATGCAGTGACGGTAGAACCAGTCCTGCAAGATATACCCCCCCTCTTTTACACCATCTGCTGCTGAAACCCTCATCCATGCCCCTGTTACCTCGAAACTGCACTAGTCCAATGATCTCCTGGCCGGCCTCCCGCCTTGCACTCTCCGTAAACAGGGTCATCGCTGGGATACACAGACCTTTCCCCGGTATGGTTCTGGGAGACTTGCGAAGTCACAAATGAAACTTTGACCGTGCACAAGGGAAGACCTGTGCCAGTTGAGTTACTATAAAGTCACATTCCCTACCCCAGAGGGCTGTGGATGCTCGGTCATTGAGTATATTCAAGGCTGAGATCGATAGGTTTTTGGACACTAATGGAATCAAGGGATCAGGCGGGAAAGTGGAGTTGAGGTCGAAGACCAGCCATGATCTGATTGAATGGCGGAGCAGACCCGAGGGGCCGGATGGCCTGCTCCTGCTCCTATTTCTTATGTCCTTGCATTCATAAATTTGCAAAAATCTTTTGCATTCTGCAGTCAACGGTTTGGTTGCAGAATCCATCTCTCAGCATAAATGGAGCGGGGGTGGGTGGGTCCAACATCAAGAGGAATTGATTCGGTTACAGAGTCTGGGAGTGATTCCATAACATGAAAAGGCCCGTTAAACGGGGCAGTTGCTGCCGCAGCACAGTTGGGAACTGGCAATGGGTGAACCACTTCAAGGGCAAGTGTTCCTCCTACATGATTGGGATATCTATCTATCTACATGAGTGATAAAACTCCCATAAATCACACTCCGGTGTGGAAATGTGCAAATCGGATCAGCGGTGTGCAGAATTAACCAGGAAGAGGAAACGAAAGCAGGTTAAAATGATTGTAAACAATTTTACAACACCAAGTTATAGTCCAGCAATTTTATTTTAAATTCACAAGCTTTCGGAGGCTACCTCCTTCCTCAGGTGAATGTTGTGGAAATGAAATCCTCGAAATGAAATCGCATTTATAATTCACAGAACAATGCTTGGTGATTACAGACAGTCTTTTCAACTGCCCGTTGCCAAGGCAATCAGTGTGCAGACAGACAGGTGTTGCCTACAAGGTCTCCGAATATACAAATCACCAAAAAAAAACAGAGATAGAGAGGTAGAAACATAGAAAAGACAGCAACTGACCCGTTATATTAATCACCAAGCATTGTTCTGTGAATTATAAATGCGATTTCATTTCGAGGATTTCATTTCCACAACATTCACCTGAGGAAGGAGGAAGCCTCCGAAAGCTTGTGAATTTAAAATAAAATTGCTGGACTATAACTTGGTGTTGTAAAATTGTTTACAATTGTCAACCCCAGTCCATCACCGGCATCTCCACATCAGGTTAAAATGAAGTGAAGATAAAGTGAAGGAAAATCATAAAACTTGAAATCAACATTGAAACAAAAAAGTGAAAGACAGAACTTTGTTAACTGGTTAAATGTTAACAGGCCATTTCAACTCACCTTTTAGTACGGACAATTTGATCAAGATGTGTTAGTGGGTTCTTACTCCACATTTTAAACTTTGCCCTACACATGCGGTATGTTCATATTTATATTAAATAATTACTTGCTCTGTAATATTGTTGGCTCTCAGTGCCATGGAATCTATTTTTATTGTGAAGTAGGATTCTACGAAAGTACAAGAGCATTATTCAGAGAGCTGGGTGGTCTCCCACGGTCCTGGGCAACAGTCTTCCCGAACGAACACCGCCAAAAGCAGATTCACTGGTCATTTATCTCATTGCAGTGTACACAATGCTGCCATGTTTGCCCACTTAACAAACAACAACAACCATTTATACAGCGCCTTTAAAGTAGTAAAATGTCCCAAGGCGCTTCACAGGAGTGTCATCAGTCATAATTTGACACCGAGCCACCTAAGGAGATATTAGGACAGGTGACCAAAAGCTTGGTCAAAGAGGTAGGTTTTAAGGAGCGTCTTGAAGGAGGAGAGAGAGGCGGAGAGGAGGGGAGGTTCAGGGAGGGAATTCCAGAGCTTGGGGCCTAGGCAGCTGAAGGCACGGCCGCCAATGGTGGAGCGATTAAAATCGGGGATGCGCAAGAGGCCAGAATTGGAGGAGCGCAGAGATCTCGGAGGGTTGTAGGGCCGGAGGAGGTTACAGAGATAGGGAGGGGGGCGAGGCCATGGAGGGACAACAAACGACTTTGAAGTGTTAAATGCTGAGATGTTACTGAGAGACGCGATGAGGTGCTGTATAAATGGGAGACTTCGTCATTATTGGGCAATTTATAGGTCAATGAACGGATCAGTTTAGCTTTCATAATAGTTTGGATTTGTTAGAATCATAGAATCACACAGCACAGAAGGAGGCCATTCGGCCCATCGTGCCTGTGCCGGCTCTTTGGAAGAGCTGTCCAATATAGTCCCACACCCCAGCATGTTCCCCATAACCCTGCAAATTAGTCCTCTTCAAGTACGTGTCCAGTGGCCTTTTGAACGTTCCTATGGAATTGTTCTGCAGTGTTACCCACTGGGTACCAGCAACGGCACACCTACCGTCCAGTGTCAACTTGATAACCCACGCAGAAAACAGAAGGTTAGCACTAATGGAAACCAAAAAGTAAAATGTCACATCAACTGCACTGCAAATGTACCCGCTCCAGCAACTGTATTTGTACTATGCTGCAACTGCGGTAATTCAACCCTAGCAACCACTGGGGGAAGACAGGTGTTCACTTGTAACAGGAGCTTTTCAGTAATTCCACGGCCAAGGAGCTAATGCGACGGAGCACTCATCTCAACCAGAAAATCACGAAGCTTCAAAGTCCAAGCGCCATCAACCCATTCAGATTCAGTGCCTCGTCAGCTCACCACCACCTTCTCAAGGGCAATCAGGGATGGGCAATAAATGCCGGCCTCGCCAGCGACGCCCGCATCCCACGAACGAATAAAAAAAAAAGTTTGATCGCTAGGTGAGAGTGACACGTGATAGAGTGCTCTCCGTGAGAGCTAGGTGAGAGTGACATGTGATAGAGTGCTCTCCGTGAGAGCTAGGTGAGAGTGACGTGATAGAGTGCTCTCCGTGAGAGCTAGGTGAGAGTGACACGTGATAGAGTGCTCTCCGTGAGAGCTAGGTGAGAGTGGCATGTGATAGAGTGCTCTCCGTGAGAGCTAGGTGAGAGTGACGTGATAGAGTGCTCTCCGTGAGAGCTAGGTGAGAGTGACATGTGATAGAGTGCTCTCCGTGAGAGCTAGGTGAGAGTGACATGTGATAGAGTGCTCTCCGTGAGAGCCAGGTGAGAGTGGCATGTGATAGAGTGCTCTCCGTTACAGCTAGGTGAGAGTGACATGTGATAGAGTGCTCTCCGTGAGAGCTAGGTGAGAGTGACACGTGATAGAGTGCTCTCCGTGAGAGCTAGGTGAGAGTGGCATGTGATAGAGTGCTCTCCGTGAGAGCTAGGTGAGAGTGACGTGATAGAGTGCTCTCCGTGAGAGCTAGGTGAGAGTGACATGTGATAGAGTGCTCTCCGTGAGAGCTAGGTGAGAGTGACATGTGATAGAGTGCTCTCCGTGAGAGCCAGGTGAGAGTGGCATGTGATAGAGTGCTCTCCGTTACAGCTAGGTGAGAGTGACATGTGATAGAGTGCTCTCCGTGAGAGCCAGGTGAGAGTGACATGTGATAGAGTGCTCTCCGTGAGAGCCAGGAAAACCCACTTAAAGACACCTCTTTTTTGCTACAGCACAACAACAACAACTTGCATTTATATGGCACCTTTACCATAGTAAAAACGTCCCAAGTCGCTTCACAGAAGCAATTATCAAACAAAATGCAACACCGAGCCACATAAGGAGATATTAGGACAGGTGACCAAAAGCTTGGTCAAAGAGGTAGGTTTTAAGGAGCGTCTTAAAGGAGAGAGGTAGAGAGGTGGAGAGGTTTAGGGAGGGAATTCTAGAACTTAAAGCCTAGGCAGCTGAAGGCATGGCCGCCAATGGTGGGACGAAGGAAATCGGGGATGCACAAGGGGCCACAATTGGAGGAACGCAGAGATCTCAGAGGGTTGTAGGTCTAGGGTTTGATCAGATAGTAGTCTACTGGAGACTTGTGGGTCTTGTGCTGTCGATGGCACTCCCAATCGACACATGGCTGACAGCAACTTTCTGGTGGGTAACATGAACAACTTTGACCTGGCAAAGATAATAAGCCAATTCAGCGCACTTGCGTTGTGCAAAATAACGTCACACGGTGAATGTGTTGACACACAGGGACTGGCTCAGCATCCAATTGGTAATCATTGATTGGAAATCTTCAAAAATAAGTGAAACTTTCTAAACAAATGATGCTCTACTGCAATAGGAGCGAATATATAATAATTTGACATTTTTTACCATATATTACCAAGTCGGGATGGTGTGTGACTTGGAGGACAAATTGGAGGTGGTGTTGTTCCCGTGCACCTACTGCCCTTGTCCTTCTAGGTGGTAGAGGTCGCGGGTTTGGGAGATGTTATCGAAGAAGCCTTGGCGAGTTGCTGCGGTGCATCCTGTAGATGGTACACACTGCAGCCTCGGTACGCCAGGGTGAAGGGAGTGAATGTTTAGGGTGGTGGATGGGGTGCCAATCAAGCGGGCTGCTTTGTCCTGGATGGTGTCGAGCTTCTTGAGTGTTGTTAGAGCTGCACTCATCCAGGCAAGTGGAGAGTATTCCATCACACTCCTGACTTGTGCCTTGTAAATGGTGGAAAGGGTCTGGGGAGTCAGGAGGTGAGTCACTCGCCGCAGAATACCCAGCCTCTGACCTCCTCTAGTAGCCATGGCATTTATGTGGCTGGTCCAGTTAAGTTTATGGTCAACGGTGACCCCCAGGATGTTGATGGTGGGGGTTTCGGCGATGGTAAAGCTATTGAATGTCAAGGGGAGGTGGTTAGATTCTCTCTTGTTGGAGATGGTCATTGCCTGGCACTTGTCTAGCGCGAATGTTACTTACCACTTGTCAGCCCGAGCCTGGATGTTGTCCAGGTCTTGCTGCATGCGGGCACGGACTGCTTCATTATCTGAGGGGTTGGGAATGGAACTGAACAATGTGCAATTATCAGCGAACAAAAGAGCAGGAGGAGGCCTTTCAGCTACTCGAGCCTGTTCCGCCATTCAATTAGATCATGATGTGGAGATGCCGGTGATGGACTGGGGTTGACAATTGTAAACAATTTTACAACACCAAGTTATAGTCCAGCAATTTTATTTTAAATTCACAAGCCTCCGAAAGCTTGTGAATTTAAAATAAAATTGCTGGACTATAACTTGGTGTTGTAAAATTGTTTACAATTAGATCATGGCTGATCTGTAACTTAACTCCATGTGCCCGCTTTGGTTGGTTGGGTAACCCTTGGAACAGCCCCACTTCTAACCTTATGATGGAGGGAAGGTCATTGATGAAGACAGTTGTGAGTATCTCCAACTTTTTTTGTTTTTGTTTCGGATTTTCAGCATCGGCAGTATTTTGCTTTATGTTTCACAGAACAAACAAACTCCTCACATAAGCACAGTTTTACTAAATGCTAATTTGATTTGGACTGGGCATTAAATCTAGTTAAATGTAATTTATCAAATCACAATCTATTGTATATAACAGATTACATTATAATATTTCACTTAATGAATTGGATTGGACAAAAGTGAAATTATTGTTCACTAAATTATTCTTCAGATCTTAATCTCACGTAGGAAGCATTTTGTTCTAATGCACGACATCTGGTCTAAAGCAACCAAGCCTGGACGTAACCACTCAGCTTAGCAGCTAAATACATCACCCAGTACAATACTGAGCTACAGATACCAGGAAGGTCTTAGTTCTGATCCAGAACCTCCTTCCACCTCCTCCCTCCTCCTTATTTCTCCCCCATCTAATCCCAACTCCATATCACTCTGTAACTCTGCAAAGGCTGAAGTGTTTGCAACCATCTTCAGCCAGAAGTGCCGAGTGGATGATCCATCTCGGCCTCCTCCCGATATCCCCACCATCACAGAAGCCAGTCTTCAGCCAATTCGATTCACTCCATGTGATATCAAGAAACGGCTGAGTGCACTGGATGCAGCAAAGGCGATGGGCCCCGACAACATCCCGGCTGTAATGCTGAAAACTTGTGCTCCAGAACTAGCTGCGCCTCTAGCCAAGCTGTTCCAGTACAGCTACAACACTGGCATCTACCCGACAATGTGGAAAATTGCCCAGGTATGTCCTGTCCACAAAAAGCAGGACAAATCCAATCTGGCCAATTACCGCCCCATCAGTCTACTCTCAATCATCAGCAAAGTGATGGAAGGTGTCGTCGACAGTGCTATCAAGCGGCACTTACTCACCAATAACCTGCTCACCGGTGTTCACTTTGGGTTCCGCCAGGACCACTCGGCTCCAGACCTCATTACAGCCTCGGTCCAAACATGGACAAAAGAGCTGAATTCCAGAGGTGAGGTGAGAGTGACTGCCCTTGACATCAAGGCAGCATTTGACCGAGTGTGGCACCAAGGAGCCCTAGTAAAACTGAAGTCAATGGGAATCAGGGGGAAAACTCTCCAGTGGCTGGAGTCATACCTAGCACAAAGGAAGATGGTAGTGGTTGTTGGAGGCCAATCATCTCAGCCCCAGGGCGTTGCTGCAGGAGTTCCTCAGGGCAGTGTCCTCGGCCCAACCATTTCAGCTGCTTCATCAATGACCTTCCCTCCATCATAAGGTCAGAAATGGGGATGTTCACTGATGATTGCACAGTGTTCAGTTCCATTCCCAACCCCTCAGATAATGAAGCAGTCCGTGCCCGCATGCTGCAAGACCTGGACAACATCCAGGCTTGGGCTGATAAGTGGCAAGTAACATTTGCGCCAGACAGGTGCCAGCCCATGACCATCTCCAACAAGAGAGAGTCTAACCACCTCCCCTTGACATGTTGATCTCTGTGAATAAAGGCTTGGACGCAACTGAAGACCAGGCTCCATTATTCTATCCTTCACCACCTGGCTATCCAGTTTATTGCTCAAAAATCCATCCCCCCGCACAGTAATTCCTGCTCGCCCATCATTCCGTTCTTGGCCGCCCTCCACAGGCATCTCCCCGTCTCCCAACACATTAAATTCAAACTCCTTCCCTTAAGCCTAGAAATGCTTCCATGGTCATGGCCTCCATCTGCAGCCTCCTCCTGCCTTACGTTCCAACCCGTGCCCTCCTGTCCTCTGACAATGCCTTTCGTGTGCAACCCCCAAGCAGCATTCAGGCATCTCGGTCTTGTCCTCTTGAGCTGCCTCCGTAAGCTTCCCTTTCCACCTTTAAAAGCATTCTCAAAAAACCTGCCGTGTTTGATTACACTTTCAATCAATGTCAGCTGTGGCTCAGCGGGTAGCACTCTCGCCTCAGTCTCGCATGATCATGGGTTCATAAGAACATATGAAACAGGAGCAGGAGTAGGCCATACGGCCCCTCGAGCCTGCTCCGCCATTCAATCAGATCAATTCCACTTTCCCACCCGATCCCCATATCTTTTGATTCCCTGGAGTCCAAAAATCTATCAATCTCGGCCTTGAATATACTCAACGATCCAGCATCCCCAATCCTCTGGGGTAGAGAATTCCAAAGATTTACAACCCTCTGAGTGATGAAATTCCTCCTCATCTCAATCTTAAATGACTGACCCCTTATCCCGAGACTATGCCCCCTCGTTCTAGACTCTTTACCCAAGGGAAACAACCTCTCAACATCTGCCCTGTCAAGCCCCCTCAGAATGTTATATGTTTCAATGAGATCACCTCTCATTCTTCTAAACTCCAGAATATAGGCCCACTCCAGGGACTTGAGCACAAAATCTAGGCTGACACTCCCAGGGAGTACTACACTGTCGGAGGTGCCGTGTTTTGGATGAGACATCAAACTCAGGCCCTGTCTGCCCTCGCAGGTGGATGTAAAAGATCCCATGGCCACTATTTCGAAGAAGAGGTGGGGAGTTCTCCCCGGTCTCTTGGCCATTAATCATCCCTCAACCGACACCTAAAAACAGATAATCTGGTCATTATCACATTGCTGTTTGTGGGACCTTGCTGTGCGCAAATTGGCTGCCGCATTTCCTACATTACGCAGTACTTCATTGGCTGTAAAGCACTTTGGGATGTCCTGAGGTCGTGAAAGGCGCTATATAAATGCAAGTTCTTTCTTTCTTTCTAATGCTCCTAACATTGGATCAGTCTGCTCTCTTGATATGTCTATGACGCATTGCGACATTTTCTTAATTAAAAGCAGTGTTAACTGATGCAAGTTGTTGAATTACTTGCTCTAATCCAGAGGGGCATTACGGAGGCTGTAATCAGCCTTGGGGAGGGCAAAAGAGAAAAAAAAAAATCATATTTCCTCTCCTGATTGCAATCCAATGACTCCTGCTGGAGAGGCGACGGGAATGGATAGTGAAAAGGAGCAGAGTGGCTATGGTGACCACACATCCCCGCCAACACATGGCCAAATAGCCAACCCACACACGTTAGCTCACTAACTGCTCCTGTGGTAGGCACCAATGGCCGTTCTCAACCCAGTGAAACTCCATTCCAATACGAGTACACATCTTCAGGGGAGGAGAGAAGAAAACGGGAGGGACTGCTGCCAAGTGTTTGCGAGCCGGATCGATTTGGGTTTTTTTTTCAAGATGGATTTCCCTGTGCAGGACAAAAAAAAAGTTAATGTTCAAGATGCCACATGGTTGAAGAGCGTGCCACATCCTTCGCTTGCTAAACTTGATTTATCTCCACACTGGGCAAGCTGCTACAGCAGTGGGTCACAAGGATCAATGCTGTTGTCAACACTGGTAGCGCTTGGTCCAAAAAAAACAGCACATTCTTCTTCGATTAGTCAAAAACGCGAGGAAGCCTTCCTGCCCAGTGCGAATGCTGCTGATATGATGTGTCACCAGTTCCTCTCCGGCCCTGTCAGCGGAGCTGCCACAGGCCAATGCACCGTGCAACTAAACCATCTTCGCAAATAAACAAGAGCGCCGAAGGAATGTTCAGGGAATATTTCTAACAGGGTGGCAAAGGGGGAAAAAGAAAAGTCAAGCCTTCCCGAAATCCGGAAAGCTGGCTGCAAGAGAAGCCGAGAGATGGGTGAGTCATTGCAGGCTGTGAATTCAACACACTACACAGCCTATGCACCAGCAAACCAAACACATTTTTTGCATAAGTATGTTTTCAGAGCTTTTTGCATCAAATTTGTTTTTAAGAGAGTTGACAGGATCAGAGACGGTGTAATAGAATAGATTTTAAGCAATCAAAACACACTTGTAAAAATGTTGGCTGCTGGCAAGCAGCAAACTTTACTTTTTAACACTAAGGAGGTACGTCTCTACATTAACCTCATCAGCAACTTTCATTTATATAGCGCCTTTAACATAGTAAAATGTCCCAAAGCGTTTCACAGGAGTGATTATCAAACAAAATTTGACACCGAGCCACGTAAGGAGATTTTAGGACAGTGACCAAAAGTTAGGTCAAAGAGGTGGGTTTTAAGGAGAGTCTTATAGAATCATAGAAAGGTTGCAGCCTGGAAGGAGGCCATTCGGCCCATCGAGTCTGTGCCGGTTCTATGCAAGAACAATCCAGCTAGTCCCACTCCCCCGCCCTATCCCCGTAGCTCTGCAAATATTTTCCTTTCAAGTACTTATCCACTTCCCATTTCAAGGCCATGATTGAATCTGCCTCCACCACCCCCTCGGGCAGTGCATTCCAGATCCTAACCACTCGCTGTGTAAAGAAGTTTTTCCTCATGTCACCTTTGATTCTTTTGCCAATCACCTTAAATCCATGCCCTCTGGTTCTTGACCCTTCCGCCAAAGGGAACAGTTTCTCTCTATCTACTCTGTCAAGACCCTTCATGATTTTGAATACCTCTATCAAATCTGCTCGCAGCCTTCTCTGTTCCAAGGAGAACAACCCCAGCTTCTCCAGTCTATCCACGTAACTAAAGTCCGTCATCCCTGGAATCATTCTAGTAAATCTCTTCTGCATTCTCTCTAAGGCCTTCACATCCTTCCTAAAGTGCGGTGCCCAGAACTGGACACAATACTCCAGTTGTGGTCAAACCAGTGTTTTATAAAGGTTCATCATGACTTCCTTGCTTTTGTACTCTATGCCTCTATTTATAAAGCCCAGGATCCCGTATGCTTTTTTAACCACTTTCTCAACCTGCCCTGCCACCTTCAACGATCTGTGCGCATATACCCCCAGATCTCTCTGTTCCTTTACCCCTTTTAGAGTTGTGCCCTTTAGTTTATATTGCCTCTCCTCATTCTTCCTACCAAAACATATCACCTCGCATTTTTCTGCGTTAAATTTCACCTGCTACGTGTCTGCCCATTCTACCAGCCTGTCTATGTCCTCATGAAGTCTATCACTATCCTCCTCACTGTTCACTACCCTTCCAAGTTTTGTTTCATCTGCAAATTTGAAAATTGTGCCCTGTACACCCAAGTCCAAGTCATTAATATATATCAAGAAAAGCAGTGGTCCCAGCACTGACCCCTGGGGAACACCACTGTACACCTCCCTCCAGTCCGAAAAACAACCGTTCACCACTACTCTCTGTTTCCTGTCCCTTAGCCAATTCTGTATCCATGCTGCTACTGCCCACTTTATTCCATGGGCTTCAATCTTGACGACAAGCCTATCATGCGGCACTTTATCAAACGCCTTTTGAAAGTCCATACACACTATATCAAGTATATTGCCCTCATCTACCCTCTATGTTACCTCATCAAAAACCTCTATCAAGTTAGTTAAACACGATTTGCCTTTAACAAATCCGTACTGGCTTTCCCTAATCAATCCACACTTGTCCAAGTGACTGTTAATTCTGTCCCGGATTATCATTTCTAAAGGTTTCCCCACCACCGAGGTTAAACTGACTGGCCTGTAGTTGCTGGGTTTATCCTTACACCCTTTTTTGAACAAGGATGTAACATTCGCAATTCTTCAGTCCTCTGGCACCACACCCATAATCTACGGATGTTTGGAAGATTATGGCCAGTACCTCCGCAATTTCCACCCTTACTTCCCTCAGCAACCTAGGGTGGTTAAGGAGGAGAGAGAGGTCGAGGGGCGGGGAGGTTTAGGGAGGTAATTCCAGAACTTGGGGCCTAGGCAGCTGAAGGCACAGCCGTCAATGGTGGAGCGATGAAAATCGGGGATGCACAAGAGGCCAGAATTGGAGGAGCGCAGAGATCTCGGAGGGTTGTAGTGCTGGAGGAGGTTACATAGCTAGGGAGGGGCGAGGCCATGGAGGGGTTTGAACACTAGGATGAGAATTTTAAAGTCGAGATATTGCTGCTCTGGAAGCCAATGGAGGTCAGCGAGCACAGGGGTGATGGGTGAACGGTACTTGGTGTGAGTTAGGATACAGGCAAAAGAGTTTTGGATGAGCTCAAGTTTACGGAGGCGCAAGGTGGGAGGCTGGGCAGGAGAGCATTGGAATAGTTGAATCTATAGGTTAGAAAGGCACAGATGAGTTGAGACGGGAGATTTTACGGAGCGGTTGAGAGAGGTGGTGGTGAGGTAGAGCTGGGTGTCATCAGCGTATGTGTAGAACCACTGCAGTATATTAAACCCAGGTAATGACTGTTCCAATTGAGAATTATTGGACTGAACAATGAGGTTACTGAAAGGCAGGGGTCACATTACAATACATCCAGATATGTAAAATACAAAATAGGTCACAATAGAAATTATATGCAAAATCCACATAACAAATTTACAGCAGCATTCCTAATATCTAATATGAACTTAAATCACAATGATTGAACAGAAAAAGTGGTAAACGTGAGCACAATTAAGCCATTCTGAAGACGGTTTCCGAGAGAATGATGGGATTAATGAAATACTACAGTATCAGGACTATCAATATATCTGGGAACAGCTTGCAACAATTATCAAGCCTCTGACAACCCATAGTGTGACACTCCTGGTTACATATTCAGTAATGCACAAATTCGCTTACTGTAGATGGTAATCACCACAGCCTAACTGCAGATGAAAAGAACTACATGCAAATAAATTAATCATCACATTGTTTTTTGGCCTATTATAGTGTATAGCAGTGATTCAACATTGTAAAACGGGCAACTCTTAAGCCCAAATGGCTGCTTAATAATTTAATAATTAAAGCACACTACAAGAAGAACAACTTGCATTTATATAGCACCTTTAACGTAGGAAAAACGTCCCAAGGCACTTCACAGGAGCGGTTATTAGACAAAATTTGACACCGAGCCACATAAGGAGATATTAGGACAAGCTTAGTCGAAGAGGTAGATTTTATGGAGCGTCTTAAAGAAAGAGAGAGAGGTCGAGAGGCAGAGAGGTTTAGGGAGGAAATTCCAGAGCTTAGGGCCTAGGCAGCTGAAGAAACGGCCGCCAATGGTGGAGCGATGGAAATCGGGGATGCTCAAGAGGTCAGAATTGGAGGAGGGCAGAGATCTCGGAGGGTTGCAGGTCTGGAGGTGGTTACAGAGATAGGGAGGGGGCGAGGCCATGGAGGGATTTGAAAACAAGGATGAGAATTTTAAACTCGAGACGTTGCCAGACTGGGAGCCAACGTAGGTCAGCGAGCAGAGGGGTGTCACTCTGGAGGCCAGAGTTGGAGGTTAATTATGATTAACACCCACCGTATGTGCTTAGAAGACGTCCTTGATACTTCTTTTGGTTTGGTTTCCTCTCATGAGTTTGGACAGCAACGTCTTTGAAGAGTAAGTGGGCAAAGGATTTGCTTTGGTGACTATCGTCCAGAGGTACGGCATTATTAACTAATAAACTTAAAAGGCATTGGGAGCACAGGGGAAGACCAACGGAATCAGGAAAGTCCTTGGCCGTACTCTGAAGATGCTGTCTTCATCTGTCACAGCTCAGTTACAGAGAAGTATCCAGCTTTTTAGCTGGGAGAAAGCTCTATTAAAAGACGATATGCACTATCATCACTAAAAAGAAAGAACTTGCATTTATATAGCGCCTTTCACAACTTCAGGACGTCCCAAAGCACTTTACAGCCAATTAAATACCTTTGAAGCATGGTCACTGTTGTAATAAAGGGAAATACAGCAGCCAATTTGCACGCAGCAAGGTCCCGCAAACAGCAATGAGATAATGACCTGATAATCTGTTTTTAGCGATGTTGGTTGAGGGATAAATATTGATCAGGACACTGGGGGAGAACTCCCCTGCCCTTCAAAATAGTTGTAAACAATTTTACAACACCAAGTTATAGTCCAGCAATTTTATTTTAAATTCACAAGCTTTCGGAGGCTTCCTCCTTCCTCAGGTGTTCACCTGAGGAAGGAGGTAGCCTCCGAAAGCTTGTGAATTTAAAATAAAATTGCTGGACTATAACTTGGTGTTGTAAAATTGTTTACAATTGTCAACCCCAGTCCATCACCGGCATCGCCACATCATGACTTCAAAATAGTGCAATGGGATCTTTTATGTCCACCTGAGAGGGCAGGCAGGGCCTCGTTTTAATGTCTCATCCAAAAGACGGCACCTCCAACAGTGCGGCGCTCCCTCAGTACTGCACTGGCAGCGTCAGCCTGGATATTTGTGCGCCAAGTCTCTGGAGTGGGGCTCGAACCCATGACCTGTCTGAGCTCAGAGGCGAGCATGCCACTAACTGAGCCACGGCGATGGATCGAGACAGAGGGTTTTCACAGTGCGTTATCTTTTATTTTCCCACCCATAGGCGGGTGTTTTTAAATAATCCAATGTGTTCAGATTATGTCCACACTGTGCCTTCCCCACAGCCTATACACACCGACAAACCGCAGTTCACAAGCTTCCCACGCGGACAGTAAATTCAATCCTTGGTGGCAACAGTGTAGACTTTCTGGTGATTTTAAATCTGAAGGAACAAAACTAGATACTGCAAGTGACCTTAAATGTTTACACGAGATCACCTTCACATGGAGGAGGAGTTTAAAGCTCATTGATTTTTGGTCTATCGGTGGCCTGATGATGTCACACAAGATTCTTCGGTAAAATGAGGATGGTACTACAATGCGGTGCCATGGCCTTAACACAGGGGATTATGTTACAGCATTCCTCTCCCTTGCAAAAAAGCACTGTATTTTTAGCCCAACTATTATGTACATTGAGTTACATCGAAACTACGGCATAGAAACAGGCCATTCGGCCCAACTGGTCTATGCCGGTGTTTATGCTTCACACGAGCCTCCTCCCTCCCTACCTCATCTCACCCTATCAAAATAATATATATCCATTCCTTTCTCCCTCATGTGTTTATTTAGCTTCCCCTTAAATTAATCTATGTTATTCGCCTCAACCACTCCATGTGGGAGCGAGTTCCACATTCTCACCACTCTCTGGGTAAAGAAGTTTCTCCTGAATTCCCTATTGGATTTATTAATGACTATTTTATATTGATGACCTCTAGTTTTGGACTCCCCCAAAAGTGGAAACATTTTCTCTACGTCTACCCTATCAAACACTTTCATAATCTTAAAGACCTCGATCAGGTCGCCCCCTCAGCCTTCTCTTTTCTAGAGAAAAGAGCCCCAGGCTGTTCAGCCTTTCCTGATAGGGAGATCCTCTCAGTTCTGGTTACCATCCTTGTACCTTATTTTTTGAAGACCATGTATATAAATCGATGTATAATGACATGGGTGATTCATGTCGCCACTGTGGAAGTTGTGACTGGTAAGCTTTGGAATTGTTGTCTTGGAAATGTTTTTACTGCACCGCCTTCATAAAAGTTGTTGGTAAATCTTATTCTGGTTTGAAGAGAGCCAAAGAGCGGTGTTATTTTCATACGGTGACCTCCTGTTCCAGCGCCACAGCGGCCCAGAATTTGCTGGAGTGGAGCATCTTGCGGAGAGTGCCGCGGGTGGCATTTTTTCCCCCTCCCCCTTCAGCTCTAATTAATTTTTGCGCCGCGAACGGATGGAAGTGTGAGGCTGATAATGGGGGTCAACGGGGCGTCAGGGACCTCAGTGAACGACAGGACCAACGCTCTATCTCCGTAACCCTTGAGATTCAAGGGTAGAGAAAGAAAGAGAGGAAGGATGGAGAAGGAAATAGGGTGAATTAAGAGTCACATCAGGTACAGAAAGGGAAATAAAGAGAGGTTTAACAGAAAAGATTGGGTTAAGAGAGGCAGAAAGGAAAAGTAAGAAACAACATCTTTAAAAATTAATTTTAGAAAAGCTCTGGGAACAATCTACTACCTGTAGGAGTGAGACTCCACGGTTTCAATTGTTCCCTTTCTGAGCCGAAGAGGTTGAGTGGAATCGCAGGAACATAAAATCCCCTCATTAAAAGGGTCCTTACGCTGTTAAGTACCAGCCCTAACTTCCTGCGGCGAGTTTAATTCGTATCCTAGCGACTTGTGGCAGTCTGCAACTCAGGGAGGATCTCTTCCTCGTCACAAATTGCTGGGGCTTTTCTCCCGCACCAGTAACGTCGCGCGCCATTAAACTCACTGTCACTCACCCAGCAGTTTCTGGCCTGACCATGCACTTTGACATCATTTCGGTCATTTCACAGTGTTTGGGAAAACTTCAACTTATTTTTTTTTGATGACGATTTTTTTTAAAAATAGTTTTTGTTGATGACCAAGGATTGACGATCGGAATTAGAAATTTAGGGGAGGAAACATTTATGGAAATAATTAAGAACATTTCAAAGTACCGCCTCGTGTCATTTGCAAGTAGAAGGCTGCTATTTATATTACGATAGGTGGCGAGAGGTTATTTATTTTTTTCCCCCCCATTGGGGGGGGGGGTCTACAAAAACCTCTGTGTGGGACAGCTGTGGAAAACTTAAGAGGAGTTTGTGGTGAATGGCCTTGTAGAATTTAAGCTCTTCTGAAAATTGGCCCTGTTGCCTTTTCAACTGCAGTGAACCTAACTTGCCTATCCAGAATTCTCAGAGACGATCCGTAAGGATCTCGCCAGGAGAATGAAAGGAAACGTGAAGCATTTTCGTTTCATGAGGGCAAAGATGGGAGCCCAGTTTTGTTTTCTCATTTGTTCTCTCTGTGGAGATGTGAAGCTGGGGAAGACAGTACGATGAGAATTACATACGCGGTCCAAATTGAAAATGTGGCTTCTGGGTCAGATTTTCCAATCCAATGTGTGTGTGTGTGTGTGTGTGTGTGTTTTTTAATGTAATGCCCAGTGATGAAGTCAATCCTTTCATTACATTATTCACTTTTCTCTTCAGTGAGGTTTCTCCCGCTTCTGTTTTCTTTCTTGTTTTTTCCTGGGGCCGGTTCAATCTGTAATTGTCCCTTTATCCATCCCGAGTTGCCCTGCCAGCTCTTTGCCGCTAAGAATTCTGGCTAAAATGATCTCGTTGAGCACTATCACTTCCTGTGCAAAGCCCAAACTCCTCATGACTCTGACCTGTTTTGTTATTGTTTTCTGTTCTAATACCTGCTTTGTGACTGGGCCTGTAAGAAGTACATAGAATGTACAGCACAGAAACAGGCCATTCGGCCCAACAGATCCATTTTTTTTTATTCGTTCACGGGATGTGGGCGTCGCTGGCGAGGCCGGCATTTATTGCCTATCCCTAATTGCCCTTGAGAAGGTGGTGGTGAGCCGCCTTCTTGAACCGCTGCAGTCCGTGTGGTGACGGTTCTCCCACAGTGCTGTTAGGAAGGGAGTTCCAGGATTTTGACCCAGTGACGATGAAGGAACGGCGATATATTTCCAAGTCGGGATGGTGTGTGACTTGGAGGGGAACGTGCAGGTGGTGTTGTTCCCATGTGCCTGCTGCCCTTGTCCTTCTAGATGGTAGAGGTCACGGGTTTGGGAGGTGCTGTCGAAGAAGCCTTGGCGAGTTGCTGCAGTGCATCCTGTGGATGGTACACACTGCAGCCACAGTGCGCCGGTGGTGAAGGGAGTGAATGTTTAGGGTGGTGGATGGGGTGCCAATCAAGCGGGCTGCTTTGTCCTGGACGGTGTCGAGCTTCTTGAGTGTTGTTGGAGCTGCACTCATCCAGGCAAGTGGAGAGTATACTGGTGTTTATGCTCCACACGAGCCTCCTCCCACCTTACTTCATCTCACCCTATCAGTTTGAATTGGAATGAGTGTCACATGTTCCCCTCCCCACCTTATAATGTGTGTGGGGGCGGGGGTGGGGGTGGGGGCGGGGGGCATGGGGCATGGTGTTCCAATCTTACCTTTCTTACAGCGGCACCAATAACAGTGTAAAGGGTGAAATGATGGAATGTGTGTCATAGAATCTCACAGGGCAGAATGAGGCCATTCGGCCCATCGTGGCCTGTGCCGGCTCTTTGAAAGATGCTATCCAATCAGTCCCACCCCCTTCTCTTTTCCCCCACAGCCCTGCAAATTTCTCCCCTTCAAGTATTTGCAGAATGTCTCCATCAAATTTTTTTTTTTCCCCGAACAAACACGAATCCCTTTTAATTCCGAGGAAGGTCGTCGTAAGATAAGCTTGGTGAAGTTTAACGTAAAAGTCTTGCCGTTTTATGTGGGTTAGCACCATCCACTCTGGAGTATTGCACCAGCGGTGACTGTAACTCCCCTATAAGAAGTCTCCATTTTTGCCTGGAGTTGTTGTTTTTTTGGAGAGTGCTTTCTATCCCCATCAATTTTTCAGAGAAGCACCACTCAGGCTCTTCTGTTGAACTGTGTTTTTTTTTTCCTCTCTCTCTCTCTCTCTCCCTCTCTCTCACTTCATTTCACTCTTCCCATATCGATGTGTTCATCAGTGGCAGAGCTCTTCAGTATTCTGTTCCTGTCTATTGTAAAGTGATTTTTTGCCCAGACAAGTCTGGTTCAGGGTGAAGTGCTCTCCCCTGAGAACGCACTCTGCAGCCCCAGGTCGCCAGTAGCATGAATACATTATCATCCCAATTTCCATCCTGTTGCCAAGGCAGCACTTTTTTTTTGGAGCGGCTGGTTTATTAAGTCGTACATCACTAATGCCCTGATATGAGCAGAAGTTGGGATTTAATATTAGCCTTTGATCAGATTACCTCCCAACAGTCAGCTGTCGTTTTTGGAAAATTCCGTTGCTCGTTATACCCTCAGAGCCTCGGCCTACGTATAGGTGGCAGCTCTTGATGCATGCGGACAATTTCGAGTCAGAGCCGTAGTCCGGAGCGGTTAATTGTTTCCTGACCTTTTAGCGAGCCAAGCAGGCACTCTCGCTGCGTGGAGTTTCTTTTGCTTCCTTGAGAAGTTTTTATTTTTGTGTACCTTCCCCTGTCTGCGTGCAATGTATTAAATATGGGAGGTTCAGGTAGAGATGAAGGGTGTGTGTGTGTGTGTGTGTGTCCACACCACCCCCCCCACCACAAATGGCCAGCCTTGTGTATGCACCTAACACTTCACTGAGCAATCTGTCAACATGTCAGCAACACATGTTTTGTAAAAAGCCTCCAGTGGGAGTTAAAGCTCCTGCCTGGGCTTAGGAAATGCTTTGAATTCAGCAGATTTCTATTGCTGGAATCCCCCCGAGGACCCTTTTACAATGCCTACATTTCAGAAATTTGAACCCGAGACCCTTAGGGGGTTCTTTCAGAATGCCTGAAAATGTAGAGTTATATTGTTGTGGGTCCCTAAGCGGTCTTTACTAATACCTGAATTCAGAGAAGCTGGAAATTGCAGAGATCCCCAGGGGGGAGCTTTATACACACCAGGAAGAAGAGAATAACTCTGCAGGGACATTGCTTTAATGCATCGCTGAAATAAAAGAATTTGTGAGAGAGATGGGTTGAAGTGGTTTCACGGCCACTCCTTCAGCAAAGCTCCGTCCTCGAAGACTAAGTCATGGTAAATAAGCAGCTAGGCTTTTTTTTTTAATGAAATGTTAGGTGTAGCTTACAAAGGAGACAGTTTATAGCCGCCTTTGTGCTTGGTCCTGTCTCAGATGCGTACATTTCTCTCTCCTATTCTTTTTTAAAACCAGACTTTTTTCCAGTGTCTGTTTTTTTTTGCTTTCACCTAATTAGCCTCTCTGCTCAATGCCTTTTTGCACTTTATTTTTGACTCTTGGTCTTATCTTTGGGACACACACACACACACACACACACACACAAAAACACACACAATCTCACTTTCCTTCACTGCCACTCTGGCTGATTTTTAATTTTATTTTTGTTTACATATTCTTGACTTCCTCCCTTTTCCATGTCTGATTCATCCTCTATTGTTCTCCCTCTCTCTCTCTCTCTCTAGCCTTTGTCTCCCACTCTTTCATCCACTCCTGCTTTGTAAGTGCTGCTTGATAACAAAATTCTTAAAATCCCAACCGTGTCTATTTCTTTCCCCTTTTCGCTATCAGGAGTTCATCTTAAATTACATTTAAAAAAAAAATTATTACAACTCCATGTCGCAAGTTTGAACCAGGGAGCTTTTGCGAGACTTGAGAGCGCCATTTGTGACTGACAATTGAAAAGGTCGATGTTCTAATTTCAATCAATAGTTGAAGAGTTTCTGACGAGCTGCTGCACTAACATTCTGGATCTTTCTTTATTTGCCTGCCTTTGATGGGAGTCACATGACCCTCTCAGAGGGCATTCAAGGTCTGGACTCATATTCTCCGTTTGCAGGCCAATAGCTCCTGGGACAGCAGTGTGTCCCAAAGTCCAACTCCTTTTAACCCTGCGCAGACACACAGATTGCCAGAATTCTCGCAAAAACTTTCCAGGGAGTTGAAATGCGATTTTCATTGTTTCTCAACACAAATATTTTTTTTTAAAAGAAGGACAATTTAATATTTTTCCCCAGTGTCTCGTGTGGGTATTTCTGCTAGAATTTATTGGTGGTGGGGGGAGGGCGGGGGGTTTTCTTTAGCCCCCTTGAACATTGCGGCCCCCTGTTCCTGTGAGACCATGGGGGTGATTTTAAACCCCAAGAACGGGCGGGAGTTGAAAGCAGTTGGTTTTTTTTTGGGTCGCGACCGCAACCCGGCTTTATGTCCGGGTTTGATGTCAGTGCAGAGAAGTACAGGCTTCCCACTGGGAACGCCAAGTCCAAAAATTTTGCGGTCGCGACCCAAAGAAAACAATTATTTTCAACTCCCACCCGCCCCCGCCCCCGCCCCCCCCACAACCCATCCGTTCTTGGGGGTTTAAAATCACCCCCGCGTGGCTGGTGCTTTGAGGGTCCTGGGACAGGTCACAGTTTAGGCGTGAAATGGGCAGTGTGAACACAGGAAAAGATCACCCCATTCTAATGGCCGTTAAGGGAACACAAGTAAGAGGCCTAGAAATCTTGGGTCCAGTGCCGACTGGACTAATGGGCCCACCAGACAAAAACTCTCATCCTTTTCATGCATCTAAAAAGCCTACATGTTCTCAGGAGATTTGAAAGTGCCAATTTGTGTTGACAAACAAAGCGGCCCTTTTCAAATGACCACAAATGGGGGCTGAATTACATGCGAGGAGCATTTTTAGAATGGTCATTGTTGACCAAAAAGTAGATTTTTTTTTAATATGTCGAACACACTTTGGAAGGATTCATTATGCTGATTTAGGCAGCTCTGTTACCATGATTCCCACACTCACTGGAGTCGCCAACTCTGGTTGGACGTATTCCTGGAGGTTTCGTTCACATGAACTCTTGCTTCTAACGGCCCCGCCCGGTCAAACAGCTTTTTCTTTTTACACATCTCCAATATTTTTACAACCAATAAACAAAAAGTGTTTTTAATGCCCCCCCCACCACCATGACTTTTCTCCTGGGTGTTGCTCGTCTCAGCATCCAGGAGATTAATCTTTAATTCCTGGAGACTCCAGAACAATCCTGGAGGGTTGGCAACCCGAGATGACACAGGCCTTTTGATAAGCCTGGGATGAATATGCAGTGGCATTAGGATTCTGGTCAAAACATGGTGATAGAAGTGTCGAACATTCATGCCAAGGCTGATTTGGGTTGTAAGTAAGACCCAGTACTACAATGATAGATTTTGTCCTTCCAAATTCCGGACTGTGGTTGGAGATAGCTTTTTTTTTGCTTTACAGCAAATCACTAGGACAAAGTACTTAGTTACAGGGCTGTCCCTGCTGGTAATACTGTAATGAGAGTAATTTGAGATGGTGTATTAAGAATGTCACACAATGAACATAAAAGCATGTTGGCTTAGCTCTCTCTCTCGGATAGTGCATCAATATGCAGGCGATAGTTGGAGACAACACTGTCCTGTGAAGGAACACTGCTAGTCAGCCCTGGCTCAATTGGACGTAAAAGATGTCCACGATTTCAAAAAAGAGCAGGGGAATCCTCCCCCAATGGCAAGGGCCATTATTTATCCCTCAACCAACATCGCTAAAAAAAAACAGATGATCTGGTCTTTATCACATTGCTGGTTGTGGGAGCTTGCTGTGCGCAAATTGGCTGCTGCCAATTTCCTATATTACAACAGTGACTACAACAACTTGCATTTCTACAGCGTCTTTAATGCAGTAAAACGCCCCAAGCCGCTTCACAGGAACATTAACAAAATTTGACACCGAGCCACATAAGGAGATATTAGGACAGGTAACCAAAAACTTGGTCAAAGAGATAGGTTTTAAGGAGCGTCCTAAATGAGGTAGAGAGGCGGAAAGGTTTAGGGAGGGAATTCCAGAGCTTAGGGCCTAGGCAGCTGAAGGCACGGCCGCCAATGGTGGAGCGATTAAAATCAGGGATGCGCAAGAGGCAAGAATTGGAGGAGTGCAGAGCTTGAGGAGGTTACCAAGATAGTGAAGGGGCGATGCCATGGAGGGATTTGAAACCAAGGGTGAGAATTTTTAAATTGAGGTATTGCTGGACTGGGAGTCAACGTAGGTCAGCGAGCACAGGGGTGATGGGTGAACGGGACTTGATGCGAGTTAGGATACGGGCAGCAGAGATTTGGATGAGCTCAAGTTTATGGAGGGTGGAAGATGGGAGGCTGGCCAGGAGAGCACTGGAATGGTCAAGTCTGGAGGCAACAAAGGCATGGATGAGGGTTTCAGCGGATGATCTGAGGCAGGGGCGGAGACGGGCGATGTTACGGAGGTGGAAGTAGTCGGTCTTGGTGATGGAGCGGATGTGTGGTCAGAAGCTCATCTCAGGGTCAAATAGAACACCAAGGCTGCGAACAGTCTGGTTCAGCCTCAGGCAGTGGCCAATACGTCATTGGCTGTAAAGCACTTTGGGACATCGTGAAAGGTGCTGTATAAATGCAAGTTCTTTCTTAATACTGCCCCAACCCACCTCCATTTATGTCAGCACAGACCCCCACAGCATCTTTGAGCACCAAGTAAGGATTCAAACTTAATTGCGTCAATATAAATACTCTCCCGCTGATTCAACCAGTTGCAAGCTGCACTTGCACTCGTACTCATGTGGACAAAGATCGGGACAGTGGGCACTTAAAATAGTTTCTCTATAAATGGGCGAGCCTCTCAATACTGCGGATTAAAAGAGACTTTGCTGTGTCGGACAGCACTGTAGCCAAGTACCATCCTGTTGTGGTTCCTGATGTTTACATCTGCTGGAATGTTATTGATCCCATGGCAACAAATTAGTTAGCTAATGCCGACTGAAACTCAGTTTTCCAGGAGGTATTTTAATTATGCAGCTATTAAAAACACTGAAATTTGCTTATCGAAAATTAAAGTTACTGGAAGAAAAACGGCATAGTCTTCAAAAATATTCTTTTGCATGCTGTTTTTACCGGGTCTTGGTTGCGATGATCTGTAATGGAAGTTCACGTTATAACAACTTACATTTACATCGTGCCCATAACATAGAAAAAACAATCCAAGGCACTTCACAGAATGTGGATTTCAAAATGAAGAGAGAGTGGAGAGGCAGAGGGATTTAGGGAGGGAATCCCAGGGTGTAGGGCCTAGACGGCTGAAGGCATGGCCGCCAATGTTAGTGGCGAATCCACAAGAGGCTGCAGTCAGTGAGTTCTGGGGCGGAGGGCGGGAGGGCGTTACAGAAATCAGGAAGGGCGAAGCCATGGAGGGATCTGAACACAAGGATAAAACCAAAAACGATGGGAAATCAGGAGCCAACGTAGGTCAGCGAGCACGTGGATGATGGGTGAATGGGACTTCAGGACAGGATGCAGGCGGCAGAGTTTTGGATGAGCTGAAGTTTACAGGGGGCAGAGGATAGAACTGTCAAGTCTGGAGGTGACAAAGACATAGAGGAGGGTTTCAGCAGATGGGCTGAAGTCAGGATAGAGGTGGCATATATTTTATATAATATATAATATATAATATGGTGATCAGCAGAACTATTCAAAATTACGAGGGGTTTTGATAGAGTAAATAAGGAGAAACTGTTTCCACTGGCAGGAGGGTCGGTAACCAGAGGACACAGATTTAAGATAATTGGCAAAAGAACCAGAGGGGGAGATGAGGAAACACTTTTTACACAGCGAGTTGTTATGATCTGGAATGCGCTGCCTGAAAGGGCGGTGGAAGCAGATTCAATAATAACTTTCAAAAGGGAACTGGATAAATACTTGAAGGGGAAAAAAACTGCAGGGCTACGGACAACGTGCAGGGGGGGGTAGGGGGTAGGGGGAGAGGAGGTGGGAGTAATTGGATAGCTCTTTCAAAGAGCCAGCAGAGGCACGACGGGACGAATGGCCTCCTTCTGTGCTGTATGATTCTAACTGCAGATAGCGAGAATGGTACATTTGGGGATGGAGCTTTCCACTCGATCTCTCATTCAGAAGGCCTTTGTACGTCTGCATTGCCTGTGGACAGTCGCCTGGAATTTCAGACGAAGTTCTCTGGCAGGAGATCGGCAGAGCCCTGGAGATTTGCCGTCGGTGGCTAAAAATGGGCATTTACGCAGTTTCTCTGGAGTTTGTCGAGCTGCCTCCAATGTGGTGGCGAGAGACCGGGAGAACCCTGAAAAACCCAACTGGTTCACTAATTGTCCTTTAGGGAAGGAAACCTGCCGTCCTTACCCGGTCTGGGCCTATATGTGACTCCAGTCCCACACACCAATGTGGTTGACTCTCAACTGCCCTCTGAAGTAGGGCCTAGCAAACCACTCAGTTGTGTCAAATCACCACCAGCAGATACATAGGAACGGAAGTAGGCCATTCAACCCCTCGAGCCTGTTCTGTCATTCAACGAGATCATGGCTGATCTGTATCCTAACTCCATCTACCCGCCTTGACTCCGTATCCATTAATACCCTTGGTTGGCAAAAATCTGTCAACTTCATATTTAAAATTATTAATTAAGCTAACATCCACTGCTTCTTATGAGGGTTCCACACTTCTACCACCCTTTGCGTGGAGAAGTGCTTCCTAACTTCTCTCCTGAATGGCCTGGCTCTGATTTTAAGGTTTACGTCACCTTGTCCCAGACTCCCCCCACCAGCGGAGAAACTTTCTCTCCATCCACCCTATCAATTCCTTCCAAAATCCTAAAAACCCCCAATCAAATCACCCCTTAACCTTCGAGATTACAAGGAATACAAACCTAGTTTATGTAATCTCTCCTCATGATTGGAGAAGGCCCACCACCAACTTCTCCAAGGGGCAACTAGGGATGGGCAATAAATGCCGGCCTTGCCAGCGACGCCCACATCCCGGGAATGACTTTATGAAAAAACTCTGCCCCATTGTGTATTTTGCACTTGAAGGCACGACTTCCAGTGCAATAATTTGCTTGCATTTCCACCAATTGTTTCAAACATGTTCTTCGTACTTCCCCTTAAAATGGGAGAGAGATCGTTCGAACGCCAGGTTTGCAGTGGCTGGTGAGCGTAGGGCTTTACAACACTGAACACACAAAGAGTTAAGAGAATATAAAGGCGTGAAATTAACATTGTGCTGGTAGACGGACAGCAATACGCGAGAGTCTGATATACTTGTGTGAACGCATTCCAACTCGTCTCCGACGCACACAGAGGTGGTTCTTCAAGTTTCTTTTCACTTCAGTGAGAGAAAACAGTGCAGTAATCCAACTTCAGTTTCCAGAGCATCCAAGAAATCTCCAGTTTCTGGAGTCTGTGCTTCCAACAAGCCAGTGAGCAGCAAGAGAAAGAGCCGAGAACCAGCAGCAGTTAGGATGAAGAGGGTGGGAAGGAGGGAAGGGAGTTTTTTTTTTTATTCGTTCATGGGATGTGGGCGTCGCTGGCAAGGCCGGCATTTATTGCCCATCCCTAATTGACCTTGAGAAGGTGGTGGTGAGCCGCCTTCTTGAACCGCTGCAGTCCGTGTGGTGAAGGTTCTCCCACAGTGCTGTTAGGTAGGGAGTTCCAGGATTTTGACCCAGCGACGATGAAGGAACGACGATATATTTCCAAGTCGGGATGGTGTGTGACTTGGAGGGGAACGTGCAGGTGTTGTTGTTCCCATGTGCCTGCTGCCCTTGTCCTTCTAGGTGGTAGAGGTTGCGGGTTTGGGAGGTGCTGTCGAAGAAGCCTTGGCGAGTTGCCGCAGTGCATCCTGTGGATGGTACACACTGCAGCCACAGAGCGCCGGTGGTGAAGGGAGTGAATGTTTAGGGTGGTGGATGGGGTGCCAATCAAGCGGGCTGCTTTGTCCTGGATGGTGTCGAGCTTCTTGAGTGTTGTTGGAGCTGCCTCATCCAGGCAAGTGGAGAGTATTCCATCACACTCCTGACTTTTGCCTTGTAGATGGTGGAAAGGCTTTGGGGAGTCAGGAGGTGAGTCACTCGCCACAGAATACCCAGCCTCTGACCTGCTCTTGTAGTCACAGTATGGCTGGTCCAGTTAAGTTTCTGGTTAATGGTGACCCCCAGGATGTTGATGGTGGGGGATTCGGTGATGGTAATGCCGTTGAATGTCAAGGGGAGTTGGTTAGACTCTCTCTTGTTGGAGACGGTCATTGCCTGGCACTTGTCTGGCGCGAATGTTACTTGCCACTTATCAGCCGAAGCCTGGATGTTGTCCAGGTCTTGCTGCATGCGGGCTCGGACTGCTTCATTACCTGAGGGGTTGCGAATGAAACTGAACACTGTGCAATCATCAGCGAACATCCCCATTTCTGACCTTATGATGGAGGGAAGGTCATTGATGAAGCAGCTGAAGATGGTTGGGCCTGGGACACTTCCCTGAGGAACTCCTGCAGCAATGTCCTGGGGCTGAGATGATTGGCCTCCAACAACCACAACCATCTTTCCTATGGAATCATACGTCACAGAATGAGGTCATTCGGCCCATCGTGCCTGTGGCAGCTCTTTGAAACAGCTATCCAATTAGTCCCACTCCCCTGCTCTTTCCCATAGCCCTGCAAATTTCTTCCTTTGAGTATATATCAAATTCCCTTTTGAAAGTTACTACTGAATCTGCTTCCACTGGCCTTTCAGGCAGTAAATTCCAGATCATAACAAGTCACTGTGTAAAAAATTTCTCATCTCCCCTCTGGTTCTTTTGCCAATTACCTTAAATCTGTGTCCTCTGGTTACCGACCCTCCTGCCAGTGGAAACAGTTTCTCCTTATTTACTCTATCAAAACCCTTCATGATTTTGAACACCTCTATTAAATCTCCCCTTAACAATCCCAGCTGCTCCAGTCTCTCCACATAACTGAAGTCCCTCATCCCTGGGACCATTCTAGCAAATCTCCTCTGCACCCTCTCCAAGGCCTTGACACCCTTCCTAAACTGTGGTGCCCAGAACTGGACACAATACTCCAGCTGAGGCCTAACCAGTGATTTCTAAAAAGGTCTTAGCTTAACTTCCTTGGCTTTTTGGAAGGAGTACAATCCTAGCTCCTCTAGTCTCTCCACAGGCTATAGCATTTCTCTTCTCCGTTCTCCCACTCCGACCACCACTCCCCCATCCCAGCCACCTCCCCCACGGCCCCGAGACATTAACTGGAAAGCAGACAACCTCCCACATTCCACAGGCATGAATCAGCACCCTCAAGATGGCATCAGCAATACATTGCTGGCACCTTCGAGGCATTGCCTTTTCCATCAATCAGATCAATCTGCACCATGAGTTTGTTTTTTTTTAAAATTTGAACTGCCTGAAAGCAAAGGCTAGTATTACTCCAGGGACTGCAATATTACAAGTAACTATTGTACTGCTGGAATACAAAAAAAAATGCACCATAAATTAATCCAGTAGGGACAGGACTCCCAAGATTCTCAAACCCTTACAATCTAAATATCTTCCGCTGTGAACTGCAGCAATGGTAACAACAGATATCATTTAACTAATCATATTAACTGCGGCATTGCAAGAATTTAAAAAAAAAAATTAAAGCTAATTTAGTTTTTTTTTAAAAGGTACAACAATGTAGAACATTTATTGTCTCTTTATCAAAATTTGATACTTTTATTTTTTTTCTTAATACCAAATACATGTTAAAAATATACATGTATATAAAAAAAATCTGATGACTTCTGGCCCCTGGAGAGTATTAAATACCCCCAAGGAAAATTCGAGCACTATTCATGCCCACATTTCGCATTCAGTGAGTGAAATAAACATTTCCATAATTGCTCATTTTAAAACATGTTTCCTAGTTTCTGGGTAAAGGAACTGTCGGGAATCAATGAAGAAGAAACCATTTTCTTAAAATGTGTACACAGCCTGACTAGCATTAATGCCGTACCCTTCCGCAGATGAAAAGTAATGAAAAGGAAAGGTCACTGTCTGAGAGTCTTTGATTTTTCAAAAGAAATATAAATTTTGAAAGCACGTGTTTAGCAGAATCAGATTCACAGAATTACACTGGCCCAGAATTTGCTGTCAGAATAACGGTGGGGGGGGGGAAGAGGAGGGGTGCTGATGGGGCTCGCCGATATTTATGCGCAAATCATACAGCAACTTCAGGCGACGCGCGTTTAAATGCGAAAATCCGCAAGGTGCTGTCCGATGCGCCGCTCTGCCGTCAGCCGCACAAAAACGGCATCTCGCTGTCTGCCTCACCATCGAAATACATCGAATGGCGTAAAGTTCCTGTATTTGCGCGGCAGAACACGGGCTAAATCCGTCAAAGGAAGTTTAAGTCTTGTCCATTTCAGTCTAAGTATCCTTTTAACGGCATGATAAGTCTTAATTACTGTCAGACAAACTCTCCGGCACTGAAAATTAACGATTACAAGTGTGGAGTCTCATTCCTTCAGCTTTTAATTGTTGTTCTTGGAGATTTTTTTTTGCAAAATTTAGAAACACCACATCGTTAAACCATCTCTGACCACAGCACAGTTAGCATTTGCTGCTATTGTGAACCTTCACTGTGTTGGGAGTCCTCAGGCCCTGTTGTTAAACCCTGCGCGAGAAGTCCGCAATGAGTTAGCATCATGCCTTTGACAGTGCGTCTGATCGGTGTTCCAGCTAAATCAGCCACGAGAGTTTCAAACTCTTCTCCTGTGGCTGCCAAGGAATTAATGGGCCAGATTCTGCTGAAAAAAATGGCGTCTGAACGACGCACGCCGTTATTAATGCGCGCAAATCGGCCAGCAAACTGTGGCGAGGAAGAGATACCCCGTGAATTGCAAATTGGACGATTTGCGCCGCTCCCGTTACGCTGTTTTCGCGAGGCTCTCACCTTTAACCTCCCCATGAGTTTCATGGAGTTGCTGCATTTGTTCATTAATTGCCCTTTAAACTCGCCGCAGGGAGTTAAGTCCAGTAATTAACAGTGTAGGTGCTCTTTTAATGACATGATAATTGTTAATGATGGCCAATCAACCTCTCTCGTCCAGAAAGTGAACAATTATAAGTGTGAAGTCTCATTCCTTCAGGTTGTGAATTGTTTCAGGAGATTTTAAAAATGTCAAATTTTAAATTTTAACATTTTTTTTCTTAAATTTTCCTGTGTTTTTTTCTCTCTCTCTCAATCCAATCTTTCTTTCCCTCTCTATTTCTCTTTCTGTACCTGATTTGACTCGAATTCACCCTCTTTCCTTCTCAGTCCTTCCTCTGCTTATTTCTTAATCCTTAAATCTCCCTGGTTAAGGAGATACAGACTGTTGGTCCTGTCGTTCACTAAGGCCCCATTGCCCTCGTTGCCCTGTTATCAGCTCGCACTTCCAGCAAGTTACAGGGAAAAACATTTTAAAACCTAAAACGTGCAACTGTAAGTCTAACTAACGGGCACACTGCGAGATGCCCCATCCAGCAAAATCTGGGCCAGAATTAACGCAAGATCGACCCTCCAAATATTTATATTCCAGATCTGGCCCTCAAAATCAAAGATACTCTGCCCTATTTGCACTTGTATTTCTTCCTCGCTGATTTGTCCTGCTTCAATTTCATGGGCCTGGGCGGGGGGGATTTGGATACGGGAGTTCTTACTGCTGTTGCCTCAATGGGAAATAAATCATAAAGCAGATCCTCTAGATAGAGAGACTTGCATTCATATAGTGCTTTTCATGACCTCAGGACATCGCAAAGTGCTTTACAGCCAATTTAGTACTTTTTTGAAGTGTGGTCACTGTCGTGATGTAGGAAACGCGGCAGCCAATTTGCGCACAGCAAGATCCCACAAACAGCAATGTGATAATGACCTGTTTTTAGTGATATTGGTTGAGGGACAAATATTGGCCAGGGGGGCGGGGAGAACCCTCCTGCTCTTCAAAAAAAATAGTGCCATGGGATCCTTTACATCCACTTGAGGGGGCAGACGGGCCTCGGGGTTTAACGTCTCATCTGAAAGTCGGCACCTCCATCGGTGCAGCACTCCCTCAGCACTGCACTGGGAGTTTCGGCCGACATTTTGCGCTCAAGTCTGTCGAGTGGGACTCGAGCCTTCTGACTCGGAGACGAGAGTGTTACCCACTGAGCCATGGCTGACATCTCGATACACAACCCGAAATAAATTAACGGGAAGGTGGATTTGAACTTTGTATGCGGCCCACTCAAAAAAAAACAGCCTGATTTCCGAATACTGTTCACTCGTCACTGCAACTAACATGCAGTGGACAAGAAACATAATGAAAACCTCTTGCAGCTTCGTTCCTAACATATTTCAGGTCTGACAGATTTAGACAAAAGTTGTTTTTTTCCAAAAAAAAAAATAACAACTACTTTGCAAGTAATTTTTTCAAAATCTCCTTGGGGTTAGGGGTTGGGTGGTGGGGCGGGGGAACACACTGCAGCATTTTGTTAGCACTGCAATCATTTCCTGTGTCCAAATGAAAACATATAAAACGATTCAAAGAGTCAGATGTCGAGAATATAGGCACACGGTTTTCTGTAGACTTTTAGCAAATACGATTTTCCTGCTCGAGTGTTCTGTTGAAATATTTGAAGTTTGTGATCATCGATGGCTGGTTACCATCTTTTAATTAAAAGGACACGCGTGTACGCACGCATGCAAAACTCTGGACGCCCCGCGTTTCGGATGAGACGTTAAACCGAGGCCCCGTCGGCCCTTTCAGGCGGACGTGAAAGATCCCACGGCCACTATTTCGAAGAAGATCGGTGAGTTCTCCCCAGTGTCCTGGGGCCAATATTTATCCCGCAACCAACATCACTAAAAACAGATTATCTGGCCGTTGTCACACTGCTGTTTGTGGGAGCTTGCTGTGGGCAAACTGGCTGCCGCGATTCCTACATTATAATAATGACTACACTTCAAAATGTAATTCATTGGCCGTGAAGCGCTTTGGGACATCCTGAGGTCAAGAAAGGCGCTATAGAAATGCAAGTCTTTCTTCCTTTCTTCCTCTCCTAGTGTTCCCTCATTTGGGGTGCAGAGCTTTCAACTGTCTTGGCCCCAATTTCTGGAACTCTGTCCCTTGACCTCTCTTCCTCTTGCTACTTCACTCCCCACCTTTAAAATCCTGAACTCTCCTCTTTCTGGGCAGTGCCTTCGACCAACTGTCCTTAATTCTCCAATCCTTTATCGGACTCTCTCCTACAGAAAGCACCTTGGGGACATTTTATTACATTAAAGGCACTATAAGAATACAATGTGACTGAACCTGGCTATCTGCCACCATTAAAAAAAAAGTTAATAGATTTCAAATCTGCATCGAATATGTTGGGAATTATAGCAATAAATGTTTTTACAGTCTGCACAAGGGATGAGTGAATGAGTACTTGTATGGGCTTAAAGCAGAATATAATGTGCAATAAGTACCCAGAGAAGACAGGCATTCAGT